>NC_085063.1:12373431-12734809 GCF_963662255.1 Cinclus cinclus
CTGCATTCGAGGCACAGGGAGGAGAAATGACGTCTGGCTCTAGAACTCTCAAGCCACGGAGATTGGCTGCAGGGGTAAGCTCAGGGAATGGACACCTGTGACATGTTAAAACATCAGGTTATTGCTCTTGTTAGGTTTTCAAATCACCATAAACATAAACAATGGGCAAGCAGGAAACCTCACCTGCAAAATGCTACTGGCATGTTGAGCACATCCCTGGAGCCAGGTTTAGTTCCTGTGAAAAATACTTAATCAGGAAATCTTTAATCAAGCTTTATTTAGTTTTCTTTTTTCTCAGATGTGGCACTGTTCATCAAAATCTTTGAAAATGTCAAATCAATTTTAGCTGCAAACACATAGATTAATATAAGCCTCACTGTACCTCGCACTCAGCATATTCCTTCCTGAATGATCCATTAGCAGACTCTGCCCTGGGTATCAGTTACTGAGTGTAAATATCTGAAACAAAAGCTGCTTAACAATGTTCAGAATCTCCTCTCAAGAAGGAAGGATAGGAAATGATCAAAGAGAGCAGAAAACTAGAGAGGAAATTGCAATTACACAATCTGAAGTTAAGTGTTTCCTATGGAAAAGAATGTGCTGCCTTTAATCATGAAAGATGAAATTCCCATTAACTGTTCTCTGTCACCCACATTACGGTGCCACAAAGGTCCCATCCAGCACAGCCACCACAGGGGGACACTTCCAGCTGCATTGATCAGGATCCATTGGCACCATCCATGTCCTTCAAGAAAGGATTCTCCAGCTGGACTGAGCCACCAGAGCATCTCCCTGGAGCAGTCAGGCTCACATGGGCAGCTGATTTATATGAGCTGGTTCTACCCTGGCTGAGAGGGTGGCATGGCCACAGCAGCTCTGTGGCACTCTAGGGCCACAGATACAGTGTTGGGCAATGCCATGGACCAGTCAGGATGATTTATGCTCAACCATGTTTGGAGAAACAAATGCATGTATCAGATAAAACCATATTTATCTCTTTTTTCCCCCCCTCTTTTTATTCTAAAGTGCTGGAGGGGTTTTCCAGCAATAGATAAAATCATTTTCACAAAACTGAAATGCAAAATTTGTTCCAGAGCTTGTTAGGTCCTGAAATCTGTAGGTGGGGTTGGGAAAATGGCATTCCCAGCTCTTGGCCAACAACAAAGCTATTAGAGCCTTGATAAATGTTATCCAGTGCTGCTGTTTATGCCATATTCCCAACAGCAAATGCAAGCATCTTCAGGATCCAACAGGCTCCCAAGGATAAGCCCAGCAATTCAACTAAAAATAAATATAATTAACCCATAAAAAGAAAAATGTCTGTAAGATTATCATCCTTGCAGCTGGTTGGAATGTGCTTGGGAAATATTTTTGTAGCTAGTTGCAAATCAAATATGTTTTACATGGAGACAGTGCTGCCAAAATAACACAAAATAGATTTATTAAATAAAAGATGTAAATGGAAAAAAGATAAAATAAAAAAATGGAAGAAACTTTTTCACATGTTTAGACAAGCTGCTCATAAATATTCTTTCCTTCTGTTGGAATCACCAAGCTGGTTTCTGGCCTAAGGTTATGTTTTGTAACCTGTCAGACTGCAACCTGCAAGAGTGGATAGCAAACATCAGATGAGGGATCCAAGGGATTTACTCATTTTTAATGGACAATCCTTCATTCTTATGATGTTTTAATCATTCATGACCTTTATCATAATCTGTCCCCTCCTAAAATTTCCATTGCTGGGAACTTGTTATGATTAACTATCAGATATATTGAATAAACAGTCTAAATCATGTTGTCTTGTCTCTGTTACATGTTGAGGCTTTCCAATCAGGACAGTAATGAGCATCACACAGAGAATATTGTATCACCTCACCTAGTCTCTTAAACAACTGATCTTGGAGAATCAGTAGTAATGGATTTACAGCATTTCTGAAAAGTGAAAATGTTTTCATGAACAGATCATCTAACATTGTCTGAAGAGTGATATATTAATAATTTCATATAACACACACAAATAACTTCAAAAGAAAATGAGTCAGTGCTCAAATTGTGAAGGATAGAGCCTTGTGGCAGAGCCTCTAATCTTCTTAAAGATTCCTTTCTGACTGCCACGAGATGCTGTCTGGACACACTCTCACTGATGTGCCCAGCAGATCAGCTCCTGTCTCTCCAGAACTAATTAATTCTCAAGACTTTCAGCAAAGGGAATGCTGGCTCTGAGCACCTCTTAGGAGCTATCAAACCCCTCACAGATCAGGGCTTGTTAGCAGGACCTGTAATTAGTGCTCCTATTGATGCATTTGTTACACTACCCCCTCAAAAGCTTCCAGTGTTTACCTGCCAGATAAATTTCCCAGTGCCTGGTATATTGAATTCTTCACTTCCTAAGAGTGCAGGGATGTGGGGAAGTGAACACATAAGGCAAGGTTTGATTGCACGAAACTGCCAAAGAAAAAACAAACTATTGTCAAGTTTGCTGGGCAGCTGAATGGGAATCTGAGAGGGAATTAATTAAAAATCATGTCACATACACCTCGTGCAGAGCCACAACTGGCAATTGGCTTTGCTGGAACTAAAAGGCTGAGCCCAAACTTTTTTGGAAAACTCCCTAAGGCCATTTCATTTACAAAAAGACCAAGCTTTTGAGAGCATATAATTATCCTTCATCCCTGCCATCTTATCCTGCATTAAATTTAATTGCTCACAAAACTTGGCAACATTCTCAAAACCATTTAAAGAAATGAAGTGGTTCTGTCATTTTTTAGTACTCTTGATATGAAGCTGTTTCAACTTTCACTCTGTGGAAGTGACAAGAACCTCTGCCTCCTCCCCTTCCCCCAAAATATACATTCTTCCTCAGAGCACTGAGCTCAGACGGAACAGATGGGCTAAAAATAGTTGATTTTGGCCAAGACTATCAAAAGTCATCAGTGATTTTCAATGCCTCTATTTTTAGAGGTGAGTGCTGACCACTTACTGGAAATCACATTCCTTCAAGCTTGCAGAGCTGGGCACCCAAGTCTTGCTCTGTTATTTCCAAAGTAACAGGCCATGAGCATCAGGGCTGTGATGGAATCACCACCCTGTGCCTTGTTCTGTTACCCCAGCCCAGGTGAAGCTCCTCAGTGTTGCTGTGCACAGGGCTGACCCATTGAGCCCCCGATCACCGAGCCCCTGACCCAGCAGTGCTGTTCACTGTGAATGCACCCAATGCCATTGGAATTCACTACCAGTTGGTCTAGTCAAACCTGTCACCTACAAATGAAATTCCTAAAAATATGAACCAAAGGATGTCTCCATGGCACTTCCTATCCTTGTCCAGTCTTTGCTGCTGGCACCTGTACTAGCTCTTCCAATCTTACATGAAAACCTGTTTTGATATTTACCTGCCTAGAATATAAAGGCACTTTTTTAAACAGTTCATGAAAAGGACAAGACATTTAAATATATTTCAAAGATAAAAGATGAACACTCCCTACTTATAAATGCAGAGTGCAAAAATTATGTCAGCACAGTAGGAGATGGGGTGGAAATTCTGAGCTCACTGAGTGAATATCTTTTAACATTGGCCTTTTATCTACAGGTCTCTTTTCAACTGTGAAATGCTGTTAATCCATCATGAAGTCTTGTCATGTGCCTGCTGATGATATGTCTTGTTGTTCTTCAAATGAAAACAAATTAATTTGGGTTTGGGGTGGTAGGGGAAATTCCTGATGATCAAGTAAAAATACACTAAAAGCACATGGGACAATTAAAACCCATAATTAGGTTTGTAAGAGAAGTATTTTCAAACATTCTGAGCACCTACAGCTTCTGTTGTCTGCAGTGTTATGTGCTGAACTCCACTGGACCCAGCACGGCACTGCATTAAATAAATGTCACATTCTATGTACAGTGTGAAAGAGAATTATCTGTGAAGCAAAGGTCAATGAAGTCAGTTTTTCTGCTCTGTTTATTGGCCATAAACATCTCGAGAGAGAATGTGAGCATCTCCAAACACGGGGTTAAAATGTTAATATAGTCCCTTATCACTTTATAAACGATCTGTATCCTGACACGGGAAGTGAGCTTCAGCCCCAGATGAATTATGAATGAGTGACTCCCTAATATAAATAAAAGCAGGAGGATGGGCTCTGTCGAGCAGTCTGAGCACAAGAGCTGGAAATAGGAGCCAGGGATTTATCTCAGCTTTGGAGAGTGAGATGCTTTGGAGTCTGGTCCAAAGCTCTGGTAATTAAGTGGGAGTCATTCCAGCCCTATCAGAGGACTTTATCACTCTTTATTAGGGCTACCACATGTCCACTTTTTTTCTTACATTTGTCTTCTTTTTCTGCCCCCAAGATCTTTTCCACTAGGTCTCTGAAAGGTGCAGCTGACATCCAGGTGTCCCCAAACCTTGAAGTGCATGTGTGTGTGTGTGTGTGTGTGTGTGTGTGTGTGTGTGTGTGGCAGAAGGACCTGTGCTGGGAAGGCTGATGATGGGGGAAAATAAAATGAGGAAGGAAAAAGGCAGCCGGGGGGATTAGTGAGAAAAGAAGATTTCTTTGGCATAGGAGGCTCTGGGATGCAAAGAGGGATATAGGGTGGGGGTCCTGGGGTCACTGCCTTGTCATTTAACCCTTAATTGGGACTTTGAGGGTGGATTCCCACAGACTTGTCCAAGCTGTCATGTCAACTTCTGTGCCCTGTGTGCTGCCAGTGCCTGCCTGGGCTGGGGGAGAGGGTGGCTGTATTTGTGGCCTTGGAAATGTCACAAACTTCCCTGCTTCAATGCCCCTCCTGCATGGCAGGGTGAGTGCCACAGTCACTTTCTAGTCTAGTGAGCTTCAGATCCTGTCTGTGAAGGTTTATGGAGGGAGCCATCCTCAGTTATTAAACTGATCCTTTGGAACAATGGAATAAATGTCTGAAGCCTTAAATTTGAGGAAAAAGTTGTGGGAATAAAATAGATTAATGAAATGATATTTGGAAGTGAAGGTCTTTCTTTTCACAGCAGTGCAGGTGGCTGAGGCAGTGATGGTTCATGTCCAGCCCCTCCTGCTCCTCAGGATGTCTGGCTGGGGTGGAACATGTCCACTGCACAGTGGGAGATGCCCAGGTAAGCCTTAGGTAGCTTCACCTGGTTCTGGATTCACCCCAGCTGGCTCACAGCCACTTCTCCCACTCTGTGCCACCAGATGTGTCTCTCCTCTCCTGCACTTTGAGCCTCAGACAAGACATCCTATGACTTCATCCCTCCTCAAGGATTTCCACAGTGTCCTGGTTGCAGCTGAACTCCAAATGCACACATGTCTGGAGCTGGGGCTATTCTTTCCTCCGAAAAATTTTTCAGACCTCACACCTCTACAGCTAAACAAATGTAATCCAAGCATCAGATCATAAAATTTTGGAAAAAAATTATTTGAACTGCTGGCATGGTTTCTAGTAGTGCACTGGGGGCAGCTCTCCTTTCATGTGTCCCCTGAGGCAAGTAAAGCATTTCACTCCTGGTAACTGAGCTGTAACTGTAGGTCTCAAGCAGCCCATGTTCCACATTACAATGTGAGAAACCTGAGGGCTTTTGCTTTTTGTGCAGGAGATTATCAAAGCACCTTTAAAAGGAGCCAGATTTCCTGCCTCACCTTTCCTCTCCCCTTGCTCCCACATTCACTCCTTGAGAAACAAAAAGGTGTCAAACTTTCTTCCACACGTCCAAACGAGCCACACTGCCCGGGCAAGTGGGGAGCAAAGACTTTGGCCTCTTGAAGGCTCTTTGCTGGCAGCTCACAGGCAGGCAGCAGCTCTCTGGTACAGTCACAGTAATACAGGGATGAAGACAGCTGATAATCACAGGCACACAAGTTTATTTCCCTAACCTGCTTACACTCCATCTCTACCAAATCCAATGTGCTGCAGCAAACAAGTCCCTTCATGTTTTAGGGGAAAGAAAGTGATTTTGAAATTCACTGTTCTGCTTTTTTCCTCTGTAGTCCAGACTCGGCTTTAGAGGAGTAAAAGCCCAGGGAAGTCAGGATAACACATACAGGGCTGATCCTCACTCTTCACCCAGGTATCCCAATTACACGAACAGTTATTAATTAACTGTGGGAAACTGTTTATTAAAAGCAAACTTTTGCCTTGTCCTTGCAAATCACCTTGGGAGTTTCAGATGTGCTAGGACAGGTGGAGAGGGAGTGCTGGTGCCAGGGGGCTGGAGAAGGTGGTGGGTACGAATGTGGGTCACCAAAGGGCCACCACACCACTCAAATGCCAGGGATAAGTGAAACACCAACAATTACCTCTTGTGAAATGGGCGGGGGTCAAGATTTACTTTGTTTTGCAAAGGAATGAAAATGAAAATTCCCTGTGTTGGGGTTCTTTTCCCCCAGAAAAAAAATAAGGTGATTGATTAATTCTGGATGAATGCCTGAGGCACCAGGGTAGAGCATCCATCTCTCATGGTGCAGAAACCAGTGATTTGTCTGCTCCTTCACCAAATGGTTGGTGAAAGACTTTGCACTATTCCAAAAAAAAGACTTGAAAATAACTTTCCACAGTGCAGGTGAGGGGCTTGGACACCACATACTCTCTTAGATGATGAGGGCAGGAGAGACAGAAGGGGGTGTGCTCCTCCTCTGCCTTCTCGCTCAGCAGTTTCACACCTTGTCTGGAGTTAAATTTAGTAGAACAAATACATTTGCACAGAAAACCTTGGTTCTAATTAACTGCCATTTTCCAACAACACAAACCCCAATTCACTGAAAAATTCCTGGTGACACGGCTAGAACTGCCACTGATTTGGGGGTGCTTCTGACACAAGGCAGGATCAGCCTCAGCAGTGGAAGGATAAATAATCAATTTTCACATGCTGGAGGAGAAAAACTGAAATCTTTTGATGTGAAAAAGCACCTGAACAATCAAATGCTGACATTCATAGCTCTGGAAAATTCGACTGAGAGTGGGCACTGAGCTTGAAGGAGCAAAGAGAGGTCACACATATTTTTTTGTGGGAAGACAGTGGCTGCACCTGCCAGCTCATCCTAAGAACTCTGCTGAGGAGGAAGGAAGAAGCTTAAGGATATGCCAGTTCTTTTCTGTGAGGTGGCTCTGTGCCCACTGCAATTATGGAAGGAGGAAAACAGCAGTTTTGTGAATAAAGCTGGCAGCTGCCCAACACAGCCTGAAGAAACAACCGTACCTTGGAGAACCCTTCCTTTTTCTTTCTGGGCTGGGCCAAGCTCTTTAAAGGAGTTTAACACTCATGTAAGCGTCTTCATTTCAAGATGCTCATTACTCATAAAACCTATCCTGGTCCCTCAGCAGTCTCCAGCCTGTGCTGGTTTGAAATGCCTACAACGCTGGTGTGGGAGGTTTGCCTGCTTTAGACACTTCTTAATCTGTAATGAGTGAAAGTTGGTTTCAGCTCAGAAGCATTAGGTTTAAAAATACTTCCAGGGTTTAACAGTAACCATTATAGCTCTGGACAAGTTTATTATCCTATATGGTTGCTGAACAAGCTTAAATCTCAACCACAGCTTCCTCTGGAACTTTTAATCAGGTTTCACATGGGAAAAAGCCATCCTTGGATCAGTTCTGACCACACTCCCTTTTGCTGTGGCTGGATGCAGCAGGACTTTGTTTTCCCAATGAGAGACATCACGCACAGGGCTCCTCAGCTCTGTGGCACATTTTGGTTTAAAAGCACGGGTTCTGAGCCTGCCTGTGTCCTTACAATCCTTCCCAAACCTTTCCTGGACTGAAGAGCTGCGCTCAAATCTCTTTGCAGACATCCTTGGGGTTACAAACTAAGCCCATACACTTTGAGCTCCTCTCCATCATGCATTTCAGCAAGTTATTCTGCAGAGTGATGAGGCCATTTCCCACATCCCACACATCTCCTTACACTGGGGAAGTGAAGGAAAACATTGTAAAGGAGTAATAATCCCCCCTCATGCTGAGGCTGGAGGGAGAAGAGCAGTCCTGCAGTTATTACTGAGTATTGGCAGCCTCCAGGTAACAGCAAAGCCTCCTCCAATGAGTGTATCAATAAATCAAATGCATGAACATTAACACCATGTGGTTCTTCAAAGTGGATCTTTGTTCATATGGTGAGAAGCTGTATTACCAATGTTTTACAAACAGAAGGGACACAAATTCAGTCTTCTGGAGTATGAGCTTTGGCTCATACTGAGCAAAGGCTAACATTACTTTGCTAATCGGTCCTAGTGGTTTTATCTATTGAAAACTGACAGGAAAAAGGGTTCAACAAGGGCAGAGGAGTCATCAAGAAAAGAAATAAGGAGAAATAATGCGGGAACTTAGAAAGAGTCTGCTGGAAACAAAAGTTGCATAAAGGTTAAAGCAGAACTGCACTCAATGAAATGTGAGTTCTTGCAAACCCTTTTATGCAATTATGGCAGAAGGGCTAACATGAAGAACATTATACAAAGAAAATAAATACCACAGAGAAAAAGAAAGGTGAATCCAGGTTAAGGCAATGTAAATAGCTTTCTTATATACACACATCCCCCATGTCCTTCATTCCTTCTGAAGAAAATAATTACATTTTAAAGTCAATAGATATATTTATCCAAGTCACTCCTAGCTCACTTCACAAGGAAGACTTTGGGGTTTTAACTTCTTGGTTGCAGACAAAGTAATTTTTCTTTGCCTTTTTTTCCTTCCTTTTAGAAAAATGTAATACATTTTTTCAGATTAACAAAACAAGAGATTGAAAGATTGCTTTTGGCACTTCCATTCCATGACCCATTTACTGCTTGTATGAGAGAAATAAAGCAGGAGATGGTCCTTGCTGAGACTGCAGCCCCTGAAAAGACCAGGTTTTTTCCCTTTGGAATATCTTTCCCCATGTAATTTTTAAACCAAATTACATCACATTGATGACAGAATTCCTGATGTGGCCAGATGAGGGGAGCAGTTATCTCCTTCACTTTGGAACCCCAGCCCTTACCATCCCCAGCCCTGGCCGACTGTTTTGCAGCTACTGCTGCCAGCAGGACTGTTTTCCCTTTGGTTTCCTCATGAACATTTCCATCCAAAGTATATTTTGCATTTTTATTGGTCGTCCCCAGACGTGTGGCCTTTCATCTCTTGACATTGAATCCATATGCCGATCTCAGCGGGGCGTGCAGGCTGCAGCAGCTTCCCATGCCACACCTTCCACGCATCGCTGCCAACGTTCCAGGTCACATCCCATCCCCAGCCCATGTTTCAAAAGCCTCAGCAGCCTCTCCAGGCTTTATCCTGCACACCATGCATCTGGCCCAGACCCTCCCTTCCACACTCCTGCTTCAACAGCACTGCAATGAGCCTCTCTGTGCTTTCCTTCCAGAAAATACCTCTCATTTACCTGGTGGCCACTCCAATAACACAAAATGTGTATGGCCCCACTGGCACCCACAATAGGAATGTGAACCTACCTGAAGGGGAACCCTGGGGATGTTCAGTCCCGGGGAATGGTTCCAACTCCCACCAAAATCCCCTGAGATTTTGTTAAACTGTGGGGTTTGTGCTCTCCATCAGCTTCTCCACTTGGCAGCTGTGGGAAGGGGATCACAAAAGGCTAGAGGAGATGCCCAAGAGCCCCAACTTTTCCCACAGTGTGAATAAATTCTCCTAGGCTTTTCCATTGGCCCTAAGTCAGTTCTGAGTATCTATTCTGGCCAGGATTTGGGTTAAATAGTCAAAAGAATTGAGGAGTGTTGGAGAGATGGCGGAGGTGCGGGAAGGACTCAGCCTTGACACGGTGCCTCGGATGTACCTGAGGCATGACGGAGTCTGGAAACTCATGGACCTGGCCCTGCATTAACATCTGCTCCTCCTGCCTGCCATTTGCAGCTCCAGCTGATGTTGACAGGAGTCCCATGTGTGTCTGGACAGAAGAGCTGCAGGGCCCAAAGCAGAGCCATGGTGCTCTCACCATTTCACACCTGGCTCTTCCTCACGCACTACAAAGTAAAATTATCCCTCCTGCTTGTTCTGGTTTGATCTTTTTCACAGATCCTGACACAGCAGGAAGCCTCAGAGCTGCCCCCAGAAAGGGTTTCTGCTAGGTTTGGATCGTGAACGAGTTGTCAAAGAAAATTATGCTGTAATCCTGGGAGATCCAATAAAACTGTCCCACAGGTTAGGGCCTTGCCAGTTGGAGGCAGCTCTTAATGCAGATTTCACTCTGCGTGTGTCACATTTGCTAATTTTCCATGAATGATTCCTGATTTTCAACCGACCTTGGTCTTTAGGTTCATAAAACTTTGCTCTGCATTGAAGCCTTTTGGCAATGTGAAGTTTTGTCTGAAATAAAGCAGGAAAGAGACATCCTGAAATATAAATTCAGTCAGGTTTTGCACAGGGAGAAGCATTACTGTCAAATGGTACATTTTGTGCTGCTTCTACTGAATGAGGAGAATTTCCGAAGAGAAGGTGATAGGATTTAAGGAATACAGATTCAGCCTGTACTTCTGAAAGACTTCAGACTGAGTTTGTGAGTGTTTTGGGACTCAACTTTTCCCCTGTAAATACAGTCCCTATTTTTCCTGTTGTATTTCCTGCAGTTTTCAAAGGGACCCAGTGGAATTGCTGTACAAGTCCCATGGAATAATCCATCTGTTCAAGTTTCATTAAATGCCTCACTGATGCCCTTTCCTGGGAGAGTAGATCATTCTCCCTGATCTCCAGTCCAGCCCTATTTACATGAGCTGACAGACTACCTGATGGAGCCATTATTCTCTTCTCACATATAGTCCAAACTATTTCCTCTTGCTGGGCACAGAGCAGTTTTAAATCAAGGCATCGTAGTTCATGGAGGTTAGGAACAGTCTTATAAAATGCCTTATTTCTTCCTTGCTTCTATGTAAATCTATTTTATTGGACAATTGGAAAACATAACACTTTGCTTGTGTGGATAACCCCCTATGTGCTTCCAAATACAATATGCAGGGTTTTTTCAGAATAAGCTTTTCATGAAAGCCTGTTTTTCCCTGCATCCAGGCAGAGCTTTTGGAGAACAACCTGCCCTCCTGCCTGAAATAACACCCAAACCCAACCCTTGGCTGAGAAATCAGCACGAAAAGACATTTCAGGGCCGACATTCAGGTCACATTGAGGTGGTTTCTGTGCGATTTAAGCCTGAAAATACAGGTTGGAGCCTTGCTGGAATCAATGGAAAAACCTCCAAGGGGTTTTAACAGTTCTCTACCACCTGGTCTGCCTGGTAAAAGAAGGTGCCCGAGCAGAAATTAACCCATGAAACCCCTTATGCCCGTTGCTCTGCCAGGCAGCCTCTCATCCCTGCCATCCCTCCCAAATGTGTTCTGGCAGGCAGAGTTTGTTCTGGCTGGGAGTTGGGTTTGCAGAGATTAAAGAGACACTGTGTGGTGGGCAGCGAGCCTCAGCAAGCCAGCAGATAAAGGCAGCATTGGAGGTGGAATGGGCACGGAGTGCACGGGGGTGCTGGGAGAACGGGCCAGCCAGGGACATGGGGGGAGGCTCCACACCCAGAATACACATGGATTAGTGATAAATACTCAACCTCCACACTTTGGAGCAAGAAGTGCTGGCCTGCTGGAAGCCCCTGTCCCTCCTATCGCAGGGCCTGGCTCCCTTTCGGCTCTGGGGTGATACAGTGCAACCCTTATGCTCTGCAGGACTCCTTGTCAGCTGCCCAGCACTGTACAAACATGGCAGAAAAACACCAGCTGAATATTTAAAATCATCAACAGGCTCCTTCAATGCCTCTGCCTGACATTTAGTGCTCTGCATTGAGGAAGAAATAGTTAACTGAAACACCAACTCACTTTTGCAGTCAGGCAATATCTTGCTCTTATTGTCACCATCAAAAAAATGTTTTCCCTTAAACCATGCTACTGCAGCACAGGGCACAAAAAAAGGAGAGGATTTACTGCTGAATGCTAAGTCATACTTCATTTTGCTATTTAAGGAGCTAATACAGGAATGGAATAGAGCACAGGCCCAAATGAAAGTTCATATGTTACTGCCAGCTCTAGAGCAATTTAATTTTCTGACTCAGGCAGCCTAATTGTGAAATTGGCTTAGAGCTCTTTGCGTTGTTTTATTTTTATCTGTTTGCATGTTTAAATGCGTGCTTGAGGTTCATTATGACCCAAAGGTTCATCTCAGTTACATATTGAGGATTTTCTATGTAATTGTATGGGCTATGAGGCTGTTATTTACAGCTGAGAGCAGAGATCCTCTCACTATTGTCTGCAAGATTTGGACTGTAAGTTAAATACTAAATGTACCAAAACACAATAAAACAAAGACATGGGAAGTCTTAGCACAGACACGCTGTGATTCTGTGCCATCTGGCCACCTACCTACCTTGCTTACCCATAGGGTGCAGGGACACAGGGAGAAAGAGATGAGCAAAACACCATAAATGCATTTCTTGAAAGGGCACAGAGCATGGATTTGACTCAGTTTGACTCCAAACCCAGAGATAAAAAAAAAGGTGAAATTCTAAAACATTAATTATAAAGAGAAGGTGACAGCTTTGTTTCGTGTCAGGGTGCTTTTCATAAGGCATTCTGAGGCTGTGTGCGGGTGCTGAGTGTTTTCAAATGTAAATCTCATGGCAGGCTGCAGCCCATGGGGTAGATAAACAAGCTGTATTTTTAAACACAGTGTGAAATGTGGGGGCTGACGTGACCATTATCAGAGCCTCACACATGACTTATGAGGCATCATAAAATACTTTCATATTGCAACAATGAAAGTTGAAGCTGCTCTGTGGTAGGCTTGTTTCATCTGATAGTTCACCCAGCTACCCTCACTGGGGTCTAGGAGGAGGCAGAAATGTTTTCCAAGAGCTAAAGTTCTGAATGCCAAGCTGTTCTCTCATAGATTTTTACAAAGAAAAAAAATAATTCTTGTTGAATGACTGATGAGGAGCTGACTATTAATACAATGCAGGTAACATTTTCAGGGACTTAGGGACATTCCAACCTGCCCATGAATCATCTAAATTAATCACCTGGATCAGGGATGTGATATGAATGTAAAGAACTATCTCACCTGCTTTTATTAAATAGTTCATTAATGTATTTTATCTGAAAATTAGCATTTTTAAGGATTTTTCAGACCATAGCTGATGGACATAACAAATGTAGTCACTTCATCTTTTTACAAATAACCAGTCTCCAGACAACTTGGAGATTGATCCCCTAAAATCTTAATGGCACAAATTTATTTTTTCCTTTGATAGCCTCTTTCATCTTAATTTATTATATTGCATTGACTATGTAAGTGATTATTCTTAGCCTTATTTGCAAAGCCGGGTGTTATTCTACAGAATACCTGCCAGCTGTATAGTTTCTGCATGTCAGTGTTAGACTTTAGCTGTAGAGGTCTCAGGTGCTGCATTTTATTCCTTCCAGTGATGTTGGTTTCCTGCGTGATCTTGAATGAATCATCTGATTTTGCTGTTTCACCGCTGCTGCTGCAGTTAATCTGCAAATGCAGGAGACACAGCTGTCTCTGAATTTTGTGAAAATCCTCCTGTGAAAATGCTAGGCCGGGTCACTCCTACCAGCAGATGTAAATGGTTTCTTTCATCAAGTGGCAAGTGGGAGACAGTCCAGCGGTGCCACAGCCGCGGGGCTGAGCTGCCCTGGCAGCCACAGGAGAAGGAGGGATCGTGTCCCAGCGAATGTCCCAGGGGCACTTCCCACTCCGGCCAGCCCCGGGCAGGCACTGCCGTGCGGGCTTGGCTGGGATCCGAGCGCTGGGAGCTGCAGCAGCGTGTGGCCGGCTCTGGAAGGGCCGCAGGGGCTGCCCTGCCCTCCCGAACAGCGAGTCCAGCTCTGCGGTTTCTGGCACTGCAGGAATGGCTTCAATGGCACGAACCCACGGGAAGAACTGGACCTCGGAGAGTATTGCAGGGAGTCTAATTTGTCTTCCTGTCATGGGCATGAGGTTCAATTACCTTTTCCCCTCTCGTTCTATTTATTGAAGAATATGATGAAAATGTATGTAAGCAGTCAAATATTCAGAATTGTTTCAGCTTGGCAGAATATCCTTCTCTTCTTGTTTTCATGCCGTTTTACTTTGGGGACATGCAGGCGCACTGAATTCATGCCTGTGATGCTTTTGTACTGAGCTGATTCCAGTCAGTCTAATCGCAAAACTGGGCAAAGGAAAAACTGAATTTTCAAACTGATGACACATTTATACCAGAATTGTAACTTTATGATATTAATGTATCATTTAACTTACACGTATACTTTGGAATGTTTATAACTACTGTAAATCACAGGCGAGAGGGGCCAAGAGAGTGCCACACAGCATTCCTAGTGCAACTCGTAAAATAAATACAACAATTGCAGAGCAACATTCCCTGTTTCAAAAGAGAAAACGTAGCTGCTCTGCTGCAGATGGGAAATGTGCTTGGTTAGATCTTCATCAGGAGCAAGCAGAGGCAGAGCTGTGCCCTTTTCTCCATGACCCTGCTGACAGTCAGCAGGGATTTCTAAGGATGAAGTGCCATTGAGCCAGCACCAGCCAAGAGCTGTGTCCCTGCAGGACACCAGGCAGCTGTTGCCGGCACCATTGTTCTCTTCAATATGACCAATCCAGATTTTGGGATGTGATCTTCCTCCCTTTCCTGTATGAAGACTGCCCAAGAGCCATCCCCACATTCAGAGAGTGAAACTCTCTGACCTCCATCCACCTTGTCTTGCAGGGCACCTTGAAAAGAATAAAACCTGCTGTTCTGTGACTAGTAAAATTCTGTGGCTGACTTCTGACCTAGTAACCTTCAGTTTTTCCTTTAAGATTTAGCTATAATTTCATGACTTGACTGGTGGACTGTAAAATGCACATTTAAATGCATTCAACTCAGATAAGGATCTCATCATTTGAACAACCTAACTTCTTTGTTTCAAGTTAATCACTCTCAGATTCTTCTGGATTCATCAGCACAATTACCAATACCTGCTTTTTTTCCCTGAAGTTGGAAACGAAACAGGACACAAAGGCCTTCAGTTCTTAAAAGACAGTAAAAAACATGGCAGATCTTATTGAAAATCCCCCTCAACTTCAAAGATAAATCTACAGAAAACTCAAACACCAGTCTGAATCCAGGACAGCTTTAATGAACTAGTTTCTGAATTAGTTTCTGTAATTTAGGTGAAAGGATTACTTTTCTCCTAGCTTTATTATGCTAAAAACACTGTTGAGTAGCAAGCACAATGTAGTAACATTGCACAGGCAGCAAAATACCAAAATAACACCAAGGACAAGAGACTGTTTTAATGTACTTTCTGGTAAGTTATTTAACATGCTTTTGTTGGCAGTGTGGATGGTTTGGGGCTTTGGATCAGGCCTGCATTACTTAGAACAGGCAGTAGGCAGTGCCTCTCACGTAATGGTTGTTCCCAAATACAGCTGAAAGCCAGTGTAATGGGACACTCAGTTCTGTTTCTCTTCCCTAACACTGACACCACAAGTACCCCGGCATGTCCTTCGGTTTGAAAGGAAAAAACCTCTCCATTTCACTGTGTCTGCAGATGCTGAACTGGAGTCCTCATCTCACCAAGAAGTCCTGACTGCCTCTTCCTGGCAGGAAGAACAGGACCCAGACCTCTCCCCTGGGCTGCACAAGCCAAGTGAGTTATGTGGAGAGCAAAGTTGATGTCAGAAATGGGTTGGCAGAGCCCAGGGCAGGTTTTTGGCACCACTGTCTGCCAAGGGCAGGTGGAGAAGAAGAGCTGTGTGCAGCAGAATCAGCTCCTCTGCCTGTTTGATATTTCTGCACAGTAACTTCATCCTGGAAACATTCTGACAGGTTAACGATCCAAAAAAAAAGTGTTTCCTTTTCTCCCCTATTGGATCAATTATTGTTACAGTCAACAATTAAAAGTTTTATTTTAATGCATTGCCCAGTTTTTAATGGGTTCTGTCCATCATACACAGAAATGACCATTTTTTGAGTCAAATATAACCGTGCCTATGTTCATCCACTTTCTCCATGCAATCCTTGGCCTCTGCATTTCAGAAATGTGACCCTGTGAGGTGTTTATAGAAGGCTAAATATAGGTTTATCTGTTCTAGTCTTTCCATGAAAGATCTTTTTCCTTCAACACATGGAGATTAAACACACGGAGCAATATTAGTTAACACTTAAGTAATGCCATGCTGCAAAAAACACCAGGAAATTCCATTTTGAAGTTGACGTTCCAGCCTGAACTTCTGTTGATTTTATATTTCTTTTCTCCCAGAGGCATGAGCTGAGGATAGGGTGTTGCTGGAAGCTGAGTGACACTGCTGCAGACGGGTGTTTGGAGACACACCTCGCGTTAAGCTCTCTAGGTTCACTCTAAGGGTTCATTAGGGCCATAGTGGGAAGCAAGAGCAAAAATCTCACTGTTCTCAGCAGTCCAGAAACTATTGAAAGCAATATCTGGAAGTCCAGTGTATTCACTCTGAGTTAAATAAAATAAAATGAACCAAACTTGAGGGAATTTGTGTCAGGGCAGCTGTTTGCATGCAACTTCTGCTGGTCTTAACCCTCACACGTTGGGCTTTCCTGTTAGCGTTTACAATAACATCATTGCATCACAGTCCTAGTGTTTAATATTCCCACTTTCAAAATATGAAGTTGCAGCTGACTCCTTGTATCCTCTGGGATAAACTCAGAAAAAGCTTTCCTTAACAGCTGCTATATATTATTATTATTACCTATTACATCATATCTTATTACAGCTCTATTACAAGTTTCCCTTAAAATCTAATCACATTCTGAAATTGTTTACAGCAAAACTAGAAATGGGCTTGAGACAGAAAGTTCACATCCCAGCATGGGCCTGAACTTTCTTGCAGTTCATATTTGTTCAGACACAGCATTTAACTCTCTTACTCCTGAAATATGGGAGCAACTGCAGAGTTTGGATGAGCAGAACCACAGCCATGGATGTATGTTGGGACACCTGAGAGGTGTCTGGAATGGTGGCAGCTGAGACAGGGTTTTGCCTTCTGGTGTTTCAGACTGAAAATCAGAGCGATGAGGAGTGAAATTGTGCTCCCATGTGCAAATAGCAAAATATCCACTGACTTCAGCAGAGTCAGAATTTCACTCCAGCTGAAGAGATGGGTGACAGACAGACAGACAGACAGATATAAATTAATTAGCTCATTTGAACTAAGCTAGGCTTATTTCTCTGCCAGCGAGCTCTAACAGAAGTGTGTCATTGCTCCCATCCCGAGGTCCTCATGGCACATGTCTGGGAGTCCAGCATGACAGAGGACTGAAAGTGCCTTGAGGCTCCCAGGATGTAGAGAAAAGCTGTTCTGCACTCAGTCTCCCAGACAAAAAAGATCCCAAACCCACCTAAACCTGCAGGGACCTGGTCCAGCCCCTCAGGAGCTCCACCATGATGCCCAAACCTCTCTTGTCTCCACCTCCCACCCTCCAGCCTCATGCAGGGCATGGAGCAGTCCCTTGGTAAGGCAGCAATGGTGCTGGTGCAGGGAAACACCTGCAGCTTCTCCTGCAGGAGCAACTCCTGCTGCTGTGGGCAAAGCTTCCCAGGATTGTCCCTCAGAAGAAGTGCAGGCCCATAACAGTGCAATAAAGCCAGGTCACCAGTCTCATCCATGCTCTGACATTTCCATAGGTCTTTGCTTTACAGCTCTGATATTAAGTAGTTTGGCTAACTTTGTAGAAATGTTACTATTTTCTCGACAAAATGTCAAGTAAGTTTTCAGGGGGGAATACTTCATAACTGAAGTATGTTTTCCTAAGGGCAATAAACCACTTAGAAATGTACTTTTTTCCCACCCAGCCTTTGAGCCAAAAGTTTCACATGTTTTTCAAAGAAATAAAGTTATAGGTGTTTTTCTGTAGTAAGGTGAAGTACCACCTGGGTGGCAGTGGTGGAAAGCTGGGCAAACTTTATAAATCTAGAAGGGGGAGATTGTTTTGGCATGACTTAGGGTTACAGCCTGGGTTTCCTACGCATAATTTTAAAAGGAATTGCTCAAAGCATCAGGAAACTATGCCCAGTGTACAATTCCTACCTCTTCAGACTCATGGAAGATTGCCATGGCCAAAGAGGACTTTTTCAGTGGAATGAACAGTGGAGTCAAGCGGCAGATGTTTATTTCTTTATCTGACAAGCCCACACCCCTATACATGCTGGTTTAAGAGTGTAGAGCCAGTGGAAAATAAAGAGTTCGTCAACAGGATTTCATTTGGTTCCTTTTTCAGGTCATGGTGGGTTCCATGAGGCCATGAGGACAGCACTGAACTGGTGGCTGGGACAGTCTAATCTCAGCTCCACAAGAGTGTGGAGGGTTTATAGTTACTGGTAAAGAGCTGAGGGGCCAGAAATGCACTTTGGGTTTGGTCATTTTAATGTCTGGCATCACAGAGCTCAGAACGTGATGAATGTACCGAGAATGTAGATTTTCTGATTCAAAGAATAGAGAAAATGAGCATCAGTTAATCCATGTTCACTTTACATTAGATAGTGAAGGTGAGGAAAGATGAAAGATAAAGAAAGTTTTGCTTAACTCTCTGACAGTGTTCAAGAGCTCTAAGGGTTAAGAAGTGCCTTGCAGGGCTGTCGGGCACCCTGAGTAATTTTTTTTTTAAATCAGGCAACATTAAATCCCTCTCCTGGAAATCAAACAGAAGGAAAAGTAAAGTAAAGCTACAAAGGAGCTCTCATTCTTCTGGCCTGCTCTGCCTGCTGGCTTCCTACATGCTGGGCTGAGGAAACTCTGAATCCTGGGGAAGAAATCCATAGAGAGGAAGCAACAGCCATCACACAGTATAAAAGATGTGGCTGGTTTTAATCAGGGCTGAGTCTTCACAAATAACAAATGGGAAGGAGAGGTTAAAATGGGGCATAAGGCTAAGCCAATAAAGCCTTTTCTGAGACATAATAAGAAGGGTGTATTTCAATATGCCACCAAGGGGAGAGTGGAACAAAGTAATGTGTCCAGGATGTACAAACCCTGTCTGACTCCAGGCTCACACTGCTGCCCAGCTCATGGCCAGCAGCAGGCTCCTAATTTAGGAGTTCTGAGTAACCCCCGTTGGAAGGCGAGTCTTTCTGACTGTGTAACCGGGCCAGACAGACCTTAATTGAATTAGACATCTAAAATTAGACAGTGTGAACATCCACAGTCCCCCATCCCCTCCCCAGCCCCTCAACATGCACATGAATCATTTGCCTGAGAGCGTCCTAGCATTTTTCAAACTTTATTGCGGGAAAAATACCATTTTTGGAACTTCAAATTGGTGAGAAATGTGTGAACAAGAGCAGGGTTTGGTTCTGCCTGCATCCAGGATGCAGAGAGCTTTCCTGTCCAGGTGGGACCCGGGATCTCCTGCTGGATTGGAGTAGGGAAAGGGTTACTGGTACTACTGGTGAACACAGTGAACATTTCCAGTGGGATATGCATCCAGTGCACAGCTTTGAACAGTTCTCCTGCAGCCCACATCTAATACCAGCCCTTAAATTGTCATGCTCCTTTTCCTGAAATTGTGGTAACTCAGCTGGAATCAGGAGAGTGCTGGTGGCAGAAAGCAGTATTTCAGAAGATCTTGGTCTGGTGGCTATGTGAGGGGTTGGCACTAAATTATTTAGTGCTGCAGCACTGAGGCTAAATAACAATTCCATCCTCTGGTATGAGTTGATATGAGGGCCAAGGCAAAAAACAGCTTTCTGTATTTATGGAACAGATATTGGCAATACCTTGGAGCAGAATCTTCCAAGACCACAACAATATTTGCAGTGCTTACTGGATATTTTTCAGCATAAAGCTGTGGTTTGTGTGGGTTGCTCCTTAGTGTCTTTCAAGTAACCAGCCTGCTGCTATGCAAACATTTGGGGTATGCAGTGACCTGTGTGGATGCTGTCTTGATTTATAGTAAACCTTGGGAAGAACTCCTACAGAACCTGAAAGCAATCTTTCAGCAGCTCAAGGAAGCAGAGTTGACTTTTAATTCCCCAGTGTTCAGTAAGAAAGCAGGAAGCCATATATATTCTATCTCATACACATAAATAAATATATATATATGAGATATAGAAGAAAAGGAAAGTTATGAAACCAGAGATACATAAAATGCAAGCTATTCAAATGCACCTATTACTGACTGCTAAATTGCAGGTGAGATCTTTTCTGGGTATTGCGGTATAATATTGGAAATTTATTCCACACTTTGCAACACTGGCTCCTCCATCAACTGATCTCACTAGGAAAAAATTATCTCATAAAATGAATATGACCCCATGGCCCGTGCTAGCCTTTCAAGGACTGAAATCAGTTCCTAGAGATCAAATAGTTTTCATGAACCTGGAATTTTAAGGTCTGTAGAGGGCAAATCTCAAAGTTAATAATCTTAAATCAGGGTCAAAATTAGCACAAAATTTAAAAGGAAGATTTTTAAAAATCCACATTTGCTTGAAAAAATTATCTGAAAGAAGCTGAGTTCCCTAGGTAAGCAGAACTTTTAATGAAGTGGATCACACACAGCATTTCCCTGCAATTAATTACATGCCACACTAAGGCATAAGTGGTTGAACAACAGGAAATTCATAAAGTCAAGCAGAAACTTGGTGATCACGCAACTTTATGTGATCAGTTTAGTAACTTCCATTTGTGTTGGAGCAAATCTACCAAAGATCATATTTTTTCCCAGAGGGGCTGAGAATAGAGGGATCAGTTTCTCATAATGGAATTGCTCTTCGCTGAGGTGATTTGGAATAGGTCTTCCCAAGTATAAATTTTTTATTGAAAAGAAGACATTAAAAAATGCTCAAATACAAACTAGGATCCTTGCAGTAAGGCGGTGCTGCCCATGATTCCCAGGACACCAGAGATCACCCTGGTCTCCTTCTCTCTAGCTTGCCTGGCTTGACTCAGCAACAAATGTGGGATGTAAACAAATATTCATGCAGAAAACTCACCGGTGTAAGATTGTTTCCTTCAAAGAAAATAACTTTTCTGGGTCTGGGTTTCATGATTCTTCACTCCTGGAGCAAACAATATTCAGCAATAAAGGAAGGGAAAACCCAGCGAGTCTGGAATATTATTTTCATTCCTAGGAGTGAAGGATGGTCTTGGCCAGAAGAAAAAAAGACTAAATCTGTCCTGAAGGTGGGAGGAAAGTGTGCAAGTGACACAAACCAGTGCCTCACTGCTCTCTGGCAGCATGTGCATGTGCTGTGGAGAGAGGAACTGCAGACACTCTGAGAGCCCACCCTGCGCACGGTGGCTCCCAGAGCCCTCCAGAACACCTCTGAGCCTGAGCTTCAGTGCAGCTGAACCAAGCCAGGTCCTCAGTCTGAGAAACTGCACTTCATCCATTCCTCTCATTAATCTTTCTCTACATCTCGTGTCTTAAGTAGTTTCTGAGGAGGTTTGAGTTGTTTTCCTTTTCCCAAAGAATACAACTTTGCACAGCATGAAGGAAAACATCCATCCAGCAACACCAGTAATTGCAATAGTGGCTCATACAACTCCAACCCTTCCAGCCCTTCAGCTACACAGAGGGAAGTGATATTTCCCTGGAGGCAGTGGCTCTCCACAGTGTTACAGGTGCTCCTCTTCACCTAGCTGAGAAACCTGCAGCACAGTCACTGAGACACAGGTATTAAATTAAGTCCTTGGTTTTTTGTGAGCTCAGGTGTTCAGCTTACATCTGAGCCCAGGTTCTCTCCATGGAGAGCTGACTGAGGTCTGCACGAGGGAGAGGAAGGAAATGGAAGTGCAGCAGATTGACACTATGATTTGCATACCCATTTATTCACCAAGTCACACTCCCTGCAGCTCTGAGGACTCCCTGCAGAATAGCAGTGGTTCAGATACAGTGTTGTTGAAGAAGGAACACTATTTTCTTTTATCCTTTGGGTATTTGCACTTAAAGGATTTATTGGAAACACCATGGAAAACAGCTAATCTCTACACCCAGAATAAAAAAACCTCACACTGCTTCCCTCAGTGAAACACCGCATTGGTTTTCCATCCAAAATCCTTGACCTCAAGTTCTATTTTCTTAGGCAGGCTTACATTTAATTAAAAGGAAACTATCAGGCATAAAAGTTCCTCTTAGATATGCTGCATCCAGTCCCAGGTTAGGCCTGCTCATGACCTCTCCATGTACAATTTCCTCCAGGATTCCAGCCTATCCCAGAACCCAGTGTGATGCAACAGCACTTTCAGCACAGCAGATAGGGTAATGTTGGCCTGACAAGTGAAATTAATTATTGCATTCCATTAATTTTGAGTCATGAGCCCAGCCCATGGAAGTTGGGAGAATCTTGTGAAAAACAAACTCACTACATTGTGCTCTGATGTTATTCTTGGCTGGAGTTTGAGGCAGCCTGCTGGGGTCCTCCAGAACGGCTGAGCATCCGTAGAGCAGCTGCTGTCTTCAGAGAGAGGGATAGAGGCTCATTCTTCATCTGGGACTACAATAGGGACAGCAAGGGCCTCCCTGGGATCTTTAAACACAGGCATGACTTGGGAGGGTGGTGATGTTGGCTCCTGACACTTTTGAGTGTTGAGCTCCAATTACATATTTACTTGCAATTGCTAAGTGACTGCTTTGAGCATTTCCTGTGCAAAGCTGAGCCCCTGGAGCATGCTCTAGCAATGGCTATAGCAGGGAAGGGACTTTGATACTCCTGAGAACAGTGTGACCTCCATAAAGGCCCTGTGACGACCGCATGAAATCCTCTGCACCGCAGCTTTGGGCTGGAACCCTGCAGTAGCATCCTCCCAGCTGTAAAGAACTGCTCAGTGTGACTCAGAGCAGAAACACTGCCCATCCCAAATGTTGTATGAAAATTCTGAGCGTGAGTCAGCCCAGTCCCCTCTGGGGAATACAATTGCTGTCAGCGAGCGTCAGCTAAGCAAGGCCCTGCTCAGGGATCGCATCCAGGGGTTTCTCCCATGGGAACCTGTGCTGGACACACCTGGGCACGGCGCTGGGCTGGCCCGCGTCAGGCAGTCCGTGACTCATGGCAGTGTCTGCCTTGCCATACTGACTCCATCAAACCTGGGGTGCTGATGGGCAGCTACCAACTGCAGGAGAATGGAATAAAGCAGAACTTACCAGGCTCCTCCATAGGTTGACCTGGTCCCACCATGAAAAGTCAGTTTGAACCCTTCTTCTTCAGTAAGGACAATGGCTAAGGCCTGAGGAGACAAAACTAATGCACAAGACTTTAGCACAGTCACAGCAGGGATGAGACACCACATCCATAGCCTGCAGGACAGGGCAACAGTCCCCATCCCAATCTCAGCTCTTTTTTTCCTGGCAGACTGAACTGTGCTGGGTCTCTGTATTAAATTACTTCTCTCACTTTGGTAAACAAAGTGAACCTTTCGCCTCAGCTGCACAACAGATTGTGCTCAGCAGTGCTCCTGGTCACTTCTGTGTGTGCTGCTGGGCTGAGGAGGCACAAGCCTTGCCCCTCTTAGAGAGCCTGGACTTGCCACCACGGCTTCCCCAAGGCCACCCAGGAGCCTCCACACTCACTTCTTCCCTACCAACGTCAACAGAGTGCTTCCCACCCCACCTCTTTTCCTTATCACCCCTTTCCCATCTCTGTCTGACAGATAATGAAGTGTATAAGTGCTGTCTTGTCTCAGGTATCTGTCTGGGGCATCAAAAGATGTGCCCTGCAGTGAGTGGAGGTGTTGTGACCCAGTTAGGGCAGTGCTGTTTGCATGCACTGCTGCCCCCCACGAGCTGCTGCTCTCAGGCTGCTCCTTTGGTGTGGGAAGAGAAGTGAGGAGGTAAAATAACCTGTGCAGGCAACCTGAAAACCCTTTTTGCTGAGCACAGGAACAAAGTGAGGATGCATCAAGTGGAAGGCAGCGAGTCAGGAGAAAGAGCAGAGTGACAGAGCATCTCCTTGTGCCCCAGAGCAGCCTCTTTGCATGTGTCCCCGCTCTGAGTTTTTGGGATGAGAGGAGGGGATGAGGAGGAGCTCCATCTCCCCAGCACAGCCTGGTCTTGCCAATACTGTGCCTTCAGTCCAGGGTCTCCTCAAGCCAGGAAAAAGGAGGTGCTGACCCAGGATGTGGACGGTTTGGAAGGGATCCTGTTGGCGCTGGTTTTCAATGGAGAAATTTTCAGTTAGTAGCATAATCTTAAGGAGAAATGCTCTCTTCTCAACGGAGCCACACTTTTTTGAGAGCTGAAAGATCTTGAGTTGCACTTCTTCAACTTTGAGCATGAAATTCTCTGCAAAAATATTCCTTGGAAATCACTGGTTTTTGTGACTTTGTCTGCTTTGGAGGAAGAAGGAATAGAAGGGCAACTACCAGAAAAAGAGCTTCCCTTCAGGAGAGCACAGGACGTTCTTTGTGCATTCAGTGTCCCAGGAGTTCTGTCTGTAGAAGACACTGTGTTTTCACGCTGGCTCTGACCCTGCTGCTCAGGAAAGCTGGAGAGCCATGGTGAGGACAATTCAGTGCACCCAGATATCAATGCCACACCAGCAGGATGCACAGCAAAGCACAGTCCATCCTTTGCACACAAACCTTTTGCGGTACCAGGGCAAATGTACCAAAGTCATCCTAACTCCTTGACTTTTCATCTGAGCATCTCAAAGGAAATTTCCCTTGTGGATGAGTAAAATGGCACACATTGGCTCCCACTTCACAGCCAAGAATCTGAAGCTGAATCTGATGAACCCAAGCCACATGGAAGACCAAAGCCTGGCTATTCCCATTCCTGTGCTAACCATGATAGAAAATTCAAAGTTGTAGTAGCTCACTAACAGTAGGGAGCAACTTAGTCCTCCAGGTGTTGAAATATGGGTAATAAATATTAATAGAGCAAGGCTCTGAAAATAGCCAGGGAAAACAAGCAGAAATACTTTGCAGAATCTCACTGATTAAAGTGAAATATCATTTAAAATTGTCAAAAGCAGCAGTTCTGCCTTTACTAATTTTTTTTTGCCACATCCAAATGTTTCAGTTTGGTAAGAAAAAGCAGCTTTGTTTTAACAGTCTTAGTTGGATTACTTCTGATTTATGTTGCACATCAATCTTAGAATAGGTGGCTTATTGGTTTTTTTTTAAGGAAGAATTGCAGTTTTCAATATGATGAAAAAAATGTAATTTTTGACCCAGGACTTTGCAAGCTCCTTCTTTGTCCAGAGAGGAGCCAGGACCACATTGGTAATTACAGCCCCACAGCCGTCCTGGCTGGAGCTGGAGTGGGGTTTTGCAGAATGTGCTGATAGATTTGGGAGACATTTCCCCACATTCTGTGCAAACCGCTGGAGAAAACAAACCCAGGGAACAACTGTGATGGAGTGACTGCCTGTCCTTTGAGGACTCCATATAAATCTCTGCAGCCCAAATAACCACTGACCCAGATGGTGCCCAGCTTTAATTTAGGCCTTGGAAGCCTTCTTGGGGTGTACAGTGGGAAGTCCCTTAATGGTTCCTGCAGCAAAACTCCAGCTCTGTCTTGCCAACCCCCCACTCAGCTGCCCACTGGTGTCAGTAGGAATTTAGAATGCAGAGGGCTTTTAAGGTCAAGCCTTTTATGGATTTTGATCCATCCTGGTCCCAGTTTTCAGGATGGAGGAGTCCAGCACTAATTCAATGTCTGGACTGTGGAACACACAGGTACTAGACACCACTTTACCCCAAAAAGTTCATAGATGGACCCACAGTGATTTGCTACTGACTCTTTTATGGAATATAATCACATTACTCTGTAGTGCAGCTGCAACAGATGGCAATAAAACTTGATGCATGAGGAGGACAAACAATTCTGCAACAGCCCATGAAAAATCAGTTTTTGAGTGACACAGATTTTACTAAAAGAGTTGTTCGTGCTAAATAATACAGAGTTAAATGAATGGTTATAAAGGCTCTGAAATGGATGGTGTGTCCTGTTTAATTTTATAAAGGAAGACAATAATAAACTACATTTTTAAATCTATCACTTCAAGGTGCCAAATGCTATGTTCTATTCATTAGCAGGTAGTTCCTGGGATCACTCACACAGGGACTGGGCATTTGATGCAGTTCTTTGACTGTAACAGACTGTCTCTCAGACTCCTTCCTTATGTATAGCAAGCTTGAAACAGAGCTAATGAGGGCCAGATGGCTGCAGGCTCCTTCTCACACCCATAATATTGATGGCAACATTCTGGAGGGAGTGGATTCTGCCCCAGTCTTTTCCTTATGCCTGACATGATGATAACCACATTGCAGCCTCTGTACTGTTTGGTCCTAACTTGATTCAAATGTTTCCTGGATTTCCAGCAAATGAATGAAGTGCAGCTTAGAAGGAAATATATGCAGGCCTTATTAGAAAAGGTTGTACTCATCACGAATCAGCTAAATACCTCATTTCTGACAGCGGGGAAATCCTTTTATAACTGAGTTTGTTTGGAAAGATTTTGAATAGTTCATTATAAAAATGCATTCATCTCTGCCAGAATATATAGAAGCAGCCAAAGTACAAAATCTGGCCCCACTCAAGTCCATGGGATTTGGCATAAACTGGCAACACTGTTGGGCAGAATACTTTGTTCTGGATTAAAGTAGTACATCTTATGTGCTAATGGAGCCCACTGAAGTGTGCTTGCCAACCTGAGAAGGCCTTGCAGTTAGGTTCTGTCTGACTACACTAATTAAGTAGAATAATTAATGCCCAACTATAATTCTCTGGAATGCTGCAGATATCCCAGATATTTCACGATTGCACAGGATATTGCACAGGATTAGATACTGTCTCTGTTGGTAAATTCCTCGTGGTTAGTAATCTCATCTTTTATATTTCATTTTTAATAAGGAGCTGCCTTCATGCTGAAGCCAGCTCTGTTTAAAGCTGCAAGAAAAAAGTAATTAAATCTGACAGGACTCGCTTTCATGACATATATTGCAGGCTATCTCATGACACACAGATCTGGTCATATTTTTGTTATAAGGAGTTGATTTACTTTCACCAAGTATCTCTTTTAGAATCAGAATTTTCCTGAATTCTGTATTTCTTTTGCTAAACAAGCCCCACTGCCTGTCTGTGGCTCTGTGCTCTGCAGCAGTGCTGGCTGCACACCCTGGCTATGTTGACATGTAATGGTTTGAACATTTGACATTTTTATGTGGCTGGCATTCGTTTTGTTGCTTTGCAACCATCTGGTTCCAGAAGAAACTCATAAACTGATCCTGAATCATGCAACCACCAGACAGCAAACAGATAGAGCTGTAGGACTCTGACAGCACATTTATCACCCTCCTGTGATAGCTGACACAAGCTGCACGGCGCTGTCTTGTCCTCTCTCCGTCACACAGGGAGGCCAGGGCAGCACTTTAAAAGGAGGATTTGGTTCTTCCCAGAAGTGGGAGCTTATATTTCACCTTGCCTATGGCCCATCCTGTGTGCAGGCTCTCTGTGTGCCCCCCAAATCTCTGCATGCACCAGCTTGTGCCACTGGGTCCCTGTGTCCAAAATACAGGAAAAAACCACCCTGAGCTGGAGAGAACCACTCCAAAGCCCAGATTCTGAGCTGAATTTTTCCAAACTTCAGAAATACCAGGGGACACATTCAAGTCAGAGCCTTTCCTGCTTGTGCATGAAAAGAAAATTACAAATGTACAGCTTATACTGATCCTGATGGTGTTGGCACAGCAGAGGACAGGGGACTAGCAGTGAAGTGCTGTCCTTTCCTGGCCCCATCACCCAGGCCAGCAGCAGCAGGGAACAAACAAGCCTGTTCTGACAGAGAGAATTTTGTCCCAAATATTCTTGCCACAAAAGCTATATTCTTTATTGTCAAGTGTTTTTCTCAGTAGATTAACTGATACAGCAATGAAAAGTTTCTAGGAACAAAGTGCATTCTTTAAAATAGAGCAAGGAGAGTGCAGTTGCATTTTTCTAGGCTGTGGTTTATTTAGGAGGACAGCAGCTCCCCTGTTATTTCATTTGATTGTCCTTTCCTTTTTACTTCCAGTTTCTAAATCTCTGACACTGGTCTCATTCCATGAAGCAAAGAGATCACTTTTCTCAATAAATAGGAAAACTGAAAAATGCAGGAAGATTAGGTTATTAAACCCAAAGAACTCTCACTCACACATTATGTAATACCAATTTAACAAGAATTTTGCTCTGTAATCAAATCCACATAACTCATTCTGTAACTGGAACCATCTCTTTCCAAATTAAACAGTGCTTTTTAAAAATAATTGGATAATATGAGAGTACTGAAGCAATTTGGTTCAAGATTTCATTATTGGAATCTGTTTTAATTTTCAGCTTCCAAAGATGTGCACACAGACACGCACTATACACTAATGAAAAAGAATGACTTTTACATCACAAAATACAGCAAATAATAGTAGCAGACACTGGAGGGCACCTGCCTCAAATTCTCACCTACTTAACTATGCCAGAAAGGAAAAGTAAGTACTTATGGTGACTGGAATGGCTTCCTTTTCAATTTCAATTCAAAGAGCTTTTAAAAACATTTTATTAGGTTCACACTGGTTTTCTGAATCTTTAAGATATATGTGTGTATCAGAGATGGAACCAGACAGGGAGTCTGAGTCTGCAGCTGGGAAACCAGGCTGACCAAAGTCAGCCAGGTCAGCACCAATGTTAGTGTTTGCTCTGTTCATAATTATTACCTCACAAAAAAACCCCCAAGTATGGGCCACATAGATGCCATTCCTGTGCTAGGGATCCTTATATGTCTATGGAAAGACAGCAAAGGCAGGGAGGGAGGCACAGGCAAAGCAGGAGCAGAACTTTTTTATCAAGACTAGTCTGAACTTGACAGAGGCAGGGATTCCCAGTGCCCTTTAATGGTATTGGCTCTTCAGGGAGGGCTTAAAATCTTATTCTTGAAAACTGCATCTCCGTAAGTGGTAGATAAACAGAGAGGCTTTGCAAAGAGCCAGAGAGCTGCATCCAAGTCCTTTGCACTATTTTCAACAGGCCACAGGAATGTCTTTGCATTCCTTCAGGGCATCTGCCTCCTTCTCTGGCCAGCAGATTGAACAGGTCTTGTGTTTCTACTCTTTTATGTTCTGTATTAAAGCAGTGCAGGTCACAGCATCACTTACTGATGTTCAGATTGCAAAGGTGTGGAATAGTGAACTATGTAAATGTTCAGTGGATGTTGGACATAGGAATTCTCCCAAGCCCAAATCTTGTCTGATACACCCTATCTCTCCATAAACCTGAGTTCATTGCATCGAGCATCAATACACTTCAATAAACAGATAAAAGAGATCAAAAGGATTTTACAGAAAATATTTTTGCAGGAAAAGAAAGACTACTTCAACTGAAAGAAAGATTACTTCCACCCAATTCAAATTGAATTATTTGAATTTTATTTTAACCTGTTGATTGATTATTCAAATTCTTCTAGGGCACTTTGTTCTGTGCACATACACTGGAAGTGGAGGTTTCCAACAAGCAGGGCCACTTGATAGACTAAGCTATCTTTAGAGAAAAATGGGTTTGCTGTGCTAAGATTAAAAGTCCTGTGTTAGTGTCTGGGATATTGTGCAGAAGGCACTGCTTGTGTTTCCACAGCATGAAGTGCTCTTTAGGCAGAGGATTTCTGCCTGAACTGAGACTGGACTTTACATAACTTTAAGAAAGAAAAGTATTGAGAAACAGAGTGGGCGAGTAAATTAGGACAATATCTGAGTGTCTGCTCCCACATGAGCATAGTTGCTGGTGTCTGTATTGCAGCTATATGCACACTAAAGCACCAGGAGATCTGAGCCTGGCTTTTACCAACACCAAACCAGAGCCTGGATTCCTCTTGCACCACAGATAGGTGCTCCTGTATTTTTACCTTTTTCTTCTTCAGATGATGCTGTACAACTTGACTGTACAACTTTAGTTTTTCCATGTAACAGAACACACAGCTGAACCCTCCTCCACTGCCTCATGGGCCTCAGCTGTTTCCCCAGTTAGGCTGTACTGAATATCCTGACACCAGGTGTATTGTATTTTTTTATTTTCCTGGTCTCTCCATTTATTGAAAAGCACAAAGAAATGCAATGAAATTCCTCCCCACAGAGAAATTTTTCCTCTTTATAAAGTAAACTGAAAGGAAGAAGCTTTGTGAAATGAAGTTCGGGGAACTATTCACATGGCTGCAGCGAGTGACATGACAGGTAAGAGCAAACAGGATAGAGGAGAATTACCTTGGCTTATTTTCCTCTGATTGCTGAAACCCAGTTGCTCACTATGAGGAAACCACAGAAATGGCCATGTTTTAGAGTGCTGTGCGCTGGAAACCTACACAAATGGGGACGCTGTGTAAATTTGCTCTGAGAGTCATTATTGTCACTGCCAATATGTCCTAGAATCCGGGACAGCCCTGGAATGATGGCAGATGATAATTTAAGGCATGACAGCGAGGGACTCAAGAGGGAGCCTGCTTCTGAGAGCTGATGGCAGGAGCAACTTGAAAAAGGCACGGCAGGCTGCAATAACAGCGTGTCTGTCCCGAGGGCAGGCGGCGCAGAAAGAAAGGGAGGATGGCTGCGAGCCGCCTGCCCGGAGCGAGCCCGGCACAGCGATCGGCTCTGGCAGCGATGCCTATTGCCCGGTAACTCGTGGTCGCTGACGGATTTCAGGGATGCTCCCGGGAGCTGCTGAAGGGTTTTCCAGCGGAGCCTGGCACCGGGATCTTCCGGCAGCAGCGCAGCGTGGCTGGCATTTAGGAGCACAAATTGTGCGAGAGGATTCCTTGCTGTTCGCCCCCATGAGATGGCACAAACCCCGAGGTCCTTTTCCAAACAGGATGGAGGATTTCCAAGCTGTTTAAATCTAGTGGCAAACCTCTCTGCCCTGACTCTCCTGCTGCAAATGCCTCTCTGAGGGTATGCAGGCAGCAAAGCACAACCGGAGGGGAACACTGGGGGCGAGGGGAGAAAAATGAAAAGTTTTGTAGGCTGTGGTGCAGGGAGGCTCTGCCAAAACTGCCCGTGCTTGGCTGCCAGCACCTCCTGCAGGACCACTCTCCAAGGTGGGCTCTGGGAGGAGCTGGGAGATGCGGGTGGCACCTGGGGAGAATTTCCAAGCTCAGACAGGGTGGTGTCCGTGTCTGGCGAGACAGGTGAGTGTGGAAGTGCTGGAGCACAATGTGCCCATGGAGCCACACGATCCCCGATGGAGGATGCTGCCCCAGAGGACGGATCCTGTGATACCCGGGCAGCAGAGCAAGGAACAGCCTGCCCCAGTTGCAGCCAGTTCCAATTAAAAGCGGGATACCAGGGGCCAACTGGGACATAACTCTTATGTATGTATTTTATAGATGCCTCATCTCTTACCCTTCATGAAAGAAGCTTTAAAAATATTAATGGATAATTTGTGTCGACCCTTCCAACACAGCTATGTAACTGCTGCGGCTTTGCTATGGCCATGAATCTTTGGTACCAGAAGCATTTTGTTTTGTTATTATCTCTGAGCCACTGTTTTGTCTTATCAGTTTTCCCTCCTGCATTTCTGTTCATTTTCCTATTTTTTTTCCCTGGTTTTATACTGAAGGTGAAAAGCTGGATGTCTGTTTAATCTCCAGTACCAGAATAAAATACCTATCAATGCAAACAAAGGAGAAGTAAGTTCCAGATTTTTTTTCACCATCCTTACAAAAGGCACGACTGCAGTAACTTATACAAAGTTTTTTTGCTGGATTTTTTTGATTTTTTTTGTTTTTGTTTTTCATTTGGACCAGACAACACGAAAGTCATTCTTAGGCAATATTTAGAGAGATATTTTACTCAGGTTCTGAACACTCATGGAATGTTTTTAAAGGAGAAAATGAAAGAAAGTCCACTATTAACAGTCAGTTAGAGAAATTTTCAGATTACTTTCAGTTTCTTACTTATCTTGGCACTCCATTAAAATAATTGCACTTGGTGTAGTACCAGAGAGATTGATTAGACCGAAAACTTGATTGTTAGCCTGTTTAATGTTATATTTACAGCTTTTTGCAGCTTCTGATTCAGAGTGAGGCACTAAGACTTAAAAATGGAAAGTAATGTCTCTGAGGAAACTTCCATTTTAGTAGCTTTAGTTTAGTCACTATAAAGAGGAGCTCTGGTTTAATCTAGTTTTCTTGGGATTAGAAGACTTTTAATTATTGCTTGCAATCAAGCTTTCTAGCCTTGTGTGAAGCAACACATTAAAGCTGGGATTTTGAAAATGCCTAAGGAACAGATTCATCATTAAAATTCAATGACACTGGCAGCTTAGCTCCGTGCCTCCTTTGAACATCTCAGAGTTTCCTTTTAATAAAGTAACATCTGTGAAATTTAGAAAATAATATTAATTTTGACCCCCTCTGGATTTTTAATGGGTCTAACAACCTAATGCAAGGTGATCCTCCCCTCCTGCCATCCAAGCCCCTCCTGCAAGTTTCTGGGAGCAGTTTTTAGTCCCAGCATTTTTTTTTTTATAAGAATGCAATGTTTCTTCAAAGTAGGGAACCTTCAGGGCCATAATCAGTGGATTCTCTAAGCATTTCCTGAGGCAGAGAGCATCAGCTCTGGTCATGGACTAGATGAGGGAGTGGCTGCAGAGCATCCCTGAAGTGCCTGGTCCAGAGCATGGCAGAGGTGGTGTCTGTGCATGTGTGTGTGAGAGTGAGTGAGCCTGGAGGGCCTGACCTGTATTTTCGCTTAAGTCTTAACTGGTAATGACAATTTTTCATTCTAGAAAGTCACCCTGCTACTCTGGCACAGACTCCCAAAAGCAAACCAGCACATTTTGCTGTTGACCTGAGACCAGTCTCTAAGTCTGTGCTCTGCCAGCCCCACCAAATATCCTCAGACAAAGCTCCTGCACTGAAAGTGGCATTTATCTCTAATTCTTTCTCCTTCCTGAGTTTCCACTGTATTCCCATTACAGACAGAAAATTGGCAACTATTCAGATTAAACACCAGAATGAATTTTCTTGGCTCCAAGGAAGACATTTCTGTGTCGAAAGGTAAATTATGTTGCTGTTTTTCCACCTGTTAATGTGCACATTATATAATAGAGACAGTTTTCAATTTATTTTTTCTTATTATGATTGCAATGACAGAAGATTTGACCTTCACAGCTTCTTTTTTTTGCTTCATAGAATAATGCCAATACTTTTGTGAAAAAGTTCAAAAAGTATGATTTGAAACCATAAAGATTTTGCTTGCTGCTTACAGAGATGATTTTAGTGGTAAATCTTACAAAAACTTTAGCCCAAAGTAATGTTTTTAAGTTTAAATCTTTGGCAATGCAAGAGCTCAATCCTAAAATTTAGATGGTTTTGGGTAATGCTGTTGGAAATGCAGATGCATGGGTCTCAATTTGTGTGTGTTTTGGGATGTCTTGATTTCAGGGTAGCCAGGCTGTAACATCTTTTGAAACTCCCAACTTCCTGGGATGGTGTAGTCAGGACATTTGAAGATCAGTCCTAAGACATAATGAAAGGGTGAGTACAAGTGGTGAGAGCCCCAAATCAACAGCCTTGACTTGGAAGTTGAACACAGGCTGAGCTCTAAGCAGTGATGATTTCCCCCAAAGGATTCAAGCTGCACACACAGCAGCAGCAGGGATGTCACACACGAGCCCACTAAAGCAGCTGGGTTTTATATTTTCTGATTGCTGTTGAATATGCAATGGCAATTTCTCTCTACTTTTTGATCTCTCCTTAAACAAAGTCATAGTTCTTCCACAGTCACCTCGGAGACAGGGAGAGAAATATTTTCCCAACAATTACTGCAGTCAGCTTAGGTGGGCATTTGAAAATAACAGACATTTAAAAATATACAATAACAGTAATCTTTAAAAATACTTTACTTTAGAAATATTATTTGGGGAAAAAGTCCTTGCTCCTTTTAGGCAGCAGGAAATGCCTCACAATTATCTTTATTTTCTTACTGTTTGTGGGATGAATTGAAAATCAGTGTTTTAGATAAATTTACCTAGCAGCAATTAACATTTAATTTCCTTTAAAAATATAGAAACAAGATTAAAATGCCCATTGGGGGTGATTTATCCTTGATTAAAGTTTAGAAGTGTCTGAGAAAAGTTGATGCTCAGTGCATTAATCAAGAAATAAGAGAACGAAAACTTATGTTTGATATTCCAGAAGCAAACTTGGAAGTGGCTTGGAAACTGGCTAAGTTTATTTTTATTATCAGGGAAATAAGTGTCTTGCAGGCTCACAGAGGTGACCACAGCCCAGTGAAGCAGAAGAGTAGGTTTTTTCCCTGAACCCAGTGACTTGGCATGCTCACAAAGACGGGCTAATATTTGCACAGCCAGTATTTTCTATTTCCTTAGGTGTTAAAGGACAGAAGGAATTCAAAAGTGATAACCTGTGACAACTGACAATGATCTGTATTAATATATTATTTATTACTATGATTATCTCAGTGGAGAGTGAGTGGATCTATAATTCAGACCTGCCCATCTCTGCAGAAACCCAGAGGTGTGCAACTACTCTGTTTCTCCTTTGTAGGGACTTTGTCCAGCTCCCTGCATGAAGGGCTGGGACCTCTGTGTACACAGCAATTATGGAGTGAACACATAAAAATGGAGAAAGAATCATGATATTTTTAGGGCATTTTGACTCTTTGCAGAATGTCTGAATAATTTGGAATCTGGTCCATAAAAAATAATATTCCAGATTGTTCAAAATGCATATGTGGTTGAATAATCAGTTTATATGTCCAATTATTTGACTTGTGAGTAGATTGGTTAAAACTTGGCATATTTTTTTCCACCATATGGTTGTACTAACTTGCTTGAAAGAAAAAATGATCCAAAATTCACATAAGTAACTATCCCATAGTTTTTCCTGTCTGCCTAATTTTGTCTATTTTCCCCACTAGCAACCAGAGATCCAATAAACTATTGAAGGCTAAAGGCTGATGTAAGTCCTTTTTTAGGGCAGTGATTTCAACAAGAGTGTATGAAGAGCTTTTTTTAAACCAGAGAAGAAGAGCAAACAGCTAGAAAAACAAAAAAATGTAAAGTGCTTATGCAAAAATCTGTCATGGACATCTGGACCACCCTTGTCCAGCTCAGGAAATGTAACACCAGTCATGCTTCTAAGTGAAGAGAATCAATTGCACTTTGTGTTTGCGGAGGATCAAAAGTCCCCTGGCAGCTCTGCTTTCAGGCTGAGCAGTCACTCAGGGCTGGGTGCAGGTCCCTGCCTCCCCTCAGCCCTGCAGCACATTTAGAGCATCACGGGGTGCTTCCAGCAATGCTGGAGCTGTGACTCCTCAGTACCCCCAAAATCAGGCAGCTGTGCTGCTGTGGTGATGCAGAAAAAGGGAGAGGCTGGTCTGAAAGTCTCAGAAGTCACCTCTTTTTGTGAACACTTGACTCTTTGACCCAACTCAAGATCATCATGGTTGCTGTAGCACACATGCAACTCACTGAGATACTGAGGTTTAAGTTTTGTGAATGCAGAATATCTCTGCTTTATCCCTAAGATTTTGGGACACAGGGGTACAGAGCACAGATTTATAACCATCTTATTTTTGGAATACCTAAACTGTTGCTGATGTGATAGACTGTATTGGTTCCAAAGGACTGGTATAACCAAACAGACACAGTTTGATTTAAGATTAGATACTTTTGCAAAAACAAAGCTTTGCAAAATATAAGATGAGGGAAAATTTGCCATATTTATAGTTCAAATACCAAAGAAATCTCTCTTCTCAACACTAATGGGTCTAGACATCTGTTTTTCATGCCTAAAATACAAATGCTGTAGCAGCAAACCAGTTCACAACTGCAGGAATTGAAGCTGTCTAGAAACGAGAATAAAAATGACTGGTCCTCCACAGCAAGCAAAAAGCAGGAGGAAAAAACCTCTTGCAATTAGTAGTGGAAAATAAAATTAGGTTTTCAAAATTACTGCAGCCATATGTGAGATGGAGTCCCTCACCACTGAAACCACAGGCAAAGCACAGTTTGGAGCTCTCTTTATACATGATCCCTAAATAGCTGGGAGCGACTGGGACGTTTTGGGTCCAAGCTATCTCATACAACCACATCAGAAAACACCAGAAAATATTTTCTCCACGTGCTCCCCCTCACCTTCCTAGTCCTCATTCCCACAGCAAAAGGTTGTACATCCAGTCAAAAAGCAGTCCCAATCCATCATCAGGTATTCAAGGTTATATCCATCTTCTCTCAGGTCTTTTCTTTTAATAATGAACTCTGGTCTCTGCTGGCTTAATACTCATGAGAGTCATTGATTCACAGTTTCAAGTGTAACATGGATAACATGAAAAGAATAATCTATAAAAAAATACAGATGGCCAAATTCACTGGCTAACCTGGACAATGTTCCTTTAAGTCTAAAGCCTCTGTTGTGCTAAATACCCAGCTGTTAACAATCTCTTCTAGAGGCTATTGAACGCAGGAAGGACATGTTTTTAGCAATTAGAAAAATAATAGTACACTTACATATGGCAATATTTAGCAGAGTTTGTTTGGTTAATAGGTCAGCAGTTTGGGACAGTTGGTGGATGTTATGGGGCAGCAAGGAGGGTTTGTGCTATAAGATGTCCTGGCAAGAACGCTGAACCCCAGGTACCCATGGGGCACCCTCAGATGAACATGTGCTGTATAATCCAAAGCACTCAAAAGACATTCCTCATTCCACAGCTTCCTTTTATATTAAAAAAAAAAAAACCTTTGAAAACATTTTTGTTAGGTTTGTACAGTGTCAGGGAAAATGCACATATATAAACCAGAAAAAATGCACATGGTGGAATGATGTTTTGGGCATATAAGTGTATTACACATGCAAGGTTTGAACTGAAGCTCATATCCTTAAATACTTTTTAGATAGAGCAAGAATTTAATAAGTGATTAAGTGCTTTCCTCATGCCTGGCAGGAATATGCCATGCAAGGGTCTGGCCTGAGGCGTGAGCAGGTGCATGGCAGCCCTGCTGCCGGAGCAGACGCGTGTCTGCTGCAGCGATTTATGGTGCAAATCTCACAGCAGCTTCAGTTTGGCTGGCAGCCTTTGCAGTTTATCTCTGCTGATATCATTATGTGCCTTGACAACATTTATCTTCCTCAAAGTAAAGAGTAAATTACTGTTTTAACAAGGAGAAAACAAACCTTATTACAAGCAGCCCTGGTCTAGGGACCACAGAAAGACGTGGGTTTTTAGCACGCTCCAAAATCTGTTTTAACAACTGCTTATGGTTGCTATAGCCACTGAACAAATATATGGTTATTTTACCTTTCTTCACTGATGGCCCAAGTTCCCTCTTATTTCCTCTGTCTTTGCAGAATGGCAGAGACCAGGCTTGGAGCTGCTGGAGTCAGACAGGTCTGTGCAGTTTTCTGCCTGCAGTGGTGCAACTGGCATGCTGAAATCTCACCCTGAAAATTGCATTATATAAAAGGATGTGAGTAAAGGGGCCACATCCAATCTAAATAATCCATCTACTGAGCTTGGTGGTGGTTTTCCAATCTTTTTGGATTCATGGACCTCCATGGAGTCTCTGACAATAGACCTGCTTTTCTTGGTTATATATTTTGCAGAACCTTAGAATTAGTTCAGAGTCGGCACAAGGTCCGTGGAAAACATACATAAAATAACATATCTAAGGTATTTATGAGACACTAGCACCTAAATTCATCCTATTGGGTGAGCATTAAAAACCTTGAGGAAACTTTATCACTTGCCCAACAATCAGACTAGATATATGATTATGTTTCCTTGTTGTTTCTAAACCACATGTTGCCCAAAAAAAACTAGTTTCAGTACAGAACGATGTCTGTATCTATAGTAGATTGTCCTGTAGCCAAGGAAAGAGCTAGTGGTGATGTTGCAATTAATCAGAATTAAAGCAGTTTCTTTCCAGATTTGTTATTCTTCTCCCTTCCTGGGTATGGGCAGAAACATAAAAGAATAGGACCTCCCACTAATCTGAAAAAAACTAAACCCTAGAGAGAAGTAAAATGGGATTTTCATAAGGAATCAGGGCTTTGTAGGTGTCAGGTGCTGGCATATGACTGTCCCAGCCCTCATGCCACTAGAAGGGAAAATGGAAATTAATGCTGGACTGCTGGGGTTGTGAAGGAAGCAGCATAACCATGGAATCAGCACCATTTTTTTTGAATACAGGCCAGTTTTTACTTTGGAACAAGAACTTGGACTCACATGAATTGCGTGAGGGCCTGGCCTTGGATAATCAGTGGGTGCTCAGTATCTGGCAGGATCAAGTCCATGGTGAACAAGAATCTTGGCCCAGATTTGAAACACCACTTCTTCTGCTTTCCAACCCCATGGTGTAACCACCAGACCGCAAATGTCTTTCCTACTTTTTGCTGTTAAGAAGGAAGCGTCAGTTTTCAGGCTTGGAGAAATGTGGTGGACTGAGGGCAGGAAGGATCTGTCATTTATAAGAAAACGTGGGCTAGAATTTCAAGATTTATTTAAATTTTAAATTTCCTTAATGCTGATAGAGCCAGGGGGCAGAGGAAGGTTCCTTACCCATGGCTCTCACTGCAGCAGGCACTGAGCTCCCTCCTCTAACTGCCTTTTAATGTCTGCAAACACCAATGACACATTTAATTCCTTCACACTTTGGAAAACAGTGGCACCTTGCACGAAATAGAAATCTGGCTCATTTTTGATTCTTCCTTCTTCCCAAGGCCCCAAAAGGGACCTTGAATTAATGTGTATTCCTGATTAGCATGATGATATAAATCACAGCAAGCTGCTTTCATGTGGAGATGTGAAGCCAGGCTCCAGAGTGCCCTGCAGTGCACACACTCTCAGCAGCGTGTAGTGCAGTGACACCAAACAAAGCTGCTGCTGCTGTCCTGTGCTACACAAATTGTTGCAATTATCACCAAGGATGTGGGAACTTTATCTGTTTCAACTTCTTGGTCTCAGACATTATAAAGTTAATTATAAAATGTGCCAAGGGGAAGGCAAGGAGAAACCTTGTTAACCTTTTCTTTCTGCGGTTTTCCCCTCTCATTGCATTTACATTGGCCTTGAAGAGCTGGGACATTTTGCAGATGGTTTAGGGTCTATAAATTCTTATTTAAATCATCGTGAGCCAAGTATAACAGGTAGCAGCCCAGACTTCTCTAGAAAGGACAAACTCCAGCTAAGCATGTAAATAATACTCCAGTGCTTTTTAATATATAAATATATACACTGAGCCAGGTGCTCTGCAAGGTTTATTCACGTTTTCCTATTGTGGCTCTGTAAAATGCACTGGGTATGCATTGCATGACTCTGCAATATTTTTTTAAAAATACTATTTCTTAGTGAATAGTGCAAAGTAACAGGCTAAAGGAAGGTGCTACTTCCTTCACTGCTCATCTCAGGTGGCTGGTAAAGACAACCAAAACTCTGTCTTTATCCACCAAACCTCAAATGGCCGAGTCCAAACAGTCTGCTGCCAGTCATGGAAAAGTGAGAGGGAATTACCTGCTTGACATCAGGCTGGTGTAAGAAATGATGGGTGATCAAGGAGAACAATGTTATGCTTTCTTTACCAATGGTGAGGAGTGTGGCAATAATCCAGCATGGAAGTATTGCTCGGTGCTGAGTTGAGAGAAACAGGGCACTCATTTCTACTCATTAATGCCCATTCCAACTGAGAAACAGCCTGAGACAGGCCCTGATGGCACCTTTCACATGTTTGAGCAAGGCATATCCTCCATGGTTCCAGTGTCCCTGTGGGGAGGATGCCACTATCTTCTAGATGCTTTGAGTTAATTAATAAAGACTCTGTACATTGTATATCTCATGAAGAATCATCTGCACATAAATGTTTTTAGTTAGGAATGAAAGGAGTAGCATTTTCACCTGATTTTTTTCCCTGAGAAATTAAAGAATATTTTCCAGGTTTGTTTATTTTATACCTTTTTTTAAACTTTTTTTTTCAGTCCCCACCTTCCAACTGTGCATCATGGTCCATCTGTTGGTGAGCATAAGAGTGTTAAATGTATATAGCTCCCTCCAGAGTTTCCCAATGAGATTCAATGAAGTTCCATGAGGGACACCTAGCTCTCCTCCCACAGGTGCCCCAAAAGAGGGATACATTATTCAATTCCATCCATTCTTGGCTGAGACCTGACATAAGCAGCTGTAGATTAGAAGTCATTCAGAAGCATTAAGAAGTATGTTGGCTACGCCTTTAAAGTCTATTCTGAAGCAGAACAACAATTTACAAGTGACCATCCACAGCACCTGAATAAAAACAGAGTCTGAATTTCAAGAAAGATTGACGTTTTGTAGTAGTTGTTCTTGTGCGTAAACCTAAAGGCTATCCTAGAAAGCTGCTAGGGCACACTGATCTGCACGCTCCCATAATATACACCCCTGAAACTGAAATAGAACACAAATGGTTCTGCAGGATATGTATTAGTTGTAAATGCACATACTCAGCACTGCCAGGTCACCCAGTACACCCCTTGGTACTCCCTCTTAGAGACAGCAGCATTTCCATGGCTTATGGAAAGGGCTTTTTGTGGACCCAAGTCTCTTCTCAGAGGATCCCTCCTTTCAGACAACAGTATTTTCAGAGCTGTTGGCTGATCAATCTTTGGTTTCCTGGCCTGCTGCCTTCATGTGTGGTTGCCTATCCTTGCTGTTCTGGCAAGGGGAAGAGAAAATATTTGGCCTTTGGGAACTGGACAACTCAATGCCCTGTATAGCTAACAAGAGTGCATGATCCTGAGTTCAAATATTCTGTACCTGTTTTGCACAGGAATGAATATTACACAAGGTGCCAGGCAAGTGAAGCATAGCTAATGTAAAAACACCTTGGTCTGGTTCCCAGTTACCTTGCAGCTGTGTTAGTATTTACAGCACTGCAAGTAAAGTGCCCCCTGAATCAGAATAGGAACAGCTTTTATACTCTTTGAACGCATAAATCAGGCCACATAGTTCTGCTGGAATTACAGGCTATTTGCACTCATTTGTCTCCCTCCACGTGCTTTGCCCAGCAGGTAGCCTGTAATTATTTGATAATAAAAATTATAGGCATTTTTACGTTGCTGGTCCTCTGCAGGAGCCAAAGATTACCCAGCAATTTTTACACGAGCTGGGAATGCAAGCCTGATGTCCTGGCAGACTTCCAGGTTGGAAGACTCCATTGCCTGTCTAAATCCCCCTGGTATTTCTAACAGGCTGTGGCACTCCTCTCATCCTCCCGGGGCAGTGTGCTCCAACAGCTGCATCACGGAGCTCGGGCAGCACCAGGGTGGAGGGAGGAATTCTTCCCCAAAAAAAAAAGAAGTGCTTATGACTCGGTTACTTTGATAAGGTCGCTTGGGAGCCGCAGGGATGAAAGAGGACAGATGAATGAAATCTATCGCTATGCCCTGTGGGTCTGATATGTGATAAAAGTTTGAGATGGTTTACATATGATTATTAACATTTTCAGACACCTGCGTGAAAACTACTTTGCTTCAGTTTTATTCCTTCTCCCCAGAAAATGCTTTAAAAATACTCCGAAAGAAATGAAGGAGATTAGTGTTAGAGGCTGGAAGTGTCATATGGGAGGTGTGTAGCCAAAATAAAAGTTTGTTAGTGGTAGAAGATTATCTGTTTCATTATTTTTCTCATTTAAGATGGCTATGCCTGAAAAGAGTAAGTGCTGCATTGTAAAGAAAACTTCTCGCAAAATTATTTCTTTCTCTCTGTTATCATTATAAATGACAACATTTTTGCCTATGCATTTGAGAATTTATGTATTTGTAAATATAATAAAACTGCAGTGGTTTGGACATTTACTGAGAATGACTGGTTTGGGGAATTTGAGAAACAAAAAGAGATAAAAACATCAGCTAGAAAAAGGAGTGCCTGCATTACAAATGGACTTTGTTATTTTTTATCTTGGCAAGTATCATTAAACTTTAATTCTTTATGCACCCAGGACAGATAAGTTTGTCTTACTTCACATTAAAGATGTTAATGCATTTTTTTTGACAAAGTCATTAAAGCCATTGCAGTGAGACCTCACCCCAGAACGCTGAAGGTCCTGCTTAGCAAATATGGGACTGTGGAATCAGGCCTCAACTTCACCCCACTGCAATCAGCAGGAATACTGCTGTGAACTTGGAGACGAGCTTCCTTATTTTCCCCTAAAGTTTGCTTTTTTTTGGTGAAGCAGCCAGTTTCACCAGGAAAAGTGAGTGTGCAGGGTCCTGGGGTTCTGCCGGGGGCATACACGTGTTTTGATTTCTTTGCCTCATTTGCAAAACTAGTTTTTCAGTCTGGAAAAATGCATTAAACTTCATCCTTCAGTGCCAGCACCAGAAGTGTTGACCTGGTAGAGCCATGGCAGCTCAGCCTCTTCCCTCACTGCTTCCAAAGGCAGCTGAGCCCTCCGGACACATGTGCTGCTTTATGTGCTTGAAGGGAGTGAACAGGATGGTTCATCAATACTCACCAATACAAAGAAAAGTGTTGTTCTGTCCCAGACACATCTAAGTTCAGATTTGTGCTTTGCTTTGTGCCAAGAGCTGGTTCTGAGTTCTTTATCAGTCGCAGCTCTGTCCCACAGGCCTGGTTTTGGGAATGGAGAGGGAATGGCTGGCAAGCATTCCTGAGGTGGGCATTCTGACTTGTCCTCAAAGGGTCCCACATTTTTAATCTGTTGAGTGTGGAGAGGGTTTTTGCAGGATTTACTCCATTCTTTTGATGGCCCTGGTGATAATGGAGGGTCTGAGGGTGCCAGGGACACAGCAGGCAGGAGGACCAGGCTGTGGGGATGTGGGGACAATCCCCTCATGGCCTGGGGATAGAGGGATGATCCCCTCATGGCATGGGGATGATTCCCTCATGGCATGGGGATAGACGATGATCCCCTCATGGCATGGGGATGATCCCCTCATGGCGCGGGGAAGACAAGATGATCATCTCATGGGTTGGGGATGGAGGAATGATCCCCTCATGGCATGGGCATGACGAGACGATCCTCTCATGGCTCAGGCACAAAGGGACTATCCCCTCATGGCGTCCCACAGCGCAGACCTGGCCCTAGCCCCCAGCAGCCTCCAAGGCCTCGGGGGCCAGGGCAGCCCCACCGCCGCAGGTGGGGTGAGGCGGGGCCGCTCCCTGAGGGAGACCCGGTGCCGACCTCGCTCTGGGGTGCCGGACCCTGGCTGCCCTCCCCCTCCTCCTCCTCCCCCTTCTCCTTCTTCTCCTCCTCCTCCTCCTCCTCCTCCTCCTCCCCCGCGTGTGCGGTGCGCGGCCGCATGTGGGGCGCAGGCGGCGGAGTCTCCACCTCTTCTGGCAGCGGGAACCTGTGGCTGCCAAGCTCCATTAAAGCCATCAGCAGCCGGGGGGACGCGCTCCGCGGCGAAGGCGGGGTGGGCTGCGGTGCTTTATTTTAAAATATATACTTTTCTTTTTTCGCCCCACCTTATCCCTTCGCAAGGCTCGGGCTGAGCAGGACGCCTGCGGGCTGAAGCCGGGGTGCCGCGGCCGCGGGCCCATGGCTGCGCCGCCGGGCGCCGCGCCCCGCTGAGCTCCGCGGGCACCGGCGGCGAGCGCGCCTCTGGCCGGGACACACAGCGGGCACAATGCTCCGGGGCTGGTGGCTCGCAGGGCTGCTCCTAGGTAGGTGACACCGCGGTGCCGTCCCGCGGCGACAGGACGGGAGGGCGAGCGGGTGACGGAGACGGGGTTGTACTCTCATGAGGGTCCCCGTCACCTCCCTCACCCACCGGGCACGGTGAGGGGGCAGGAGGGTGCAAGGAGTGCAGCGGGACTGACTTCATGGGGAGTGCAGAGGTTCAGCGAGGAGTGTGCAAGGAGTGTGCGAGGAGAGCGCAGCGCACTGGGGAGGAGGATGCAGGAAAATGCGAGGGGAGTGCGAAGAGGGTGCAAAGAAGCGGCGAGGAGGGGGCGAGAGGACCAGGACGGCGGGTCTCGGTGGGGCCGGCGTCGGGACGGGGATCCCGGCTGCCCCCGCCCGGGCAGGAGGCACCTGGCGCCCGGAGCAGCCGCTCGCCGCTCCCTGCCCGGGTCACCCTCGGTGCCTTCCCGGCCCGGGCAGGGTGTCCCCTCCGTGCGGCTGCGGGGTGCCGGGAGCTCTGCAGCTCCACCGCCGCTCGCCGGGGCACAGACGGGAGGGGAGCGCCCCGGACGGACCCCGGAGCCCCGGGTTGCTGCCCCCCGAACTGTGGGACCGGGAGAAAAACCGCTGAAGCCTTTTCCGAGTGAGCGCTGTGCAGAGATGCCAGAAGGGCATCTCCGGGTGAGATACAAGGGTGAGATACAGTCACTGGTGCTCCGGTGCTGAGCTGCCCAGGGAGGTTTTCTGGGCCGGGGCTCAGCCTGTGACTCCCACCCGAGGCTCCCGGAGTGGTTGGGGTCGCTGCCCCCTCCTCAGAGGCAGTAGGGCATCCCCCTTGCCACCGCAACTTGCTCCTGTCCCGAGTGTGGCGCATCGAGCAGAGTTTAGCTGCAGGAAGGGCTTAGAGGTGGTTTGCACTGGAGTTGGGAATTCTCCCTGGGAGGATCCAGCACCTGCCCTGGCAAGGGACAACCTCCCAAGTAGCCTCCTGCTCCAGGGACATGACACTGAGCCCCAGCTGTGCAGACAGACTCCCAGAGCAGAGCAAGCTGCATCTCTGTGACTCCCTTTCAGAAAAGAATCTTTCAACCCCACGGTTCTTGGAGCAGTTTCAGAAGAAAAGGTTCTGGCTTAAAGAGACCATATGGAAGAACAAAGACAACTGTGCTGTGAAAAAAAAATACACAATTATTTCTGTTTACAACAAGGAGCAGAGTCTGAGGGAGACTCCTCCATCCTCAGACAGTATTTTCCTAGGAAATGCAGAGGAGACCCTTGGTTGAGATTCCTGAACAGAAGGGACAGGTGAAAGGAAGGGTTAGGAGGATGTCCCTGAGGGCCCCATGCAGTCTGGACACTGAAAGTCCTGGCACTTGGTTCCTACTGCTCTTTCTTTCACTTAGTTCACTCATCTGTTTTGGGCAGCAAATACCACCCTGGCTTGCCTCTCCAGCTCAGGGCTTAGTGATCAAGGCAAAAGAACCGTGTAGTGACAGCTATTGGACATTACTTTTATTAAGTGTAAAGGACCAGACGACAGAAAGAAATCTCTGAGCAGAGCACTTGTGTAGAGTCACTTTCCTGTTCTCCTTACGTGGGATCTTTGTCGTGCAAAATAAAGCTGAGGAATACGAATGCTCTAAGTATATTATTAGCTCGACTTGCTCTGCTCGGGGATCTGTTATACTGCATTATGTAAGTTTACTCACTGAAGTCCAATTAGAATAACTCTTTCTTAAATTATCATGCAGTTTCTCTTAGTCCAGTCTAAGCTAAGATCTTTGCTTCTTGCATCTGATGTCAGTGACAGAATTCCCACTGATTTCAGTAAGAATGGAAACTGAACCTCAAAGTAAATGTTTAAATACCTAAATCAGACCCAGAACTCATTAAAATCAAAGCAAGCTTTGCTCACTGTGAGCAAGACTAGTGTTCTGCATTTTGCATAAAGCTGAACATTAGCATGAGCATGACACCAGTGCATAATTAGTTGAAAAACCACTTTAGTTAGGTAACTGGATCTGACTTTGGAGTCTCCTCCAGAAAAGAATCACTCATTCCTGGAAATGTCCCCAGAGACTTGCTGAGTTTTACCTAAGCTTTCATTAAAGTCTGTACATTCCAATAACACCACACTGATATTTTTCAGGTGTAGCTTCTCCTACATGGTTTTAACATAAAAGATCTACTCTTGCTCTCAGTGTTTAGTTTTAAGTTTGAAAGTGACAGTGTTGAGGTAAGATAAGATCACCAGTTTAATTCAGTTAAGAGATTAGCAAGAGAATCCCATAAGTGATAGAACATTCTGCATTAGAGATGTGTATCTATTTACACAAAAATGTCTGTTTTTACTATTAAACCAACAGCATTGTCTTTAGTTCAAATATTTATTTGGGTAATGTTTACTTAGCTAATTTTTTTTTACCAAGTTGGTGGTTATTATTCTTCATTTCTCAAGCTGGCCAAAAAAAATCAACAGCTAATGTGCTATGCTGGATCGTGTGATATAACTCTATTTGTTCATTCAGTAATTATAGGGTTAGGCACGTTTCAAAGTATATGAATATAGATAAAAACAGGGCTGAGATGTAAAAAAAGCACAGTGAAAAAAATACTGTGTGGTTTCTATATTTTCCCCACAAGCACAAATTGTTGAGTAAGGAGATTTTCAAAAGCCAGAAATTGCTGTGAAGAAAACCAAAGCTAGAATCCAATGCTAAGGGAGGCTGCATCTGGCAGAACAAAGTTTGGAAAGAGGTTTTGCTTTCAGTGGGATCCTGAATTTCCCCACAACAGAGCATATGTCATCTTTAAAGACAATGCTTTCATGGGTGAGATACAATCTGCTAAAATCAACCTCAAAATTAGGAAGCACCTATACAATGCTCTTACACAAGTGCTTTGATTTTCTTACTCATTTGCTGAGGAAGATAAAGGTATGAAAGAAGATAAACTTCCTGATTTTAAGATGCTGTATCTCAGATATAATAATCCCAAGAAACTGACAATGAGAACGTGAGAATTTGAATGTGTAACCCTTCTTTTGTAGGTTAAGAGTGCTGCCAGAAACTGAAAATGATTCGTAGAACAGCTCCTTTTCTTCCCATTTGAAGTTGTGTAAGATCTGAGGGGTTAGTGAGCTGCAGTCTCTGTGGGTTGTTTTTTTTCCTTTAAGGAGTTAAAAGGTCTCGTGGTTTAAAATGCAGAATTAGAAAAGTTCTGTTTCTGTGTCTTAGAAAAGAAGCTCTGATATCTATTTGAAATGCCGGAGCTTCAAGGTGTTAAGTGATAAGAGGGTTGAAATCCACCATTATTTTTGAGTTTAGCAGGGTGATGGTGTGATAATTGTAGTTTTCATGGTAGTGTTTTCTCATTTTCAGTGAATAGTTTATTGAATCATCATGGTTTGAATTCAGCTGAAACTGAATGCTGCAAAGAAGCCCAGGTCCTGTGGCACTGTTAGATATTTGGATTGGTGCAGCCTCTACGTACAGCTGGTGTGAGGGGACATAAATCAACAGAAGTCTCACCACAGAGTGCTTGAAGAGATTTGCTTGAGTTTAGATTTGAAAATAATGCTGTAAACTTCAGTGTATGTCAAGCACTGAAAAAGTTCCCCATGGTTTCTCCTGGGTTAATAAGAAACACTGACAAATGTGTGACATTTTGGCCTTGTCTAACTCCAAGACTGTGGTCTTTGGAAAAAGCTTTCTCCTGGCACTCTGGGATCAATGTATACACCAAGCTCCCCACAGAGACAATTGGATTCACCTTGTTCACACTCTCACTAAATCCACAAGTGCTGGACACGGCAGGTTATGGCTTGGTTCTCCCCTGTTGATACAAAAACACAACTACATGTTATTTTTAAAGCTTTTCAGAGAAAAAAAAAAAGATCGTTTTTCCCAGTTAGGCTGCCTGGAAAAGACAGATGAAAATATAAATGACAGCAAGGTTTTGCTGCAGAAAAGCTCCCAGAGTTTGCTGGTTTTGAGTAGCACAAGTACTGTTATTAAATTATGCAGCATGTAGGTTGAATGTCAGCTTTGATTTTAGCATCTGTCGGCAGAGTTTAGGAGAACTGGAACACATCAAGACTTGGCTAATGTGGACAGGCAAAACAGTAGACTGAAATTTCAGGCTATCTAGAAACCACACCCAGACCCCAAAACACATGTTAGGAGTAACTTTAATTCTGTGCTCCAGCTGAACAAGTAACCTTTTTCTGTGGTCACTTGTGACTCTAAGTTAAACGTGTGTGTATTGCTGGTGTGGGCTCTGGTTCAGTTTCCCTCCTTTCTGCAGAGCTTTTTCCTGAGGATACCTTCTGCTATGACTGCTTTTGAATGCCCTTCTCATCCTTGGCTTCACAGGGGCCAAGTAACCTCAGAATATTAGATCCTATTAGATCCTATTTTTATTATTATAAACAGTATCCTTGCAGCAGCGCCAAGAGTCCTGTTGTGTTAGGTGCTAAATAAAGAGAGAACAAAAGGATTGTTCTTGCCTTAGTGGGTTTATAACCTAATTTCCTGGGCTTAGATTTTCAACAGTGAGTACTTTACATGGCAGGGACCTGCTGGGATTCCCAGCTGTGTCCAGCAGTTTAGTACCTATTGCAGTTGCTTAGGTCTCTACATCCCTAAGTGCCTTTGTGCATCCAGCCCTCATTTCTAGTCCCATGGAGGCTGGGCAGGGATTCTGAAGAGCAGGACAGTGAACAATGTGCTTACACAGGAGAGCAGCTGTCCCCCGTGGGAGCAGGGAACTGGGGCAGCTCCGTGGCAGTGGGAGACTGAAAGGCCACTCAGATTATCCTGCCAACTCCCTGCCAAGAGCGGGTTGTTCCCTGCTGAACTAATGCTTTGCTCAATCCCTCAAATCCTGCCAAGCAAGTGGACTTACATTGCCTACTACATTGTGCCTCGAGAAGTTCACCCTGCCATACAAGCCACATGTTTTTCCTCTCTTCATTCACTCCCAACAGAATCTTTTTATTCACTGCAAGGAATTCCATCCCTTCCTTGGTGTTTGTGCTTTGTGAATATTTATAGTCTGTTATCATATCCATCTTGCTCAGCCAGACTATATGTACTCTGCTCTTTTAATCTTCTTTTGTAACTCAATCCCTCCCACCCCCTCATCATTTTTTGTTGTTCTACTCTCAACTCCCGCCAGTTCCAGTTGCTCCTTTTGCTCTGGGTAAATGCTGTATTTATGTTAATATTATATGGTGGGTGGTCCTCTCTGCACTCTTGGTCCATGTGAATGATTCAGACATTTGAAATGAGGTTGACATTTTATAGCCAAGCCATGGCTGATTACTGGTTCTGCTCTTCAAAGCACTCCAGGAACAAAATATGCTTAGCCATCACTATTAAAAATGGCCACGATAGCCAGTACTGAAGTGTCTGTGCAGGGGTTCAGGGGCATTGCCAAAATGTCCATGGGTGCTCTATACATTCAAAACAGTGTAGCACTAATTTTGCATCCATTTGCTGTCTTTTTTTCTGTTGGGTTTCCAACTCATCTTAATTAAGGAATATAGATGTAGTATTTCCCATTTGGTAAGAATGTGAATTCTGGTTAGAATTTAACTGAGTCATGATAGTACCCCCAGGGAATTGTTCATCTTTGGACTGAATTGTCTTGCTTTTGTTTTGGAAAACAAATGCTTCCTCCCATGTGCTCTCCCCAGCCTTTCACTGTTTAGGCACCCAGGGAGTCAGAGATCTCACTGTGGTCTCACCTATTGCACCCAACTGAAATTCAAACTTTCAGCAGTTCTCAAGTAAAAAAGTTAAAAAAACATCACCTTTCTTTCCTTTGTTTTCTTTTGGGTTTTGGTTATGTATTTACCTGTGCCAAACTTACATGGCGGTACTGATCAGAGTTTAACACAAGTCATGGTGTGTTAATGCTGTGGGTTCTCAGATTCTGGCTCACAGCAGGACCCTGTCCTCAACCCTCTTGCCCTCTCTTCTGTCCCTGGCTGGGCTGCCCAGTGCAGGGCTGGCAGCAGGCTCTCAGCTAAGGGCCAGTGACCCCTGAGCTGACCACAGTTGCTGGGCCAGCTGGGGCTGTTGGGCTGCACGGAATTGCTGCTCTGTTCTCCAGTAAATCTGTTGACACTGACCAGTTTAGCTGTAGAAAAAGCATGGACTGGTCGGAGTCTGTCCAGCATGTGAGGGTGAGAGGGAGGAACATGAAGTGAAATGGCTCCTGTCTCTGTCAGGACAGCAAGGATGTTGTGAGTAGAGCTCTGTTGTGTAACCTAAGAGTGGTGTTTTGGTGAGCATGAACTGCAGGTCAGCTCTTGGGAGGGTGGACTCACATCTGCCTGTTGTGTTTTGGTTTGTCATCACAAGTCCTCTGTGCCAACTCTTACATGTCCTGCTTAGTTTAGCCCTTTTGAGAATATCATGATCTGTAAGGTCCCTTCCAACCCAAACCATTCTGTGATTCCCCCTATCCCATTTCTCCTTCTTTCCTCAAACAGAGTGTTTACTGTCAGTTTATAGGGATGGACATCTTCTGAATAAGGTGCTGATGGCACCTTTCCAGCCTCCTTTCCAGACTGGGATCAAGCCTTTGAATCCCATTTATATTGTTAGTCTTGGTTGTCTTTGGGGTAAACAGCCAGAGAGGCAGTTTTAAGAAGCCATTTTATTTAAATGTAGTTTATACTGAGGAAGATCTTTGAGGTACTTCTCCTTCCTTCCCCTTCCCTACCACAAATCCCATCTATCTTGTCATCTGTCACCGGACATGACATTTAACAAGAAAAATACATGATTCCATGATTCCAAGAGCAAAATGTTTACTTCTCTAGTGCCTTAAAAACCTCCAGGCAACTCATCACAATTCCTTCACTATTTTAATTGTGGATGTGACAGATCAGACAGTGCTCACAGCCTTAGAACAAAGCCAGGCTAAAACCATGGAATGAGATGTCTGAGTTCCTTTACCATTGTGCTAAAAGTATGTGGTGAAAATGTGTTTTGAAAACTTCTCTAAAATCGTAAGCTACTTGGGACTTATGAGTCAGCTGAGTTTCCTCTTAGGATCTGCAGGATTTCATGTATGATTATGCTCAGCTGTGCAGAGGAAACTCAAGGTGATGCTCTGCAATGATGGTTTGTGGGTAATACAGTTACTGTGACAGCCCTGAAGGCATAACTGAGAAACATTTAGTGAATTCAGAGCATTTTATGAATATCATGAACTGAACACCAGACTGGTAAAACAGTAAAGGTGAATATGCCCGTTTCACAGACAAATAAGAGAAGGGATGAATAATAGAAAAGTTTTCCAGAAACCAAACAGTGCTCCAGTGAAAGCACTGGCATCCTCCCTTAACCACTTGACCACATTCTGGCTTTAGTTCAGGGAGGCATTACTAATCAGGAAAAATGCTCATGCACTGGCTTAATTTCAAGCACATGCTTAAATTTCACTGAAACCAATTAGACTTAAGCATGTGCTTAAGTCCTGTCCTGAACTGTGTTCAGTTTGCATATAGGCAAAATGCAAGGTTCTGCTGTGATACAGTTTTCCATCCCCAGTGGGTTATATTTAAATTTTATAACTTTATAATATTATAATATAAAATTTATCTCTTCCCACAGAGCTGTTCTCTTGGGAATGCCTTTTTCTGAGTGAATTAAAGGCACCACAAACTTAATCTCCACACAAATGCAAGAAAAATTGATTTGCTAAATACAGCCATTTTGTTTGCTTTTGTAAGAATGCTTATTCCTTTAGTGGCAATATCCATTCTGTGTGCTCTCAGGAGAGAAAAATGCTAAAGAATCACTGTTTTGCTGTGTTAATGGAGTCTGTGTGGAAAACTGTAATTCACTTACGCAAAATATATTGATACATTTCTTATTATTTCTTTCCAGTCTGAACATTCCTCAGAAAATATCAAAGGTTTTATGTCATCTCTAAATGAAGAAATGTGTAATGCTCCGTGACTTCAGGCCCTGATCTTATCCCTGTGAATGGGTGACTAACTGAAACATTAGAATTATAAATGAGAATGATAAATTCTGGCCATAGGAGGCAATAACGTGTAACAGATTAAACAATCTAGCTCTGGAGAAGAGCTGATCCACAGTAACTAATTTGTTGCAAACTGTAATATATGCATTTCTCCTCCATTTATGAGGAAGCAGATGTCTGACTCAACTTTGCTTTTTTCCAGAGTCAATCTGCTTGGGGGAGCACAAGCAAGATTTGTTTCCAAGGAGGAATATGACAACATTTCTCTCTTGGTTGATGGTTTTTTCCTTTAGAAGTGAGAAGTGGCTCTGCATCTGGAGCACACAGCACTTGTGTAGCACAAGGCTCTCATTTCCAGGCTTGGCCGTTGCCTTGGAATCTTTCACCTTAATTTTCCCAACAATTTACTGTGGGGAGAACTTGAGAATTTCCAGTTCTGCCCTTCTTATCACTTGATGCCATGGATCTGATTTTCCTGGAAGTGGTTTATACAAATGAGGGCTGGAATAATTGGTCAGCAGTTGCTGCTGGTGCTGTTTGCTCAAGGCTTGATCCGATTTGTGCTGATTGTGGTGATGAGCAGTTGTTGGCTCTACCACTCCTGAGTGCTTGTGCAGCCCTCTTGCTCCGAGGCTTTGGGCTGTCTTTGGGATGCAGCACACACCAGAAAACTGGGAAAAGCCTCTGTTTGGTCTGAGTGCTGTGCTGGGGAGCTCACTGGAAACACTTGTGGTTAATCGATACACACGGATGGCAGAGCGAGAGAGGGAAAGAGATCACAGTTAGGCTTTTTTTAGATTTTCCTATGAATGAGGATTTTTGTCTTGAAGATGAAATGTGAATAATTCCTTCCTCCAGCCCGAGAACTCTGAAGAGCAGTTAATTTGTATCTCTCTTAAAACAGAGAAGCTGCTCTGATGCACTTTACCAGGGGCTGAGAAACTGAGTGACATATGAGTGACAGCTGCTTTATGCTGCTCTTGGAATAGAGAAGTGCTCTAACTACAGATTTTAGGTCTGGGACTGAACTTTTCCAGCCTGAAAGGATGTTTGGATCTGGTGGAGCTGGAGTATTTGAGAGAGTAAAAAGCAGCCACAAAATTTGGACACAAGCCAATAGCTTTTGGTTTGAGGATGCATCCAGCTTGGAGTCTTGTGCACAATTAAGTAAGACAAAATCCCTAGGAATTCCTGTCATGTGAAATATTTACATTCTGGAGGATTTTTTTTTTCCCATGAAGTTTGATTCCGATTATAAAAATTCCCTTTTGTATTGAATGTGTCAAAATGCAGTGATTGCATTGCCAAAGTGTCTTTGCTCCCAAACAATGTAGACTATTAGTGTTTCTGCCAAGAGTAGCACGAAGGGTTCAGTGAGATATTGAAGCTTCTGCTGCAATAAACACACGCAGAGCTCAGTTTGTGAGTTGACTGGGTTATATTGTGTATATTTTATAGCTGTATTCTTTATATCTACAGACTGCACTGATACCTCTGGAGTCTTTCTGTGGTTATGGGCAAGTGCAAATCTGACTCTTATGTCCATAATTACCTCTAATACAAATACAGTTATTTTTAGTTTACTGTATTCTCTAGGATAATAACTTTGTGTTTGTTTGAAGTGTGCTTCAGTTGGGACTGCCCTTGTTCTGATGAGTCTCCAGTATTTAAACCTCTTAGGCCAGTCAAGTGAATTTTGGCAAATTATGCACGTGAGTTTAAAAGAAGAGCCCTGGGAGTAGGGAGCACACAGCACCACAGAGCGAAGTCATGGCAGGGCTGGGATGAGGATACAGATCCCCAGCTCCTAATGGCTCTCCTAAATAGGCACCCATGGGGCAGCCTCACACATGCTGCAGCTGCCAAATTAGAGATTTAACTAATAGCAGTGGGTTTTGTCATTCTGTATTTTCCCATTTTCACATGAAGAATCACAGGAACTGCATTTTAGAAAGTGTGAGTGCAAGCAATTGTGAAGGAGTTGGCTGTGCCTGCCCACTCGTCCAGCCTTTAAGGATGGTAAGAACAGTGCAGTTGTGAGTCTGCGCCCAAAAGAGCCCTGAACTCTAACAATATCTCCTTCAGCTGTTTCATGCACTCCAGTGCAGGCCAAGGTACCAGAAAATGCAAGGCTGATTTCCCTGGCCTTTGAGTTCTGCTCTCCTGCTTCACTGGGGACTTTCCTTTTCATGTATTTATTCACTTTATGGTACTTCAAGCTTTGTGTGCTCAAGTCTACACAAATACATTTCAAGTGATCTCTAAAACCTTCACAAATGGCAGCACCTTAGTGAAGTGACTGAACTTGTGCATTGAAGTCTGAAGTTATTGAGTGGGAATCCCTCTCCTTTTAGAGGGGATTTAGTGAGACTCCCTCTCTAGGAGCCTCTGACTTGCACAGCAGGCATTTAATTACCAAATTCCCACTTGGCTTGGTCCAGAGCTTGTATATTGTGGCTCTGTGTCTTCATCTCCTTGACTGAAGCACGGGGTGTGCAAACCCTTCACATCCTCATTCTGTAGGAAGGCGACACATATGTGTTGGATCTTTTGTTCCAGCTGATGGGCAAGCTGGAAAGCAATCTGTGTCCTAACATTGGTATGGAGTGAATAAAAGTTGGCTTTAAAATGTCCAGCACGCTCCTGGGTAAAACGCAAAGTAAACTGGTGCAAACGAACCCCACCTGGGCTCCTAAAGGCCTGGCTGGGCTGAGCTCCACTGGGACCAGGGGCAGTTGTACCAGAGAACCAGGGGGGTTTCAGGAGGAGCTTCACTGAGAGCTCATTCCATGGTGCTATGAAGAGGGAAGTCCCAAGTTTCTTGGAGAAGCAAGCCTGCAGTGAGTGCCACAGAGTGCTTAAGTAAAGAATGAATAATGTACAGGAATATATGTACATGTGTGTGTGTGCATGCAACGGTCTTCAGGATTTAGCTGAGTGTTCACACATTCCCTAAGCCAATAACATCCGTTGTTATGGGAAATGAGGTAAGTGACAGAATTACTGTCCTTACCGCGGGCGACAGGCGAGGCCAGCGTTCCCAGGCTGTAATTCCCCGTTCCAGCCACTGCCTCAACAATAGCACGAGGGGGGGAGAACACGAACAAAGAGCACTTGGTTTTATTTGAAGATTTCATCTAAAAACCAGTTGGATTCAGATGAAACTCAGGTCGGAAAACTTGAGTGAAATAAAACCCCCTGTGTCCTTAGCTAAGAGTGTGCTGCTGAGCGAGCCTGCCTGGGATCTGTTCAAATCTGCGGGGGGCTCGGCTGTCGGGGGGTTCGGCTCCACTCTGCCCCGTGTCCCTCTGACCCCACTCCCCCGTGTCCCACTGACCCCACTGGCCCTTTCCCCCGTGTCCCACTGACCCCACTGACCCTTTCCCCCGTGTCCTACTGACCCCACTGACCCTTTCCCCCGTGTCCCACTGACCCTTTCCCCCGTGTCCCACTGACCCTTTCCCCGTGTCCCACTGACCCCACTGACCCTTTCCCCCGTGTCCTACTGACCCCACTGACCCTTTCCCCCGTGTCCCACTGACCCTTTCCCCCTGTCCCACTGACCCCACTGACCCTTTCCCCCGTGTCCCACTGACCCCACTGACCCTTTCCCCCGTGTCCCGCAGCCTGCGTGGCCGCGGAGCCGCGCTGCCGCCAGCAGCTGCGCCACCTGCAGGACAGCGCCGGGATCGCCGCGCGGCTGCCGCCCCGCCTGGAGGGGCGCTGGGTCTCCACTGGGTAAGGCACCCCCAGACCCCGGGTAAGGCACCCAAAACCCTGGGAAGGCACCCCCAGACCCCAGGAACGTGCCCCTCTCCTCTGACAAAGCACCCCTAAAACCATGGGGAAGACACGCCATATCCTGGGAAGGAATATCCATCTCAATGTGCCCCAGGTCTCTGGGAACGCATCCTTAACACCCTGGAAAAGCCACCTCGTTCTCCTGGGAAGGCACCCTCATCAACTGGGGATGCATCCTCAGAGGACCTCGGAATGGACCCGCAGAGGCCCCAGCCCCTCAGCGCAGCTCCTGCCCACCCCCAGTACAGCAAACTGCCAGGCAGCAAGAAGAGAGTTTCCTTCTCCCCTTCCTCAAGCCCTCATTCCCATTTGGAGGAGGGCTGGGACTCCCAGGGTGTCCCTAGAGCCTCCTGCTTCTTCCTCATCAGGGTGCAGCTCTAACAGGCAGAGCAGCCTGGATCCCCACTACCCCATGCACTCCTCCCTGTGGACGTGCCTGAAGTGTCAGATCCTCTGTCCATTACTTTCAGGTTCCAGTAGCAGATGCCCAGACTGTAAAACCACCCAAGGGTGGCCACCACCCTTGTGTAGGAGGCTTTTGCCTGGGAAGCTGCTCCCACCCCTGCTGACCCTGGGAGGGATTTATTTCTCCCCGTTCTTCTGTGGCTCAGCTCTGCCTCCCCCACAGGTGCGAGGTACGGCCGGGACCCGAGTTCCTGACCCGATCCTACCTCTTCTACACCAACCGGCTCTTCAAGGCTCTCCAGTTCTACTACTGGGACCCGTCCTGCCGTGACCCCTCCTACTCGCTGGTCATCAAGGGCAAGCTCCGGCTGCGCCAGGCCTCCTGGATCACCCGCGGGGCCACCGAGGCCGACTACCACCTGCACAAAGTGGGCATCGTGTTCCACAGCCAGAAGGCCATGCGGGAAGTGGCCTCCTGGATCAACCAGACCTCTGGCGAGGGCTGCGGAGGATTCCTGCCCCCGGGGCGCTCCTGGGCGCCCGGAGCCCTGTACGAGGTGCTGAGCGCCAGGACAGAGCGCGACTGCACCGCGGCGCTGGGCTTCGCCATGCACGAGCTGAGCCTGGTGCGGGTGGAGAGGCACTTCCAGCCCCTGCTGCAGCCGCAGCAGAGCGGGAGCAGGCTGGTGGAGGAGCTGTACCTGGGGGACATCCACACGGACTGGGGGGAGAGGCTGCACTACCGCCCCACCGGCTACCAGCGCCCCATGCAGAGCGCCCTGGTAAGGATGAGGTCTTTGTGCGGCCCCCTCATGGCATCAGGGCTTTGCCAGCAATGTCCCTGACTTGCAGCACTTGGCCCCCTCAGTTGTAAGGGTGAGGTGGTGCGGGGCTGCAGGGGGGGATCCCGGGTGCTCTGGGGTGTGTGGGGTTCACCCTCTGCCTTCCTGAGAGAACAGGACCAGGGTGGGCGAAAGCTCAGCAAAACCAACGTGGGAAACAAGCCTGCACTGACACAGGCCCAGAGTTAACAGCTTTTGTTTGGCTGTGTGTTCCTAGGAGATGCAGTTTCCTTGTTTCCCACACCAAAGTCAGTGAAGGCTTTAGGCTGCACATTGTTAGAGCCGGTCTGCTGTGCCCTTCATCTGCCTGCCCTTCATCTGCTCTGCCCTCTCCTTGCTCTTGGGGGTGAGCTCCAGGCTGAGAGGAACAAGGGGTGTGCTGTTAACTTGTCAGCCCTTGGTGTAACGCCAGTAGCACAGGAACTTGCCCCCAGTACAATAATGTTATTACACAGAAATCAGACTTCCATTTTGACATACATAAAACTGAGCAGCCGACTCAGTTGCCTTTTATTCTATTGTGTTTTCTGCTTTTTAGCAACTTAGTTTATTCCCGGGAAAGCAGCTTTCCATCTGAATCGAAGCTGATCAAATCAGAAATGGTGGAGCAGTGAGATGGGGTGAAAAAAACCTATCTGAACTTTGCCAGATAGAAGGGAAATGAATGAAAAATAAATTATTTTGGGGCAACATTTCCCTACACCTCAAACTACACCAACTGAACTTCAAAAAATCACTGAGCAACACCCCTCTCCCTCTCAAAAGTAACATTCTCAAATTGGTTAAGCTTGTGTTATCTTGGGCCAAGACCATATACATGAGCAAAACCAGATGGTAAACATAAACACTTTTAAAAGTTAATTTAAAACCAAACCCAAAGACACTGAATTCGCTCTCTGAATGCAGCCCTGTAATTAATCAGCCAACAGCTCTCCAATGGACCTGCACATGATGTCACCACTTGGCGATAATTAGAAGCTGCCATACACTAGAAATAACTTCACACGACTGGTTTAAGCAAGTAAGAGTTTTGGCTCCATGTCCACAGTGATAATTTTATTGGGCATAGGATTTTTATTTTTTTTCCTTTTCTTTTTCTTTCCTTTATAAATTTTTTTTAAAATTTATTTTCTGTAAACTGACATCCATTTGCCTGTGCTGGTGAGTTACACAGCTATGTCAGGAATTATTTTCTAACTCTCTTTATGAAAATATCACTGTTTTCCCCTTAAATTTATATCTGTTTTAAAGAAACCCATTCTCCCCAAATTACCTTTCATTATCAAAGAATTTCCTGCCTAAGGAGACCATATATATTTGCCAACTTCTGGGATTATTTAGCCATAATGTGCTGTGTACTGTCAGCACTCATTACTGTGACAGTAGCAGTAAAGCTAGCTGAAAATGACTAAATTACAGTAGACTCCAATCAACTTGCATGTAAATTACCCACCCTACAGTTAACTACTGAGTTATTTAACCTTCTTGCCTATGACAGTTCAGTAAAGATTAGCTCTCGTTCTAGAAAATTACATAATGTTCCAACCCTGCTTATTTAAAAATAAATCAGTTGTGATATATGAAGTACAAGAAAAAAATCCAGTTGCTGGCACTGGGTCAGGGGCAGGGCTGGTTCGTCTCAGAGTTCTGCACGGGCGGGGAAGCGAAGGTCAGGGCCTCCTTCTGCAGAGGCTCCTTTTCTTCTCCCGTTCTGGGTGCCGGGAAAACCCCACACCCCCCTCCTTTCTCTCCCGGCTCATCCCGGTTCTCCCCCGCATCCCTGGAACGGGGCGAGGAGGAGGCAGAACACCTTGGGCTGTCCTGGCGTTGCTGCAGGCGCGGGAGCTCCCCACGGCCGGGCGCCACAGCCTCCTTCATTCCCAAAAAATGCGGCGTTGTTCTGTTCTGGCACCGCCCAGCACCCTCATCCTCACCCAGCTCGCCATGGAAAACGATGAACACCGTGGGTGTCCCGAGGGAGCGCTCCCAGTCCTGGCAGCGGCTGTGCCCTTGCCCTGGGCTCCTCCTCGGGCTGTCCTCATCAGCCCCAGGGCCGCAGGGCACAGCCCGCTGTCCTTCAGATACCAGAATAGCAAAGAGCAGCGCTTTATCTCCCTTAATCTGCTCGGCAGCCTCTGCCAAGCTCCCCGCAGTTCCGCACCCTGCTGTGGACGAGGGGAGTCGCATCTTTTGAAATATTCTGGAAGGGTTGATTTTTTTCCCCCCTTTTTTTGTGCTTCCCAGTTGGCAGAACTGTTATTTTCTGTCTCCTGCAGCACCACGTGCACCCTTGCCCGGCGTGTGGGATTATCTCCAGGGCCGATGAGCATCACCCCCCGATCCTGCCCGCCAGAGCCGCGCTGCCGATGCAGCTCAGCGGCAGCTGGGTCAGCACCCACTGCGAGGTCCGCCCGGCCGTGCTCTTCCTCACCCGGTACTTCACATTCCACGGCGACAACCACACCTGGCAAGGGCATTACTATCACTACTCCGACCCGCTCTGCCGGCAGCCCACGTTCACCATCTACGCCTCCGGGCACTACACTCAGGGCATCCCCTCCTCCAAGGTGCGGGGCGGCACCGAGCTGGCGTTTAAAGTCACCCAGGCTCGGGTGACGCCGATGGACCAGGTGACCGTGGTGATGCTCAACTCCTCGGAACCGGGAAGCTGCGGGCTGGCGGGCTCCTGGAGAGCCGGGGTGGAGCAGGATATAACTCCCACGAACGGATGCTTGGCTTTGGGCATCAAGCTGCCCCACACCGAGTACGAACTGTTCAAAACGGAGCAGGACACGCAGGAGCGCAGCCTCCTCTACATCGGGGAGCGCCCCACGGACGGCTCCAGCCCCGACAGCCCCGACAAGCGACCCACGTCCTACCAGGCCCCTCTGGTCCAGTGTGCTGCAGCCTCAGAGGAATTCTCCAACTACATTAGTCTGAAATACGTGGGAAGAAAGGATGCTAATGGGATTGAAGCACTAAAACCTTTGCCTGTGGCCTTTTTATTGTTTATAGCACTTCTGTTTTTAAGATGGGACTAGTTATCTCTTCAGGTACCATGCAGAATTCAGATAAATCTTGGTGCTAGCGTGATTTTTATAGCCTTCAAATGAACACATCTGGAATCAGTTTTACTCAGATTTGGAAATACTTTTTAAAAACACCCAATAGTGAATGAAGCCAAGGAGATATGCCTGACTCCACGCTGTTTGTCCTGTGGCTTTATTGCCTAATCTCCCCTCTTTGCGTGCAAATTTAATGTAGCGACATGGATGCACTGCACATTGCAACAGATAATTTAGCAACATGAGGGGGGAAGAAAGAGTGACATCAATTAAAATTGCTGCTTTGAGCTTTTGACATTGCTAAAATTTAATCAAGAGCTTGATTCAGATGTAATTCAAACATCCAGAGCGTTGGCTGCTGAGTTTCTTTGAGGTTAAGTTCCCTCCCATCACACTCCTTTTTGCTGTTCATGCAAATTTAATTTTCAGAGTCAGTCAGCAATAAACAGTCAGCAAGTGTTCTTGAGAAGGACACGGTTCACATGCCTCTTGCAGATATTTTTTGTACTTTGCCTGTGTATGTCCCACACAGGGACACACAAACAGTCTTTGCACTTGGAGATGCCCAGAACAGCCCTCACAGAGGGCTCAACTTTTCCACCTGACCCTGGGCATAGATTACAGCAGATGGAAAACACTTCTGTGCACAACACCTCCAAGCCTCAGCATTCCCTGGCTGCAGCACTGCATCCCTGCTGTGTTACCCCAGCTCTCCAGTGCAGTGCTGGCCTGGCTGTGAGACATCAGCAGTGTCCCCACGTCACTGCTGCCATGCCTGGCACAGAAACAGTCACCATGTGCCATGGGAAGGGAAAGATCCCTCACCAGCCTTCTCAGGCCAGGCATTTTCACTGCCTCCTTTTCGGTTACTGGCACAGCAGTTGTTAATCCAGCTCTCCTCCCAAACTGTCACTTCCAGCTTCATTCCTGTACAGATGTTTTATAAATCTGCCTCTGGTGTACAATGAGCTGAAGAGATGTTCAGATCAGACAGCACAGTCAGGTCAAACTGATTCCTACTGACAAGCAGGACAAACAGTGAAATTATATTCCCTGTCTGCTGCAGCTAAGCATCATCTAACTTCCTCAAGAAGCCCCTCTCCAGCAGCTTAATCCTCTCAAAATAAGCCTATATATCTTACCCACAAAAGATATTTTGTTAAAGCAGCTGTGCAATAGCCACCTTCTTAATGCTGTATTTATGAACTTGCAGCTTGTACTTAGATAAATTATGGGGTTTATAACAAAAAAATACTTTGGGGGGGGGGGGATCTGTACATTAATAATTCAAACGAGATGCTTATTAAATGCATTACAGTTGTGACATAAATGTTGTCAGCATGTTCACATGTTCCAGGAATGACCCAGTATTAGTCATGAACATAAACAGTTCTGCTCGAAGGTGATAAACAAAAGGGCCAAGGCTTGGCTGCTTTGCCTTAGGTTCCCTCCCTAATCCTGCAGACTTCAGCAGGCAAATCTTATTTCCAGCCTTGTTGGCTGTGCTTTGTTCCTGCTGCTGCACCAAGATCCATGGGCAACTGGAAGTGATCTCAGAGAAGGTGGGGTCTCCTTGGGGATGTTCCCATTAGGATGCTGTGAATTGGGCTAAGTCCTGGGCAGCTCAGCTGCACTGGCAGAACTTTCCCTTCAGGAACTCCCATCACTGTGTTCACCACAGCCCAGGGGAATAGGGAACAGCTTTGTGCTGCCTTTGGAGCATGGGTGGAAGAGGGACAAGGCAATTGAATCAGATGTGTGTGCAGACACTTTTTTTTTCATTTACATGGCACGGAAATGGATTAAACTTAATGAGTGTCCAGGTCCTGCATGGTGTAACAGCTCTTCCAAGGCCACAGATCCTTTCCAGGTGGGGATGGGATTAACATGATGTGAAACACCATCAAACACTTATGCAATGTTAGCAACAAGCCTTTGGGAAGGCTCTGCCCTGCAGCAGCTCAGGCACCGCTGGCTCCAGCAGCACCAGTGCCCCACTGCTCTGCTGGCTGAACTTCCCTGTGAAACCCCATCAGGAGCCTCTGTGTTCTCTTCTCCCCTCTAAGTACACCTCTGAGAGGAAAAAAACCCACAAAAGAGCTATTTGCATAAATATCATCACTTTTATTGTTCTGTTCACAGTTTTTGAAGACACATTCCTAAATTACACAATTATTCTCTCTTAAGAATTTGTGCCTTTTTCCAATTTGAATTTGCCTGGCTTTCACTGCCAGTTGGTGATTCTTGTGGTTTTTTAAGATCAGAGAGCTGCAGTGTGCAGTATTTTCTGCCTGTGAAGGTACTAGTGCACTGTAATCAAGACAGTCACAATTCTGGTAGAAAAACTCAGACAACTGAGTTTTCTCTCACCCTCTCTAAGGCATTTTCACACTCCACTGGTAATTTTGGAATCCTTTTTTTTTTGCATCCATTCCAATTACTCAGCTTCTCTTGTAGAATGTAAATATCCAAATTGCATCCAAAATTCTCAATCCTCCCAGCTGAGACATACAGAAGGATAATCACTTACAGCTAACAGTAATTAAAAACAAGAACACATTCGTATTCATTAGGCTTTTACCCTGGGACTGCATTGGGAATGTACATGGAGCTGTTATTCATTCTGGTCCTGGCTATGGATATTTTTGTTATGTTTTATCAGTAGTGGTTTTGTATCTGTGTTCCTCAGTGATCTGGAACCACTGAATCTGCCAGGTCCCTGCAGAACCCCTCTTTGGGCATCCCCATTTCATTGTGGTTCTCTCTGAACTGCAGCAGTGTGTGATTGTCAGGGAACACAGAGCTTTGCAGGGCCCTGACAGACCCAGCTCACTCTGAGCTCAAAGAGAACTGAAACCCGAAAGACACAATGAAAGGACTTACACCAAGCTCCATCAGGAACATCCATCTCCTTTTCCATCCCTTTCCAGGGTGTCCCACTGTCCTGACCCACTGACCACCTCCAGCAGCAGCTCAGACACTGCCCCAGCCTCCTCTCCTGCAAACACTGATGAAGGTTTCTGGGCCTACTGAATTAAAAACTGTTAATTTTTAATCCTGAGCATTGCTAAGGAATGACATCACCTCTCCAGTTCTCTTGCATCATCCCTAGCTTTTATCTCCTGCATCTATTTCTTAACAGTTCTCCTATTGCAGATGTCATCCTCATCACCCTCTCCAAGCACTCCAACCCACGTTTTTCTTTTCCTTTGGCTTGTGCTTTCCTGATTTTCTACATTTCCTAACTCCCATTTTGAATGGATTGCTGTCTGCTCCCCTTTTTCTTATTTGTTTTATATTACTTTCCATCTAATTTTTCCCCTCATTTCATCACTGAATTAGGATGGGCAGTTGGCCAAAGTTGTCCCCCTTCTCAATTGCAAAATTATTGGGTTTTTGGCCATTTAATACCTTTCACTTAGAAAACTGTCAATTCTACTTCAGTTTTCCATCTAATTTCCTCCCCACTCCCAGATCTGATATGAAATTTGCTCAGCTATGCCCTTTTGAAGCACCAATTACATTTATTAGCAGCTCACTTGGCTGTTTGCTGAACTCCACTGCAATCAGGATCCCAGCCTCAGTTCTGACATTCATTCATCTTTATCTGGCATAAACAAGACAAACCCAAATAATTTCATCTTTCATGTCTAAAATGCTTCAAAAAACAGGTCTAGGACATAAACCAGGAGCTTTAATCCTAACTACTGGGTTGCTTTCTACTACAAAACAAATAAATATCTTTTTACTGTCCCTGTGAAGAAAACTCAAGCCAGTGTGTGCTGGAAGTTAATGGTAACAGGCACATGTGTCTTAGTAAACTCTTCCACATTCACTTCTCTTAAGAGTACCTTTTTAAAAATATAAATAATTTTAACCATTCCAAAAAGCAAAATTAAAATAATTTCCCAAGTCCCAAACAATTTTCTGGCTTCCTGCACTGAGTCTGAGCCTTCAGTACCTTCTTTAATATCAGAACTCCTCAGACAAGCCACCCTTTCCAATTTTCTGCTCCTTTAGCAGGTGCAGAAATTTAAAGCATGAGCCAAGTCTGCCAGACAAACAAAACAGTCCTGGCTCCGACACACAGTTCAATTAACAGTAACTTATTTTTCCAATTAACCACCTTCATGCCTCCCTGTTTAAAATACCTTAGAATGCATTTATGCATTCTAGATTTCCCAGATAAAATGAAACAAAACAAAAAATTCTGAAGCACTTTTGGATACATTAACAGCATTATGCTACTGCTTTGTTTGAGAAATAATCCACATGGAATAAATACAAAAGCCTGTCCCACACTATAAATAAATCAATCCACCGCACTGGAACAGCAGGAGGAATCTGGAGACAGAAAGATGGGTGACAAGACCTGTTGCTCCGAACTCCACAAAAAGTGAAGAGGAATTAAAAAACAAAGAGGAAGCAGGAGGTGAGAGGCTGTGTGGGATGGGAAATGGCATCCAGGACAGCCAGGGCTCCATGGCAAGGGAGAGCCCTGCCAGGCAGCCCGGGGCAGCCAGGGCTCAAAGGCTGCGACAGGCAGGCAGGGAGGAGCAAGCCTGGAAGGGTGATGGGAACAAAGAGACCCAGATGGAAAACAGGCAGCAGGGAAGAAAAGCCATTTAAAGATGCTCAGCTGAACAAGGGTTCCTTTGCCAAGGAGCAGCGAAGGAACAAGGATGACTTGGCCTGGACCAAAGCGCTGAGGGAGGGAATGGAGTGAGATTTGACAGCTCAGGCAGAACAGAGCAGGAGATTGGGCAGCAGAGCCTTCAGCCCCCACAGAAATGCTCCTTTGGGCTCAGCACTGAGGCAGAGATTCCTGGCTCCAATCACACTTGTGTGTGGCCTCCCAGTGAAATGTGGAAACAGAAATTGCTGCTTCAGCTCCCAGTTCCTCCCCACCACGTCGAGAGCTCAGGTCAAGAATGGGGATTCACAAACAGAGCACAAAGAATTGCCCCTGACATACATGTGGGTTACACCCAACACTACACTGCCACATTGGAAGTTCGACTTATAAAACCTATTTATATGTAACTTAAGAGAAATTAGGGTTCTCCAAGTCCAAGCACACAAAGCTTGGCAGTTGTGGACAATTTCTGAGCAGTATCAGCTCAGTTTTTGATCACTGACACTGCAATGTACTCCCCAAACTCACAGTGCACAAACCTGGTTCTGCCATTTCCTAACTCCCGAGTGCTTGACTTTGTACAGCCTTAATAAAGGTCTTTTAAAAGTAGCTCTCTGTGGGTAATTGTGCATGGGACATTTGCCAAACTAAACATGAGGGAGTTCAGGAGGCTTTTCTAATCTTGTGAGTTTATCCACTAAAGAAAAAGATTTGATTAAAAAAATGAAGTACAGCTGAACTGGGAACAATACTTTACTACGGGCTGTTCTTCATAGGCACTTCGAAATCTTGAAAAAAACCCCACAAAATTAGGAACTTATTAAATCAGAATGAAATGTACCAATGAAGAAACATAAACAGAAATGCCAGATGTATAATGTCAACTTGTAATACACAGCTTCAATTAATTCTTTTTAATTCCTTTGTTTTCTTAACTTCTTGTTTTGCTCTCTGGAAAAAGCCCTTTTCTAATGACAGATCACAGGAGGAAAGATCCAAAGTTCAAGTTTACTCCAAGGAAAAGCAGCCACACAGATCCCACATCCCTTCTGTACTTTTCCCTCTCACAGAGGCATCAGGACAAACTCAGGCCTGGACTGGGAGGCAAAGAGATCTTTGTGGAAGTTTAGGAAAGGTTTCAAAGTTCTACTCTTTAAGTACAAATGTGAAATTAGTTCCTGAACAGGAACTGAAGCCACAGGAAATGGCAGAGGGAATGACAGGCACACAGTCACTCTGCATGTGTGCAGGTGCGTGTGCTCAGTGGGGTATCACATGCAAGATTCCTGGCTGGCTCTCACTTGTGTTATTTTTAAAATAATCTTCATTTATCCCATAAAAACCCAACCCATGAATCAATCAACTTTTATAGTTAAGCAGATTTGAGCAGTGGAAACACAATTACTTTGTTCTGTGAAGTGGATCTTCTCAAAATCCCCAACACGGAAACTGAATTTCACTCAGCACCCGTCACTTCTCAACTTCCTCACTCGAGGACTTGGGCCATGGATTCTCCCCCATTCCCAAACCATGGCACAGTGGCTCTCCAGGCCCTGTGCAGCACCAGTGCAGCTGTGACCCAGCCACAACAAACAGCAGCTTCAGAGTGTTATTTTACAGGGGCTTTAATTTCAAACAGAGGGATTTTTGGTGGGGCGTTTTATTCACTTTTTATGGAAAACAGAACTCAGGATGTGGAATTTCAGGACATCACATAGGGCAAGAGAAATATAGTTTGAAACTTCAGAGCACTACAGTGAAGCCACTATTGTGCCTGAAAATTAAGGACATTCCACTGAAAAGACAGAAGTGCCATTTTCTGAAGAAAAGGGATGAGTTTTCTTCCACTGGGCAATGCAACATCAAGTATGTCAAGACATAAATGATCCATTCCTTGTGCACACCATGATGTAAAATTGCTGACAAGAATTGCAAGTTCACATGTGCAGCAGATACAAACCCTTCATAGTTTATTGATGAACAGAAATTCTAGTGAATTGCAAAGTGAAGTTCCAACTTTATCCCACTAACAGCATTTCAGGAGAAAAAAGTAACACCACCATCGAGCTTTACAATCCTGTATTTTCAGAAAATGACATTATGATACATCAATCCCCCTCAATGTAACAACATGACGTGATCTTGCTCTTCAGCCCCCAGGCTACTCCTCAGTAACCTGAGCTGGTCCTGCCTTGCACATGCAGCTGTTCCAGCTGTGCATTCCCAGCTGACAACTGCCAATGCACAGCAAAAGTTATGATCATTTATGCATGGAGTATTTGCCTTAAGATGCGGAGAACTACATAAAAATAGAAGAAACCATTTTCCATTCATTTCCCAGCTCTAGGCTTCAAGACATTTCAGGTATCTGTTTATCCCAAACTTGCCCAAGGAGTGCACCAAGCAGCCTCTATCAGGTGTTACAAAAATCAACAATAAATGTGCAAGTGGTCATCTTAAAGTAACAGCAAGGACAATAATTAGATTAGTAATAACTTGATTTCTACTACCATGAATCAATCACAGGTTTCTAGTATCTGATGTTGTGTGAGGACCCCAGACAAAAATCTTATTTAGAAACTCTACATTTTGTGCACAACTTCCTAAGATGTACAGTGTCCTTCAGAATAATTCACTTGCTGTGAATACTTCATGAGAACATTTGCTCTTGTATTGTCATGAAAGGAACAACTTACAAAAAGAGCCAGGTGGCTTAAGAACATCCATCCAATCTATATTTGCACCCTATCTACAAACTGGCCTTTTAGGAACCTTGGAAGAAAAAAAATCCTTAAGATTTCTCTACTGCCTATGAAAGAAGGGTTTGGTCAAACAAGAAGTGAGAATTCCCCTGATCTGTCACTTTATTTCAAGCTCAGCGAAGCAAAGCATTACCCAGACAATTCAGGGCTACAGTGTTTAGGCTCTTGTCAAAAATGGTGAGGGAAAAGCTCAGGATTTTGTTAAATTCTAAAATACAACCAGTTAAGAGACTTGTTCAGGACTGATGGTGTGGGTCAGCCCAGCTGCAGGCTACAGATGTTACCAACACTGATCCTCTCCTGGTTTCCTTGATCAGTATTTATTTGAAAGGAATCTGGAAAAGCATGAGAGGGTTTTCTGGGACCTCTTTATGATCCTGGAATGCAAACACCAGGAAAAACTTTGCTCATGAACAATCTACAGCTCCAGGCTGGCACAGACCACCAAGAAGTGACTGCTGAGCACTGGGGGAGGACAGAGTTGCTGCTGGCTTTGCCCTGGGCAAGCAAAGGCAGCTGTGGTAGCTTTACACAGTGTAAAACCTGCCTGGAACACTACTCCAGGTATCTTTACAGGAGACCAGTTTAAATCTTCAATCCTCCCCCTTTATCCTACAAAGACAGTATTTTTTTTAAACCAACCTCTTTTAGGCTGTTTTTAAGCACAACAAAGGTCTCTCAAAAAAACTTATGTTTTCAAAGTGAATCAGAAATTTCTGACAAGAGGACAAGATATTTACAGCCACTTAAAAAAATCTATTTCATATCTCAGTCTCCCTTCAGCAAAGGTTTTCCCAAATACATTCTTCAAAGCCATGAAAATTAATCTTGCAGTATCACTCACCAACCCCGTCTTTCTGAAAAGAATGCTTCATTAGAAAGTTTTCTTCAGCTTCTACTGCCCAGAAGTATCTTCTTCTTGATCAATTCTGCCCAATTTGTCCCATGAATTCCCTGCTTTGTCCTTTCCAGCTCATGTCCCACCTGCCCTGCCCTTTGCAGCCAGGCTGCAGTGGCTCTGTCCCTTCCCTCTGAGCAGACAAGGCACCAGCACATTAAAATGCTAAAAATACATCTCTTCTTTCTATTGAATCTCCTACAAATACTTCCAGACTCGTGTTCATAACCTGAACACATCAGTTACAGGGGGTTTTTCCACCTACTTTTTACTAAGCCTCACATAAAATTTCACTTATTTGCACTTGCAGAGGACGAAGCCTTTGAGACACAAGTGGGACAAACAAAAAAGTCACAGAGTGCAGCAGACAGGCTGCAGCCCCAACAGCTTTCTCACAGAATCCCAGGAATAAGGAAGGAATGACAGAAGTCATTTTTAGAAGACTCAGCTTCATCTTGTAATATGCTTCAAAAAATTTTGTCACTGAATGTTTTTGGGACTACCATTTAAGAATAGATGTGAATTTACCTGCTCAAAAACTCTTTCATTTACTGAATCCATCATGTTTAAACACTCTGAGTTTAAAATCACTTTAGAATAAAGTTACTGTCAAGTGTCTGAACTCCTGAACAACTTTCGTGTGTCAGGCTCACGATGGGGTGGTTTGATTTTAAAATTAGTCTGGAAATAGAAACTCACCCTGAAATACAACTGCAAATTTCCATATGCCACGAACAAAGCTGACAAGAGAACACCGTTTCCTCGCCATCTCTAAAACTGTGAGAACAGGACAAAAGTAACAAAGGAAGCATTAATTTGGGGGCTTTATTTAATTTTTCTTTTCTTTTTTTTTTTTTCTTTTTCCAGATGCTACATAGTCAAACAAGGTTGGTCTTTTTATGGCATAGGACTAGTTTACTACTAAGAATTTTGTTTCTCCCCTAGATAAGATTATTTACATACAAAAACAGTTTCCTGACCACTGTTTCCCCGATGCTCAGATGATCAAAACTCCCAACAATTGTGTAGTGCCCAAAACACCAGGAGGCAAAAGAATCTTGCACCACTACAGCAGCAAAGTTTTAGTTCTCATCACTGGCTTTGAACAGGCGCCTTTTCATACCACAAAGAATTAGTCAATTCCGTGACAATAAGGAAACGTGAGATGAAATACATTAAATAAGTCAAATATGCATTAAACATCTCTGAATAACATTTTAATTCAACTAAATGAACCAACAGCAATGTAGCTTGGTCCCTTGGTGAGAACAAGGCATTGACCTTTATTCTGAATGAGCCCCTTGGTGCTGCTCAGCTCCCTCAGTGCTGCCACAGACAAATCTTTGCAGCTCCTCACTACTCATTTAAGTGCCAAGAAATTGGTAACTTGCACAGAGTTGAAGACACTGACAGAAACTGTAAATTCATGAGCAGAATGGTGGATTAACATATTTTACAGAAGTTATCAACTCCTCCTGCCTAACCCAGCTCCAAACATCCCTAGGGCCAGCTCCAGCAGTGGAGGAAGGGGTTTTTCTAGTTTTCCTTTTTTTTTTCTTTTTTTTTTAAAAAAGAGGTAATCCAGCAACATGTACCAGGGTCTAAGAATGTTTAAAATGACATATACAATATTCCATTGTAGTGTTAAATCAGGATTTTCTCCCCCCTTCATCACTGAAGCATATTCTCTTTCATTCATTCCCTCACCATACATTTTGAACTTTCTAGATTATGTTACATAGTATTTGTGCAGGGGTAATTTAAAGGCAAGACCTGTGAGATGTCATACATTAATTTTTTTTTAAACATTGTTATGAATAAATTTAATCCAATGATATGGCAGAACCATCAAACCAATTTACAATTTCCAGCATGCTGCCTCTACAAGGCTATTTTGCCTATAATTACACCAAAGACAAAGAACAAAACCACCAAAGCAAGTAGTCTGGAGCTGAGCCCTTCGTCCTTGACAGCAGCTGCAGAAGGAGATATTGGGTTGTTTATCTGGGGTACCTTCCTCATCCGCAGTCCATCTTCTTCCTAAAGGAACAGATATTGATTACTTCTACATGCAAAAAAAAATAATCTGTAACTATTCACCCTTCTCGTATTTATTTAGGTGGGTGTTATATAATAGGTGAAAGTGAATTTCCAGCTAAGTTAGAGCTCTGTTTCCTGAATAACCCTGAGAAGGAAGGGTAGTGAGGCAGGAGAGGAAAGCCACACACTCTTGGAAGTTTTGTCCTGCTAAGGGAGTGGGGAAGCACTGGAAACCCTGCAAGAACTCCTGTTCAAAGTCTAGAGACAGCTCCAAAACTCCAGAAAAATGATGGAGGAGATGCCATGAAGGTGCTTTTCTTGCTCTGTAAGCAGGTAAGGTGCTGTTGGGGAAAATGTTTCTCAGTATAACTAAGATGAAGTTGCATGCTTTCCACAAGCCAAGGCAATTACATTCCCCATGTCAGATGTCACAACAGATCTTCCCAGCCCTTGAAGGGAAATCAGTTTCCCCCTTCATATTTATGCTGACATTCTGACATGAACCTAATGGCAATAATTAGAATATTTTCCTGATAGGACTTTGGCTGCTCATCTGATTTAAAGATGAGACAACAGATAAAATAAGGCAACACCAGCAGATATTCTCATTTCAAGTGGGGATGATGCTCCCCTCCCTTCAGCTTTCCCTGAGCCCCTGTGCAGCACAGCTGTGTGTTAGCACACTCCAACCTCACACACACGCTCCCAACACTTCAGGAGAGGGGCAAACAAGTCTTTTGTGACTTAATTTGTGTCCAGCTGAAGCAACAGTGTTAGACTTTTTAATGTGATACAGTATTATAGTGCAAAAGTATAAGGTACCAAAGCAAAAGTCTCCAGTCTATGCTTAAAAAAAAATACTCAAGAAACAAAATTGTAATGAAAGTTACTGCAGCCTTAAAAATTGTCAGATAAGTGAAGTTCAAAGGGCTCAGGGTATGTCAGTGTTTCTCACTTTTGAATTTAAAGGGGCACCTACATGATCTAAAAGCAAACTTATTTTTTTATTAATTAATCAATTAATTAATTAATTAACTCACTGAAAGCTGCAGGCTACCCAATACCTCACTGCTGCTCTAATTCTGAATGGGGACTGTCTTTTGGAAACAATAAAGTATTGCTCACATACAACACACTTTGTATAGAAACAACCAATTTTCATTTTAAGTCTTTTAATTTCCTTCAGACAGTGACTCCAGCCTAACACTGACAGCACCTGGTAGCAGGCAGTGATTTAGCATTGCTTTCTGATGTTTTACAGATGTTTTTAACACTCCACAAGGGAAACAAAGAGCTCACCGATCAAGGATGTTACTGTAAGACATCAGCTCAACTCTAGATAGCTCCTGTAGAATGTTTATTCAAGACTGATTTGCAAAAAAATTAAATAAAATCATATAGAACTTAAGAGTACTGAGTTGCTGGCAAAACAAGAACACAAGGAGAAGTTAGGGTCATGTCTGTTATGTACACATATTATTTCTGTGCAAAACAACTGTTTCCAAGAATTCCTCCATGCATCAGCCAGCCAAGCAGTATCAGAGCTGAGAGAACAGAGCTCCTTTCACTGGGCTGCACACAACATCCACACTTTCCTTGGTGCTGATATCTATGGAAGTAGACACTCACAGCAAATCAAACTACTGTAAAAAGAATTTTTCAGTAGAGTGATAAAGGCTTCTCAATTACTGGATTTCCCAGCTGTATGCTGGATATGACAGGAAGCCCATTTCCCATTCATCTGTCTTAATTTGGCCATTTCAGCAGCACATTACAGGTGCAATTACTGAAACACTCAGTATTTGCACAACACTGCCCTCAAGCTCCCATCGGTTTGGGAGAATGGGGCCAAGTCCAACACTGAATGCTTAATTCAGACTGAGAAATTAGGTGGGAAAAGAAAAAAAGAGGGGGAATTCACTCCTCTGCATTGCTACCCAATCACCTCCTGTGACTGAACGACTTGTGCCTCCTTTCAAAGGAACCATTGATTTCAGCACCTTCTCAGAGTTTACAGAGAAACCTCAATTATCTTTTACTTTATAGACAGTATTAAAATATTGTGCTAAGGTCAGGTTACCAAACCTTTAAGATGGAAGCTTCTTTTTCAGGAAAGGGGTAAATCTGAAAAGAAAACAACAGCAATCTTTACCTTAAACTGTTTATTCTCCTCCCGTAACCTCTGAACTTCTACTTGAAGCCTCTTATAGTCTTCCATTACTTTCTTAACTTCAGTGTCATCCAAAGAAGAACTTATTGATTTAGACATTACAGAGGAATCTGTCTTTGTTGCAGTTGTGGATACAATTTTATTTATTTCTAGGTCATGCTGTTAAAAAAGGATAGAGTGATTTTTTGGTTAGTTATTAACACCACACCACACACCTGATAAATAGGAGGAGAATCAGGTAAAATTGTCTGTGCACACCTGACACATGCCTGTATCAAAAGAAATAAACAACATTTTGCTTTCTGTAAATTTACTGCTAGCCCAGAAAACACCAGATTAGCAGCAATAAGTGAAGACAGCATGACCTGGACTTTTCAGGCCCTGCACACACAGAAATGTCCCCAAACCAGGTCCCACAATCAATGGTCCCCCCTCACAAGCAGCTACTGCAGGAGCCAGGACAGAGCTGCAGCTCCCTCCCCTTCACCCCCACCCCTGGCTGTCCCCTTTTCCTACTTCTGTGTTTCTGTGGGGATGGAGGAATTTGCAATCCAAGCTGGGAAACAAGGTTCAGATCTCCCAACCCTGCTTGCTCTCCTGCCTTTGGATCTTCTCAGTGCTCTGAACTTTAGAAAGGGTCTCTCAAAAAATCCAACCTCTCCCCACCCAAACAATTACATAATCCTAATTACAGACTGTTCAGTGCAAGGTAGAGTAACTGTGCCTTTAGTGCCTGCACACTACAAAGCATTTTTCAGTTTATTCAATGCATTTTTCAGTTTATTCAATCCATAATTAGTTTTATACTGGACAATACATATCTGCATTACAAATTAATATGTTCACTACCCTAATCAGAAGGAATCCTACTATATTATAGCTGATAATTTTAATATAATTCCTAACTGTGTGTATCTTCCTCACCAGTTTTCTATCAATTTACCTGACAAAATCAGAGTTATACTAAGGAACTGTTGGACAGCAAATTTAGATTGCTGATGGTTATATATAACTGCTTCAGTTTAAACTCTGAGCTTCACAACCAGCAATCACCATCTTCAATATTTTTTTAAGTATTCTTTATCCTGTGACCTTTCACTAAATGAAAACAGATTAACTCAAAAATTCCTTTGTGTTACTGTTGCACTTATCAAGTTCAAACTGGCTGCTAGATACACCAAGGATTACCAAGATTTTAAATAGTTTATAGTGTGTTTTTAAAGGGTGATGCCATCCAGGCAGTGAAACGAAGGGTTCTGCTTGTGCTTATATAGCTGTCTGTACAAATGTGCCATTTTACAGACTTTACTGTGGTATTAAGTTAAATCACTCAATATGCATCTGAAAATACTCACAGGCTTATCATTTTCTGCTGGTAGCTCAAACACACACCTAAGTTTTGAATCCATGAGTTCTTCCGGTTTTGCTTCTTTCCACTGGAATAAGGTTAATATTAATTTTATATTAAACATATTAATACAATCAGGCAGATTGGAAATGCAGTGCATTATGTAAACAAATCACAATTTCATTCAAAGAACCCACAGGTGTTTATCACACTAACATTAACCACATACAGGATGAAAAATGAGATCAAAAACATAACTGAGTGGTAATAAACACAGACCAGATACTATGAAGCAAATCATTCTAAATAGTCTGAAGCTTCCACAGGTAATTTATGAGAGAACTGGGAGCTGTGTCAGAGTAATTAGCAGAGACGGGGGGAGTTATGAGCCTGCTTAAAAAAAGAAGGAAAAAAGTACAAGGAAGGGTGAATTCAAGGGAAGGGAAAGATAACAAGCTCCCAAATAAATCACACAGTGAGTTCTTAACTCTCTGCCCAGTGGAGTTCCTACTCAAACTTTTCAACAGGACTGTTCTTCTTCCTCCTTGTTTTCCACATCCTTATTTTTCAGCATCAAAATCTGAACAGTACCAGATGTGCTACATACAGAGGGACAACATCCCCTCACACCTTCTCTCCCCTTCAGCTGGGGAGTCTGCCATAAACAAGATTCCTTGCCACCTTTTTTATAGGGATCAGCAATAATAAATCTTTGCTCAATATCAGCTGTAACCTTGAAGTGAAAAGATTTATTCTCAGTGATAAGAAAGTGTCCACACTTATACCCTGGAGCTCTCACGTGCTCCTCTTCACTTCAACCATCCTCCTGGTAGCTTGGTATCCCTCAGCACATCTCAAGTAGGTGACAAATTATAGCTAAGCCTGTGCAACCTGGAGTAGTATTTAACTCATCCTAAATAGCTGAATCATAGTTCAGCTCTTCTGGGGCTGAAGTCAGTTCTATTTCAAGCTCCCTGGCTCTCTGTGAAGTGTTGAAAGCTTTATAGTACTCCCATAACTGGTCTCACCTGTTCATCCAGAATAGGAAGAGATCTGGAGAGTTGTAACAAAACTGAGAATTGATGAAAGTATTACAGGAAAAGGAATTGTATTGGTCTGGAGAGCTCTGGAAAACTGAAAGGCCCATCTAGGTACTAAAAAAATCATTCTTTGCCAGCAGAGTAACATTTGTCATGGTATAAAGTAACTCGTAAAATTAAAGAGCTTGAAAGAAAAGCAGACTGACTTATCTTTCTAGTGATGCAGACATTTTATTACTATTGCTGTTTCTACCACTGGATCTTATTCTGAGCCCATTAAACAAATACAGTTCCATAAATCAGGTTCAGAAGGGAAGTCATTAACTTGCAAAGTGCCCCAGCTTTAAGAAGCTACTCAGAAGAAGACACATATTGCAAAGACTAATGCGGAGTATTTTTGGGTTGTTTTTTTGTTTTTAAGTAATGGTCACGCCACACACTTTTAGAGTAATGGTCGTTTTCCTTTTCACATTAGGAAATAGCCACCGAGTGTTCTCTCAAGCTAACAAAAGCTAGGCTGCAGAGAGCTTCCTTGTGCCTTCTTCCAGGGGCAAATCTTGCTGTTAAAGGAAAACCAGCAGTTGACATAATGGTTTACTCCTTAGCAGGTTGCCTTACATCTTATTTTTATGTCTTTTGTTCTTCTCTGCTCCAGCATCTACTACATATTTCTACTGCTCTCATCTGTGATCCATAGGACAGAATCTATGAGGGCCTTTCATTTACAAAGCCACAGCAGACATGGATAGGGATAAAGAAAAATACAATACTTGTAAATCATCCTCTTGCATCTTGCAAAAGTAGCTGCTCAGGAGAAGACTCAAGACTGAGAGCAGATGCATAAAATATAAAAGATTCCACAGAACATATTCTGTATATCCTTAGACTATATAGTTCAAGCTGGCCTTTCTAATGAAGACTGTATTACAAAAAACTAGAATTATTTGTTTAATGGCTTGGTATCCCATTACTCACAGCAGCTTCCTAAAGAAGCAACCACAGACAACAACTTTCAGTGCAAGACTCCTGGGGCTCAAATTAACAGAAAATTCCTTGTCATGCACAGATGAAAACCTGGAAAAGCCTTCAAGGACCATTCCAGCATGGTTTGGCAACAGCCCTTAAACAATGCAGTCACAGGACTTAAAATTCTACAATTAGAAAGAAATCCATTTTAGTTCATTTCAATACTTACTACTGCTTCCATATCTGAAGTATCAGCTGGAGCAAACATAGACTGAACCATAAACTTGTGTTTACTTTTCTCATTGGGGTCATAGTCAAAAGGCTGTAGCATCACTGGAAGGAAAAAAACGCAGAACACATTGCATTAACATTGCTCTGGTGCAGAGCCATGCACTGATGACACAGTTACCAGATTTCAGAAAAACAAACACTGAAATGGTTTCAAGTTGCCTGTTGTTATGACCAAAGCAGCAGCTGAGATCAGGAACCTCACTTTAAACCAGAATTTTGAAAGGAGGAAAGAGAAACAGATTTCCTCAGGCTGTCTAGACTTTGGTCTGAGAATTCTGGAAATGCTGATGACTTTACAATATTCTGTACAAAGCTATGGCAAGATAACAATAGTCATTTATAGGAAATGGGATCATTCACATATCTTCTGGGACAGAGGGAAAAATTTTCCAAGACAGCATCTTTTTGTCTTGCTCCATCCTTGGGGCAGAAGTACCAAGCATTCTGATGAGCTGTATGCACAATATTGCTGATGGTGCCCGAGAAAAGCTACAGAGGCAAAGTCAAACATTGTAAACCTTGAGGTTCAAGTCTCAGGATGGAAATTTCCTCTACAAAGTTTAAGAGTCTCATGGTATTTGATTTATCAAGTACAAGTATTTTGCTTCCACAAATAAGTTACTGCAAGTTTGTTACCAATTTATAGCTGGAAGTTTATAGTTAAATGTGAGGCAAACTTTGCCTACGAAAGGTATGCAAAGAATGTATTTCTTTTCATTCAAAAAAATCAAAAGCATTCCAAAATTTACTTATGCAGAAAATGACTGTTTGGGGGCAGAGAGGAAGGAACAGCAGATTTAGGGTATGTGTGTGCTTAAATTTAAGTTTTTAAGCAACAGTGGGAATTTCCATGTCTTTGCTTTAGGGTTAAAGCAACCTGAAGAGGGACAGTTGGGCTTTCCATTTACACAGAACATTCTTTAATCATAGTGGTCACTTGAAAAACCCCACATTTTCAAGTGACACTTGGATATTCAGCTATAGGGACATGAACAAACACGAGCTTGGCTTCACCATGAGAGAACATGTGGAAATAAGCAATGCAGTTTTCACAAACATATTATTAGAGCCTGCAAAAAGCCACCACCCCTCAAATTGAAAGCGAAGCTCGCAAATACTGCTTTTACTGCTAACAGAAAAGAACGGTGTAAGGTTTAAAAATTCACATTTTATGACTTGTCTTACTTCAGTCCCTCAATTCAATCACTAAGAAGAGGAGCAGATCAAGAATTAGGGCAATTTTCTAGTACTGTTGCTGTTAACATTATGTGCCCAAATTCATATGCACTAATTGCAGGGGTTTGTCATATAAAAGCAATATCCAGAGATACCATTTGTTGCAAATGAAGGCAAGTCAAACCAATTTGCCTCCCCTACTGAACAGGGTATGTTATGGCTGTGCCATCTTTACTGGGCACACAATCTGTGGCCATCAACAACCACATGCCTTTTAAAGCCCAAAGAGAAGACAGGCAATAAATTCTCTCAGTTGAGGTACTCTAAAAATTATTATACATTTTAAACTCACCTTGCAGTACTCTGGTATTATTTAAAAGTAAGTGTTTGCAAACTAACTGGCTACTTTAAAACTATTTTCCAAACAGAAGTGACTACACTGTGAGAGCACAACTATTTCAACACTGCCTGACACATCAATGAAAAGCAGCAGCATCGTTTTTTCTCCTCTGTAGTAGACAAATAATTTCAACGTGCAAGATCCAACTGGCGAGTCAGAACTTATTCAGAATTTATGGAACTTCTACAGATTGTAGTTTTTTCAGCTCACTTTGCTGAGTGCAACTATCAGCTCATTTGAAAATCCTTATTTCCCAAGGGACAGTGCTGAATCCATCCTGGAATGCCAAATGATGACTGCTCCAAGCTCCATTCACAGAACCACAAGAGCCAGAGAGGGCTTGACAGCACAGACGTTGTTAGCACTTGTATTTTTAGATCAATACATGAAAGCCACATTGACAGAAATTATTCAGCAAATGTCTTGTAAGCCAGATGGGATGCTCAAAAATACGTACTTTTTTCAAGAAGAAACCAAAACATTTTAATATTTATCCACATACTACTGGGGTTTCTGTGACAGATTAGTTCCATAAAACTGCCCTAATTGCTGGAGAAATTGCTACTGGGAATGTGGCTCCTTTGTTCTGAATGGAAATCACAAACCTTAAAATGCAAAAATTATGTGAGAAATATGTTCCTACAAAATGTCTTATCACATCAGTTGTCCCATCTGGTCAGACGTTTCAGCTTTCATCACTAATCAGAGTTGTAAGAAACAAAATTATTAATACGATCTTCAAGTTTACTGTCAGCAGCATCCATCAGGCAGAGATACAGCTTAACCACTTCCCAAGCTTCTCACCCCACAGCTCAAACACCAGCAGTGTTCCACCACAAGCAAAAACTGCAGAGTCACTGAGAGATCAGTGGACATGGGTTTTCTCACACATTCCTGCAATATCTCCCAGCATTTTACACTCAGCAGAGCTAAGGAGAGGCACTGACCACTCAAAATGCTTCTTTTCCATAGAACAGTTTACTGGCAAAGCTAGTTACAATGACAGCATTAAACTCCTCTGGTTTTCCTAGAGTAAACCAGCCTTCTCAAGGAACAGAGGAAATCTGAAGCAGAGAACACCTTTAACACTTGCTAGGATCTAGCTGTCCTTTCCAAGAGCAGAAGGAACAGAAAAGTCTCCCAGCTCAGATAGTCAGCAACCTTCCTCTAGTTTTCATCTAAATTTATTAATGGCCTGTTGGCTTGGTCCTGGACCAACACTGCCCTTATGCTGAAATACCAGAGAAGGGGAAGAGTAATTTACTTCTGGTGCCCTCCAAGACATCAATCACAGCAACTCTTGGCCTCCTGGTGAACTTAAGCCAGATTTGGTGGGTTCTCTTGAGGCCAGGCTCCCCATTCATCCTCTGCACCTGTTTTGGTTTGAGCTGCTCTAATTACACATGCAGAGAAGTTTACTAGTGCCTTGAACCACAGCATTTGTACCCTCTCACCTTCTCCCTTATCTAGATGTATGATGCTACATCTGCCTTACTCACAGCCACATTATGTCAGCATCTTGCTCACCCCAATCAGGCCCCTTTATTTAACAAGCTTGCAGTTGTGGCCAAGGTGGTTTTTTTCTCCCAATATGTGATCTTGCAGTTTTTTTAATGAAACTCATCACATTTCTCCTACTGTAGCTTTCAAGGACATCTAATTCTGCTGCATATCTTCAACGTCCCAACTTTATAACTCTTTGTTCCAGAATTGCTTGTAAAAGCATTAAACAAGATTAGGACCAAGAATCACTCTCAAACATCACTAGTAGCTCCCTACTATCACATTTCCATCCACATCACTGTTAATTTTTAAGCAGCTCAAATCTATTTTTTTTCCAGCTTTATCAATCATTTTCCCAAATGGCACTGCATGGAATTCTTCATGGTCCAGATGGATCAAAGCTACCACACTTATGTCACACAAAAAAATACCCCAACCAAAAATAGGGGCAAGCCTCAAGATCCTTGTGGAATTCCATCAGCCCAGGCAGAGGTGAGCAAAGGACATTCCCATCTACAGAAATGAGCAGAATCCATTGCATCATCCCACCTTTGTCTCATGTTTACATAAACAACCATAAAATCTCTGTAAATATTTCAATAATACTAGTAAGCGTTGAATCTGTGAAGATCAAGATAGAATTTTCAAGCAGGCAAGAACAACCCAAAAGTTGGTAGTTTCTGCAGAGTCCTGGGAGGTCTGTGGGAACAAGGCACAGGAGTGACACTGCCAAGGAAAGCTTGGGAATGCAGCAGTGAATGGGACACAATCAGTGCCTGAGGGGAATGGGGCAGACCCACTGTGACCGCAGAGCACAGAGCTGCAGCTCCATTCCTGCCTTTTCAAAGTCAGGCAAGCTCAGAAAAGACTAAAAATCCCCCCCGGATATTCGACAGCAACCCAAGGATAACGTCAGCTCCTCCTCACTTTTAGGAGGCATGTTCAGACTGCTCTCTTCAGTGGGACACTGAGCACAGATGGTACCATCTGCAGTTCCTCTCTCCTCCTTATTCATCTACTGCAGAGTCACCAGCATCTGCTGGTATTCCTTCACTTTTCCTTTGTAATCCATTCATGGCTTTTATTTTGGTTTCAAAGCCACAAAATCAGCTATCTTTGCTGGAATCAGACGTGTTTAACAGCAGTGGAATGTGTGCCAATACTCCTTTCCCAAGTATTGCAGCCCCAGTGCAATGGAATCAGATGACAGTGCTCACATACGCTCCCCGACAGTTACATAAACTCAGCTGTTAAAATTACATGCCATTATATAACAGGTGAAAACACGGGCTCCAAACCTGACATCCCAGCAGGCAGCACATGCTGACAGGGCCTCAAATGCTGGTATTTAGCAAAAGCTGTGATATGGCATAAGAAGGCAGCATTTGAGACTCCACTAGATTAAAGTGAGCTTTATTTTTCTAGCGTTTTGTACGTTTTTAAATGAGCCATCGTATTAGTGTGAAATAAAGTGGAACTGCTGCCTCTTAGAGCAAAATATCTTCTCATATACTTCCAGCAAAACAGTACAGACACAGTTTCACAGGAGTATGACAAAAGCATCTGGTTACTACAGAGCAAGAAGGAAGAGGCTGTCCCAAATGCAGCTTCAGGCAATAATAATTCTCTGAGACTAACAAATGCTTAGGCACAAATATTTTGGTGACAAGGTGGAACGCCGATGCAATGCTATCAGTGGCTGTGGTGAAGCCAGTCAGCAATTGTGAAGGGAATAGATTGCATATAGTAAACACAATCCAATTAGCTAAACTGTCCAGAAGTTACTGTATTAACTATATTTTAATAATTTCTCATCAGTAGTATTTTCACTAGGTTTGGAGGAGTTCAAGTCCTATTTATTCAAGTCCTATTTTTATGCCCTGTGGAAGACTTGAATTGAATGATTGAAAAGGTAACTGATTTAGAGGTAAAGAAAAAAATTCTGTTTATTTTTCACTTCATTAACTCCAAAATCAGTCTTTTGTTCTCAAGCAATATTACTCCAAAACAAAGGTTAAACACATCTTCCCCCCTTTCTGTGAATCTGAAAACAATTCTATTTTGCAAGTTAATGGCAGTCCCCTCTTTGATGTCTCTCATCCCCTGGATTCCATCTGCTGATCAAAACCAAAGACACTGCCATCCTCAAAACCAAAATTAGGTCCATGCATGGATTGAAGGAGCTTAATATATTACCTAGAGGGACCATGAAAGTGGTCTACTTGTATTTTAAAATATAATGTTAATGTAAGGACTGTCAATTTAAGATCATTATTTACTACTGCTGTTATACTGGAAATACTAGAACACACATGTGAGCTTGTGACTAAATATACCACAGCCATTTTCCAAACAAACCAAATCATAAATCACTACAAATAAGGTTATCAGAAAAGGGAAATTCTTAAAGCAGGGTAAGCAAGAGCAAAGCACAGCTCAGGGTTAGCACAGCAGTCTCATAAGGGGAATGAATATTTTACCCTTGGACTAAATCCACACTACCTCGTGTGTCACTGGGAAGGGTCAGGCTGGAAAAGCAAGCTGCTGGTAGCGTAACAAGAGATGTTTCCTACAACACTTGCCTGCACTCTATTTGCTCAAGGTGGAGCTAAGGGGCACTTGTGAGCAGAACTTTAAGAAACCATTCAACACGGAGATGAACACAACATTTCAAAAAGCCTGGTAAGAGCCTGCAAAGGAAGCAGGCTTTTAATTTTCAAAGTTCATCTGCAAGATGAAAAACATCCACATCTTTATAGCATGAAGATAATTTGTAGCTAGAAACCATGCTAATTTTCATTATAATTTCATTGATTTCAATGCATTTGATATGCTTGCCTGCAGCTAGTATAGATGACAGACAGCTTTACTTGGGAATTGTCCCGACTTTTAAAAATCTCCATTTCTCTCCAGAGAGCTTTTTCATTTACATATTAGTCATTTCAGAGCTCACTGGGTATGTGCTGGCCCTCTCCTGAAGCAGAAGTGCTTTGCCTGCCCCACCTGGAGCTCCCACATTTCCCTGGTTACCTGCTCACCATGACATTCCCCTGGGATTAACAGCAAGGTAGGCACAATCCTGCAGCCCCTTGCACACTCAATCTGACACCACAGAAATCCCAAAGACAACAGATCAATCAGTGTGCAAATATGGGCATGTGTAAGAAGACTTACAGGATTAGAGTTGCTCAATTTTGTAGTGCAAAGTGGCTTTGGGATCAATTTTTACTTTGTTGAAGCAAGCTGTCTCCAAGGGTGAGGTGTTCAAAAATTTTACATTTTATTAAGTAAGAAACTGAACTCTTGATTTTCACATTTTTTTTTCCAAGTAAAAAGCAGTGGTTTTAGCTTCCCAAATTTTTTATCCCAAGCTAAAAGAGGTTGGTAGGAGCAAACTGAATAACCTATCAATAATATTTCTTATCATGCCAATATTATTTTTTTTAAGAATAGCAAAGCAAATCTGCATGTTTAGAAAAGTAAGTTTCTTAACTAAAGTCTGATCTCATTCATCCAATATGCCACAACTACATCCTTTGATAGAATTCTTTATTAAGAATATGGATCAGAGGAGTAATTGAGAGAATATATTATCAGCAAGTTAATAATATACAGATATTCTGTTTGTGAGAATAGTCAGCTCCTTATGCTTTCAAAGTAAGCCACTCCTTTGCTTTTCCATTACCAAACTTAGGCAAGTCAAGAGCTACTGACTCATTAGAGAAAATGATTAACTTTTCCTATGCAACAGCAAAGATTTAGTCATTTGACATTTTCAACACCAAAGGATACTGAATCTTCAAGACACACAAAACAAGCAGGGTTTGAAAGTAAATGTTTTCATTGTTGGTTAAATCAAAGGCAGTTTGGCATCAGCCCACACCAGTCTAAACCAGTGGCTACAGTCCACCCAGTTTTATTCTTCCTCAATGTGCTCATCCAAGCACTTGTTTGACCCTGTGGTGAGCTGGTTCAGGAAGTTAAGCTGGCAAAAAACTAACTGTACAAAAATAATCCCACAGGGAGGGCAGGGCTGCAGCAGGACTGGTTTGGATACACTGGCTGAGGCTGTTAATGAACCTTACCAATCATTTCTGTATTCTGTCTTTTTCCTCTCCAAAACAAGATGTAACACCAAACCTATTGCTGCGAGACCAGGAGTAAGGGAAGTAAGGACACATGGAATGGCTGCTTCTCCATGAAAACACCACCTCTTGGATTCACCAAAATATTTCAGGCTGCAAGGCATTCCAAGAAATAATTGATTATAAGAAACTATTTTCCATCACCAAAGGACTGCTTGAATAGCTTACCAGAAACATTAATTGATGTTCCTGCATCAATAATTCCACTGTTGGGCCTTACACAGTATCTACGTGGTGCTGTGGTCTTAACTTTGAAGCACACATTTCTGTCCGTGGGGTTGCCGAGCTTCAGGTTGGTAGTGACCACATCTGTGAAAGGACCTGAGGAGGAGAGCAAAAGCAGACTTGAAATCACACAGAAAGCACTTTTTAAGCAGAGGCTAAGCAGGCTCTAAATCTCTGTTCACAAATCTTATAAAGTAATTAGATGTTCAATTTCCATCTGCAGCATGTACAGATAATCGTGCACGCAAAGCTGAGGCTGCCCCAACCCAAGAGCTCATCATTAACAGCAAAACAAAAGGGGGAAATCATTCACACATTGTGCCAACACCACAACATGGCATTCAAAGGATGCCAAATTCCCTGCTGTGTCACAGTTGCTCCATTCTAGTCACTGAAACCCAGGGAGCAGAGGTACCACATGTACCCACCCATGCTGCAGATGGTAAGTAGTGAGTACAGTACAGGTTGCTAACCAGGCAAGGAATGGGAACCAAGGACTACCACAGATCCATCTGCACAAGAAGCTGGACCTCCACAGAACCAGGATTCCACCAGGTATTTAGGAATGCCACACCAAAACAAGCAAGACAAGGTACTTCCAATGTACACCTCCTATCACCTACCAAGTTTGGTTTTTTTTAAATAAACTGTCTTGGCAACTAGAAATTATAAACCAGAAGAAATAAAGTAGCCTACCTCGCCCAGGACAGGAAATAACCATGTGGAAATAGGAAAATTTTTAGACACTGAGAGCACTGGCACAGATTTCCGTATTAGCAAAGCTAAAATCAAGCCATTGTCAAGTTCTGCAAAACCAAGAGCAGGCAAATCCATTTTTCTCAGGCTTACTATCTAATTGAAACTCCCAAATCCCTCAGGCAGAAGAAAGGCTGATTTCCTACAAGACGCTGATAAATCAGACAGGTAGCACCCAACTACAGTGCTTTACAGATAATAAAGAAGTAAAATTAAAAGAAATATAACCACACTTTGATCAACTGTCTTCTCCACAGAAGTGATTAATTTGATGCCTGAATAAAATACCTTCATCTGTCCTCAGTAGTAAAAGCAAATTGGTCAAAAAAACCCCAAACTTCTCCTTGCAGAAATGGCAGCCCTAAAACTGAAGAAGAATGAATGATGATGAAAATAAAAATAGTGGCAGGCAGCATTCCACCACTCTCCTCTCATAGCATGATGCCTTGATGTAATTTAAGGTTGCTTCTTATTCCATGCAAATTTGCCTCCTAAGACAATATTTAATCCAGCTGTAACGGTAGTACAGTCCTGCAACCTCTATCCTTGATCCAATTTGTTTAAAGTAATTAGAAGGGGAAAAGCCTCAAAACAATCACACACATTATAACCCCAACCAGACAACAAGGTAGCACCATTTCTGTCTGCACCCCGAGTAAACTTTTGCAGTGCAACACAGGAGTTAAAAAAAAAAAAATTGAAGCTATAAAATTTTCAGATCCCATGGCAAGGATTTCACTAAACCGGTGCCTGGTGAAACACTGAGATGTGAAAGAGAATGAAACACAGTTTTCTCTGTGTTCTGCATGCAGGAAGAGACTTTAAGCTAATGGAAAATAACCGGCCAGAAGCAGCCATGAGCTGTTAAAGAAGGTAAACAAGCCAAACCATCCAAAAATCCAGCAAACGCTTAGGTGTGTAAGGACAATAGCAGATCTTCAAAACAGCCCTAAGTGGGAGAAATCTAACATTTCAGAAGAAATTATAGGATGCCTATGCAGTAAGGATGTGTCTTCACTAAAAATTACAGCTTGAGCTGTTCCAGCACAGGGGGAGGGTTGGCTGTACAAAGCCCTTCATCTGCAGCTGCATCCTCAGTAGTGCTTTACTGGTCTGCATGCTGGGATAGATTTCCTGGGGGAAATACCATGTTTTTACTTGGCTGATCCATGAATGTGTGCGGGATTTGTGTGCCCCAGCACAGAGCTGCTGTTTGAAATAGTAATACAACAACAATTCTGTGTGAAAATAATTTCCAAATGGAGTTACTTATTGCTAACACAAAACATAACAAAATATTTGGCAGCAAAACCTTTCAGCAGACGGAACTCATTTTTTCTTGTCTGCTTGGTGTTTCCTCTTCTGTTCTGTCCACTAAACCCTAAACAGTTTATTTAGCTACATTTCTCCCAAATTACAGGTTTTACAGCCACCACAACTGTACTAGAAGGTTGACATCAGCTTCCAGCAAACCTGTGTGCAGGAACACTCCTTCTTATGGCACTGCTGTTCAAACTCTGCAGCAAAGCAAAACACAGCAGACAAATGCAGGATTAACGTGTCATTAAGGTGTCCTGAAGTATGTAAAAAAAATAAAACAGACCACAGGTTATTACTCAGGGGTAATTGGGGCATGGCAGTGAAATATCATCCCTTGGCTGGCCTACCTTTTAAGAGCAAGGCCCATGGACTACCAACTTGGGCTGAAACGAAACCTCGGTTGCCTGTTGTTGGATTGCTACAGCCAAGGTTACAGGTTTTTTGGGGAGGTTGGGGTATGTGGGAGAACTTAGGATAGACATAAGCTAATGGAGACACTGGTGATACACCTTTGCTTACCAGCATCAGGATTTCAGCACTGCAGACAAAGCTGGTGTGGGTATTAACAGTCACAGGAGATGCACATCAACCCTGGAGCTTCATTTTCCAATGCAAGGCATTGGACTTGGGGAATCGTACCCAAATACAGTAAGAGAAAACAATTTACACCTCTTTCTGGGAACTTTGTCCTCATTACAAGTGGATAGACTTTATATAAGTTTATGCAACACCTGGGCAATGGCTGAACTCCCAAGGTGGGCTGAGAGCACAGTTAAGCCAGACTGGTGCATATGCATGGCCCTTGGGTCAAAACAACAAGTGAAGACTGATTCTCAAAATCCACAAGCCTTACTTAATCACATTATTTTGTTTTGAATGTTTTTTCGATTGCTCATAATATTTCTAAGTAAGTGGAACTCATACTAGGTCAGGGTCCTTTCCAAATGACAATTTGCTTTTTAAAATCATCCGAACTGTTTTTCTCACGTGTTTTTTGAAGATCATGAGAAAAATGCCACTGGTGTCATCCCAAGGACAAAGTTATGGGAAACAGGGTCTGTACACACACCATCTGACATGGGGTTGTCATGGGAGCAAGCTGTCTAGAAGGAAGAATGTAGTAAATTGAATTTGGTGCTGAAAGTCTGAAATACTCCACAAGGGCTTGGTGACTTTTTCCTGCCAAAATAAAGTCACCTCACGTTAATGCAAAGTGGGCATCTAGTGATACACCAACCAGCAGTATTACTGAAAGGAAAGGAAACATCACCTTCTATACTCATAAAACAACAAATAGTAAGAGATAGCCTGGTTTTCCATAGGACTACTTTACAGCAGGGTTATTTCTGAACTGTGGCTTTTCATCCACACATCTAACCCTTCACATTTGAAGATCACAGTGTTATCTCAGGATTTTCCACAGTTCATTTCCTATTCAAACACCAGTGCTATATCAATCTTTCCTTAGAGAGCCATTCTGCAGCGTATGGCATTGTAATATCCCACACTATTTTAGTGATAAAGTCTGGGAATTAGGTCAAAAGAATATGATGTCAACTCTATTTAAATTTTAAATAACTCTCACTGCAATAGAAATTGCCCATAATTGTTTCAGCAAATCCAGGCTGATAACTTTTTGATGAGCACAGTACTCACTGTGAGGTCCCTGCCACTTGCTCCTCAAAGAAACCACGTTACGTAGCCACATCACTTGTATTACATCTTAATACAACCATCCTCACCTTAACCAAAATTCATGCTTTGGCATGGCAAATAGTCCTCATGTTGTTTGGCACATGAAGGAATTTAGCAGAAGTACCAACAGAGGGGAAAACTTTGATGGCACAGGCTTGGGCAGGAACATTCAAACCCAGCTGGGACAGTCCTCTGCAGATCTGTACCTGCAATTATCATGATGTATTTATAAATAACTACACACATCAGGTGGGCCACAGGATTGCTTAATTCCTGCTCGAGTCCATCTCTGCTGAAAGAGGAGGGGTCTGGCCTCTCATCTCCATCAGCTGCCTGTGGAAGTTGCACTGTGTTCCTCTGCATGGGCCAAGAGCAGAGCCAGGGAGCTGCTGGGGCTGGAAAATTAATCCACTTACCAGGCAGGGAGAGAGGGAGGGGGCAGTGGGGAAGAGAAAAGGAGAATGAGTTTTCAGCCAGAATGTGCAGCACTCAGACCTGGCATCACGGAAACTGCATTGTCCTGCACAGCACTCTGCTAATTTAAGGTCTCACAGCTGCAGATTAAAGCTTGCAAGCACATCTGGGCATACATGCTGCAGTTACACTTGTAGTGTTGGCATAGCTGCTGAAAGTAATTAAGGCACATGCATCATTTTCTCTGTACTTAAATTGAATGCAAATTCTCATCTGCTAAAAGCCAGGCATCTCTAAAAAATGTAGTGAACTTTGCAAAGAAAAGCACTGCAGGAATACTTGATACAACTGGCAACCACTGTTCCACAAGACTAAGAATAAATTCTTCAAGTTGCCCATATTATTTCCAGAGTGTTTTGGATGCACTTTCAGCATCTTCCCCTAAAAAACTTTTGCAACTCCAGCTCACCACAGACATGTATCCAACAGTAGGGTAATAGGAAACAGCCAGAAATACAGGCAGAGCTTCTCATGAGATAACCTCTCTTGTACTTCCTTTGTGGAAAGCAGTGGAATGCAATAATAGGAGGGGAAGGATGTATTTCACCATGGTTTAATTCCACTGATGTGTCAGATGAAAGTTATTAATCACCTGACACGTTAATCAGCCATAGAAAGATAACTGAAGAATCTTTAATAAGGTGGAAAGCAATAGAAGGGAAATCTAAATTGTTTTGTGAGTGTTCTCAAGAGCCCAAATCCTACATGTGACTGCTGATGTCCACATGGAGCGGCAATTAATGCAGTCAAAGAGCCACACTGACTGTGTGGGGAAAGGATGGGGGCTGAATGTGACCCTCATCCCTTCCCCATCCCACACCCTACACTGGCCCCTCTCCCATGACATTAAGTGCCTCCCCCCAGCTCTGCCAGCCCCTCAAACTGGGGATCCCTGGATGCTCCAGAGAGAGGCGCCACCATACCCATCTCTCCAGCCTTTCCACCTGCAACTTTTCTCATCTTCACATCCGAGTGGTTTCTCAGTTCCTTTGCTGGCTCTGACAGCACCAAGTGATTTCATTTTATTTCCATGGGCTCTCCTATTTTATTTTTGTGGATGTCTATCAGCATTAGAGAGACAGGCAAAATAAAACCAGTAGTGATGTGCAAGAGGGTTCAACAACAGGTGAAGATCTTGACTTACTGCACGCTTCTTTTAAAGTCATATATAAAGCTGATGACCTTTGAAGATAAACACTAAAATGAAAAGAGCTGAAATGTCAAGCAAGACATCTTAAGCTATCAGCCAGGTGCCTGAGAATCAAGAACATCCAAGATCCAATCAAACTCTCCCACCACCTTACTCTTCTTTAGACAAATCACTTAAGGGCTTGATCTTCTGCTATTAAGAGCCTTAGGAGTTGACAGCAACTCCAAAACAGAAGCAGGTTTGGACCCTTATAGTTTCCTTCTCTGTCAAGTAAGGAGAATACTTACCTAATTACACAGAATCTTATGAAGATTAGTGTTTTAAAAAAGTACTGTGTGCCAAGGTTTAATCATCATCTGTCTCTGGAGACTTTCATAATTAAGTGAGCATCCTCAACTTTTGAAATCAAAAGTCAAAAAATCAGAAGCAAGAAGAGCCCATGTTGCATAAATATCTGATTTCACAAATAACTCACTGAGAGAACCCAAATCCCCCAAATTTGGTAATTCTTTTTTTAAAAAATCCTTGTGCAAACCACATGCCAACCTTTTGACCTCAGCTCAGATTTTAAAAGGACTTAGCTACAAACCCCCAGCCCTGGGGAACCAGTATCTTTACTTCCAGCACCCACCTCCTCACCCAAAAGAGCCCTTGAAGCAAAGTGACAGGAGGGGAGTGGTCTCTTGCATTTCTGCTGTGCCAAACAGTGGATGCCTGGATGAAAAAATATTACAAAAAATAGAAGCAACATCCGTATCATTCCCTATGCAATAGCTGATGCAGTGGAGCAATTTTTTTAAGAAGTATGCAATCAATAAAGCGACCTAAGAGAGAAAAAAAAAAAAAAGAAGGTGCAGAAACCCAACAAAATTACACGATCCAGATGCAAAAGTTGGAGCAAGGTTGGCAGTAAGTTATTCCATTTACAGGGATTAACCAGTGTCCTTCCCTGGCCTATTCTATCATAAACTATTTTTCTCAGAGCATGCCTCATGCTTAATTGGGAAAAAAGCCCAAACACCAAACAAATATGAGACTGAAGACTATTTTCAGGGTATCTGTTAGTATGTAATTTTTGTCACCTTTTATCCCTCAGAGGATCATTAACAGGCTGACTTCACAGTTTTAAGAACTGAGAGGCCACACATAAGTTTGCCAAGATAAATAGAATATGTCCTTCATATAATTTGGTACCAGTGTCATTTGTTTTTCCCCAGCTGACCGCTTCAGTTTTTTTATACCCAAACATCACCTACAGCAAACTTCAGCAACAAAATCACATAACATGAAATATTTTCTCTGTATCATAAAATGAAACCAGATTTCTGCACACACTTGCATAAACAAGAGACTGAGAGCAGCCTTGGTGAGCTTTCAGAGGTGTGTCTCTGTTTCAGCTGTGCTCTCAGATCCTTTCAAGTGCCAAACAGATTGTATTAGTTACTTTGCTCATTCTGCACACAAATATCACATGAACCAACTCTGTCCAGGTATGAAAACAGCTCAGGAAGCACTGGGACAGCAGCTGCATCTCTTTCAATAACCATGATGTAGCCAGATCCACTTAGAGTAAGACAGCTCCTTTTTGTACACAGCCTGGAGCTCCATCCGTGGGGTATGGAAAGGACATAAACAAAACCCAGGCTCCCAGCAGAAGTGGGACTGCTGCCAACAGAGCAAAGAAGCCTTGATGTGCAAACCTCCCCAACAAAAACACTGCTAAAGACTGAAGTCAGGGTAGAATGTTTCCCTGGAAGAACCATCCTGATTTTAAGCACCAATTCAAGCTACACTTTTTCTTCTAAAGTGATTTTTTTTTTCCTGGTCTAATTTAATCACTAATCTCCATTTCAAATGCACATTAAAATGTTAGGGAAGGAGCAACTTAACTACTCTAATTTTATGCTCACATATACTCCTCAAATAGAGAAATTTGATGTGCAACTTAAATAGCAAATGAGCAAACATTTTAAGTGCAAAACTGTGCATAAGTCAAAAATGCCAGAAGAAATAAACACAATTAGATATTCTGGGGATGCACAAAGAATAGCTGCTTTTCTAATAAGTTAAAAAAAACCAAAACCCAAGCCACATAAATAGGCAGTGGGATACTATTTATGGCTACAAATAAGGAAGGAATCCTGAGTTTAGCAAGATATATTTTAGGGGAGCTACTTGAAAACCAGCCTATTAACTGTACTTTCAGGATCAAAAGAAAAACAAAAACAAAACAAAACAAACCCCAGAAATTTAGCCAGCAGTGACAAAAAAAAAAAATCAGAAAAAAATTGGACAGTTTATATGTGTGGCATGGAAAAAGAAACAAATGCCAAGTTGTGCTCTTCAAACCTAAACTTGTGTCTTTTCCAACCTAAATAATTCCATGATTCTGCGATTATCTGCATCACTATATGACATCACTAAACACAGTGTAAAACCAGCTATACAAAAATAAAGGGGAAAAAAAGGTTATTGACCTCAGATCTTTGCTCCTAGTCTGTTAAAAATATAGAAAAGCCAGAAGACGAGAAATAACAATCCAGAGGAAACGCAAATGTTTTGAGAAAACACAAAATACCTTATTAATTCACATATCACAAGAAGCACTACTAGCAAATATCAACAGACAACATGAAACTGCACAAGGGAGAGGAGGAACTGTTGGGAGAAACAACAGAAGCACCAGCAAGGATGAAGTAACTGGTGTGATGAAAAATGTAGCAGTCTTGGGAAAAATACAAAAGTGAAATTTTTTTCTTAAAAGATTACATAGTCATTTGACATGCCTTCTACAAGCACAACTGATCTGTCTTTTAAATTGCCTGCAAAAACACAAGATTTGGCTCCATAGTGATCCCCACACCTACATGATTTTATAATCTGCATCCTAAATAACTGGATCACCAGGCAAACCTCCCCCTTCTCTATTTTTCCACCCCTCGTGGAAACCAACCAAGAAAACAGGATTAAATTTAGAATGATAAAGTCTTTAATCCATGCACCATGGTATGAGGGACTTCGTTTACAGCTCAGAGAACTAGACACTAAAGTAGTTTAGTAAAGAGATTATTTTCATAAAGTATTTATAATAACGTGGGGTAAGTACTGCAGGCAGCTGCAATACCCAATCTGTACAAATGTGCTTGAGGCCAGCAGAATTATGGTCAAATTGAGCAATTTTCAGAACAGCTCTAATAGGGAAAGAACAGGCTCAGCCCTCAGTCTGGGCTGCTCTGCTGGTGTGAACACACCATCACTTGAACCCATGTGCACCTCTACCCTGCCCTGAATTAAACAGGGCAATGGTGATTTGCTTTGCATACATTTCCAGTGACAGCAACACCATGACAGCTGCTCCAGACCCACAGCACAAATCCCTCTATACAAAAGGTTGCCTAGCAGTCCAAATTTTAAACTCAACAACATCCCAGGCATCTCAGAAAATATCCTCTATGGCTCTACAGGCATCTTGGTCTGCAAAGCACTGAAAGGGTTTATATGTAGAAAACAATACTGGGTCAAATGCCAGAGGAAGAGACTTAGCATGAATCTAACCCCTAGCTTGGACAAACTGGTAGTTAAGTATTCATATATGTATGTAAAATAAGATTCCTTCCTGCCTCTGCTCATCACACAGGAAGACAAAGGAAGTTCAGTGTTTTGGTAGGAACTGTCACACCAGTGCCAGTCTCTCATCCAGAGGGGAGAGGGCTCTAACTGGGAAGAGCTCCTGACCTAATCAGTGAGGATTTACTTGCAGAAAAAACACCCAACAAAACAACAATTGCAGCAGGAAGATGATAATGTTAGAGATCACGTTTCTTACAAATACAAAGATGAAATTTAAGTCTGAAACAACAGCTGTCACCACAAACAGAACTGTTGCAAACACCATCAATAAGGCTTTCAAAGCCAAGCAGCCACACTGACAGGGAAAGTAAAGAGGCTGTTATTGTACCAACTATGAAATGCATTCAGTAGTTATTAGCTGTTCCCAGCAGGCAGCAAACATAAGACCAATATGGTAACAAGATAGTAGAAAATGAGTGTGACTGCAAGATGTGGGCAGAATTAGCAAGGGTCATTTGATTCCTGCACTGCCTCAGCTGGGCAGAAAGCTGTGCTCAGAGGCACTCAGAAACAAGACAAACCCTCCCTTGCCCAGCTTCCTACAAAAATTGCATTATAACATACGTAGAAGTTGCTCATTAGATCCAAAACTCATTTGGTGCAATCAATACCTTCCAGATCTGGCTGCATAGAACAAATTAAGCTGCTTTTAAAATTGGGTATTTGTTCATAGATGTAAGCTGACCTGAGCTCATGAAGTTGGATCATTTGCTAAGGTGATGATGCCTTTTTTCCAGTTGAGTTTCAAAACAGATCTGACAATCTATTTCAAGGTTTGTACTTGAATTTTTACAATCCTAATTCTGAATTAGAGAGCAATTAAACAGACTTCACTCTTGTATTTAATGACGGCTAACCTATTTTAAAAAGAAATAAAGCATTACACAATTACTGGTAAGTTTTCAATTTATAAAACTTGTGCAGTGAGGACAAAGAGGTAATTTATTTTCCAATGAGAAGGCACTATCAGGAACTGCTGTATAAATTTCTACTCCATATTCCTTTCACGGGTGACAGGACACTGCACATGGCATGCAGGGCAGCAGCTGGTAAATACAATTTACTGCTAAGCACTAGTGTGAACCTGCATCCACTCTGACACATTAACTGTGTCTTCATTTTGCCATGATAGCCATGCCCCCAGGACTTGAGAGAGACACCCCTTCCATCTGTATTTTCAATATAATCTGTTATCAGATATATTTTCTGAAGTGATGAATAGAGGTCACATCACAGCAACCAAATCAGACTGGCAGGCTGCCATCCTGATGAGCTTTAAATAACAAACTTGAAAAACTTTTTCATGTATCATTGTAATGGCTCCATAGCTCAAAGTGAGCTGAAAATCCATGGACAAACATGGGATTCCCAAGGAACAGGAAGCTGTGAATGTATGTGGCCCATTCAGTACAGTAAAGGCAAGGAGTTGATCACACTTAAAACACAAATCCCACAACACTAGGAGAAGCAATGGCCAAGTAACAAATTTAATCACTGCATTAGGTCTTTCCCTGAAACAGTAATACTTTGATCCTATTAATGCTCATAACTTCAACTGGAATTCTTAAAAATCTGTGCAGTACAAAATTATTCAAAAGTCCTTAACCCATAAATCACATTGACCAAAGCCTTCATGGAGATTGTGGTATTTTTGGAAATAGTCTTGGGAGACCTAAATACATTAATTAAATTTAACAGAAGATGCAGTTAAAACTTCCTTGACTGCTTAACACATCTCAATTGTTCTTTGGTGCTCCAACCAACCTATTCAGAGTTTCAAATTTCTGTCAGTCCTGCATGTACAATTCCTCTCTCCTCTCCCAGTGGAGCTGTGTGTGTTGTGTCTCTAGTGTATAGGACATCAACAGATTAAGGAAGCTCAAGAGAAGCACACACTTCCACTTATTCCACCTTTCAAAAAAGAGACATGTTGTAAGAAATTCACAATGCATCACTACCCTCTCTTGGCTCCATATTTTTCCCTCCTAACACCTCTCTTTTAAAGTGAGGAGGCTATGCAAAGTGATTAATTAATTATAAAACCAATGGAGCACGTGAAATCAGAATAATTCAGTGAGATGCAGCAGGTCTGTACAACTAAACAAATGTTTAATAGAATAAGTTATTGATTTTAGCTAAGCTGCAAGAAAAGTCAGTGTAACATGAACTGCACCAGAAAAAGACTGATTTTGTTTGATAAGTGGGATATATTTTAGGATAAATTTGTGTAGATTTACGAAGCCTGTCTGTTATTTAAACACTATTTCTTCTTTTTAAGACTATAATTTGATAACTAAATTCAAATATGTAGAGAGATGAAAAGGTTTACTTGTATTTAATGCGGTAACAATGACTTGACTTGGAATCAGGCCAGACAAAGGGAAGCAAGGGCTGGTACATTTTTCAGCAGGAAAGTAGACAGCCATTGGCAGAGCAGCCTTCAAAGAGTAAAGAAATCCTAGTACTGACTGCCATTCTGCTGTGAATACCAGGAGGGCTCTAAGAGTTTAAAGAAAACTCTTTAAAACTCATTCAGCTTAGAAGATGCATATTAATTATCCTAACAGGCAACTCCTCACAATACTGTCACTATTTTGCATTCTTAAACACAGCCTGTGACTAGAAATTCCTATTTATCCAACACAGAAGAGAACGAGTACAAAGACAAATTCCTCCCAATACCTTCAGTGCAGGAGTGATTCAACCATTCCCAGTGGATCAGGACAGGGACAGAGAGGTAAGTGAATAGCCCACACACCCTTAGCCTCTCTTCTGAGACTTGGCAACTGCCGCTTCAGCAAACACTAATCTCACATCCCAAATGTTCCTGGCCCGTTGGAATGAAGAGCCTTAGGCTGCTATCTGGCAGGAATGGGATATTCCTGTCAGACACAGGAGGCTTTGCACACCTCCACTGCAATGAACAGATCTGGCTAGAGTTCACTCAGGCTGACCTGGAGGAGCTCGAAGTGTCTCAGCAGAGAGAGCAGCCACCCAACCACAGAAACGCAGGTCACACAAACTGCACAGAACTGGGGCTACACACTAAATACTGAACATTTCAACGCTGCAGATGCACTGTTGGACTGAGTGCACCCATACAGGCTGAGGCCACACCTTTGGGCTGCAGCTCCGAGGTACCCAGGGCTTGCACCTGAGGCAGTGACAGGTGACAGCTCCAGGTCAGGGATGAATCCGCTCTGTTAGCAGTGGAGAGGATCCGCTGCTCTGCTTCCTTGTTGTGCCCTTAGCAGCAAGCAAAACTACACAGTGACATATTGCATAGGTACAGAATCACATACTGGGGACAGGAAACTGCATTTCCAACTGGCACGACTTGCAGAGTTTAGCAAGGCACTAATCCATGCTTGGCAGTACTGCCAGGAGCCACTTGGGGAGCACGGACAGAGTGCTGAGTCATAAGTCCAGCCTAACCTGGAGCAAACCTCCACAAATTCTACCAAAATGGCCCTCAGTCTCCACCGCCTCCCATCGGTGCCACCCCTCCTGAGCAACACTCTACCAGCACCCCATGTCTGCAAACATGCACCAGCATCTCAAACACTACAAACTCAGGGGAGCTCTAAAATATGCTGTATTTTAACAAAATTTTACTTGTTGACATTAAACAGCCGATCTCTACTCCTGGTGGGCACATATGGTAAAAAGACAGATCAGCCTTGGTGGGCAGCAATCCTGTGAGGTGCAGGAAGCATCCTGCAGCACAATTCCACATTTTTGTTCAGGTTCAAATCTAGGAATTCTTAAAGTCAGAGCCTTGAATAGTGTCATAAATTCTCGGCAGATTAATGTCATCTCTTAGATTGAAAAAAAAAGAAGGGAAACATAAATGTAAATGTCACGTACACCAACGACAACGCTCTTTTTCACCATTTGTTACCAGTAAACTCTGAGCTGTAAATCTTTAGCTGGATAATTTTTTTGCAAGCCTACAACAACCAAGAAGTGGAAGAAGTCACCGGTGAGACAGTGAAGCTCCTATTTCACATGGCATCAAAGACCAGGGCAAGGAAACGGGCACCTTCAGCCACCTAATGGTGTCCAGCCTCCCACGACTCACAGCTGCATTTCAGCACAGCACACGCTGATGCTATTTTGGAGCACGAGTGCTCTGCTGTAGGAGATGCGAGGCGGGAGGAAAGACAACCCCTGCTCATGTTCACATGCTGTGAAAAAAAATTCCAGCATGAAAAACTCCTTTGATATTTTTTTTCAAACAAGATGCAAGCACAGTATTTCGAAACAGAGCACCAAATGAATGTATGAAATTCACTGCAAAACCAAGGGGTTCCAAAAGCTTCTTTAAATGGTCTTCAACCCTTAAGAAGTAAAAGCACAGGCTACAGTTGCAACCCCAAAGTGACTGGGACACATTATAAAATACATCCTCATTCACTATATTATTTCCAACATCCTACCTCCCTCTAAATTTTAAACTGAAGAGCTACACAGAGCCTTCCAACAGCATCAGAGCGGACGGTTTTCTGCTTTTTCTCCCTGTCTGCATTTGGATTAAGCCCTTCACCATTTCCAGTGCTTGGTTTACAGTCCAAGCCCAATCTGTTTCCTACACTAAGCACCATGTCTTCCAGCACACACCAAGAGGACACCTGTACCAATCAGCAGCTCCATGACCTCTACCAGCCTGGATCTACTTGTACGGGGCCAAGGAAGACTCTGGAAATAAATGCAACTATTTACAAAGGTGACAATACCATTTCAGCCCTATCACCAGGCAGTATGTCATCACAAGATCAGAAGGGTAAGAAATGATTAGAGCAGAATTTACTTCATGAATACTTCAACCTGGTGTTTCCTGAATGAAGGACAGCGGTCAGCACTGCTTGCTAGAAAGGACTGTAAGGCAGAAGTATTGCCAAAGTATATGAATGCTGCCTGCAGCATTAAGTCTCTTTGAACATTAATATTTAAGAGTACTTTGAAACTAAGCCATTTAGTAGCTGCAGTTAGTCAAGTAGCATTTTATGTTATAAGGAGTATGCGTTGGTGGCTAAAGATCTGGCAACCAAAAGTGCTATGGTTAGTTGATTTTACTTCAATGGCTACTGGTTATTTAGCCCAGAACCTCACCTGAAAGTAAGACAGTCTGACAAATTATCATTATTTCAAGAAAAAAAAACAGAGTCTGGCAAGGTTTAGATCTACCTGTGATGACGAAAAGAAAGAAAAACAAACCCTGAACCACAATTACATCTCATTAGCAAGTCAGTGCCAATTAAGGCCCCACTTTTTGCCCACCTGGGCTTGGATTTGCTTGTTTGCTGAAAGCAATTTTATCCAGAACAAGAGGTGATTTTCATTTAATCATACTTAACAAGAAGAACGTCTAAACAACACTAGTTTCCTTCTTAAGCATGTTTGATACTGCTGCCATAACAACTTCAGCTTACAACAAAGATATACTCATTCCCCCCAGTGTTTATTAACAGCCTGTTTGATAAAACCCACTTCATATTATTGGTTCAAATATATTTACTAATAAAAAATGGTAAAGACTTCCTCTACATTTAAAAATGTACATGAAAGCTTTTTTTTAAAGGAGCTTTTTTATTTTTGCCAGGGGCCAATAAACAAATCCCTATTTTTTTTTTTTTAAGAAAGCTTATTTGCCAGATAATCAAGCGAAGCTATAAAACACCTCTGACTCTGGTCGCATAAATAAACTTGCTGATTGCTTATCTGTAACCCCAGAATATTGTATTACAGCTGTGCTGTCAGGCTGCAAGACAGGAATTTCAGTGCCAGTGGAAGCCCAAACCCATTCAAGACTTTTGTTTAAAGGATGGATTTTTGCACAGGTAGACTATTTGCGATATATTTAGCCAAATGGCTTGCTAAATAATAACAATATTAATAATAATAATAAAAAACAGGAAAAGCCAGGGAAGTGCTGCCCAGCACCTGGCCAGAGCCCTCGTGTTTTTGGCCAGAGACATGACTGCAACCCCACAGTGCCTGGGACACATTACAGAAGAAACCCTTATTCGTTATCTTATTCCCAACATCCTTCCTCCGTCTAGATTTTACACCGAAGAGCCACGCAGAGCACTTAAACAGCTCCATAGCTAGCGATTTCCTGATTTTGTCTTCTAACTAAGCCCTTTATCCGTTCCTAGGGTTTGTGACACCTGGGTATCCAGTCCTACCTCACGGACACCGCTGTCCTACATTACAGCACCAGATCTTTCGGCCGGGGCCGCGCACACACCCCCGGCCGGGCCCGGTGAACGCTCCCCCGCTCCCGCCGCTGCCCCGCAGGGTTCCCCCCCCCCGTCCCCGGGAAGGTCAGCCGGGCACAGCCCGGTGTTCCCGCTGCCGCCCGGGGAAGGCGGCGGCCGGGACCCCCCCGCACCGGCCCCGCGGGCCGCCCCCACCCGCACCGCGGCTGCGGCAGCGCTGAGGGCGGCCCGGGGGGAGCCCCCGCGGGCTGGGGGCGGCCCCGCGGCGGGGCCCGGCGGGGCGGCGGGCGCGGCGCTGAAGGACATTTTATCTACCGGCGGTGCCCGGCCCCCGGAAAATGGCTGCCGGGGAACGGGGCCCGAGCGCGGCCGCGCCGCCCGCCCAGTGCGGGGAGCGGCGGCGAGGGATGGCGGCGGCCGCCTCGTACCTTTGAATTTGAGCTCGTGCTGCGGTTCGAGGCTGAGGACCTGCTCCGCTTTCGCCATGTTCCTCCTCCTCCTCCTCCTCGGCGGTGGCGGCACCAGGCGGAGAGAGGAAGGGACGGGGAGGGAGGGGAAGGAAGAGGGGAGGGAGGGAGGAAGGGAGGGAGGAGGGCGGGGGGCGCGCCCGGTAGCGGGTTCACTGCTCGCCCGGGTGCTGGTTCACTTTCTCCCGGCTGCTCGTTCTCTCGTCGCTCGGGTGCTGTTTCACCCTCGCCCGGGTGTTTGTTCACACCGGCCGTTCACACCGGCCCGACGGTCCCGGAGCGGGGACAGGCACGGTCGGGCGGCGGCCGGCGGCGCACACGGTGCCGGGCAGGGCGGGCGGGAGGCGGGATGATGCAGCGCGGAGGGCCCGCCGAGAGGCTGCGGCGGCGGCTGACGTGAGCCCGGCCCCGCCGTCAGGGGGGGGAGGCTCCGCGCCGCCGCTCCTCCAGCGCTCCTGTGGCCGGAGGTGCCTCCCCAGGGCGTTACGAGAAGAAAGAGGGCTAATAAATAAGGTTTAATCGTCAGTGGAAAGCGTGGTTTGTAATAAACGCCTCGTTATCCAGAAGCGGCGTGTTAGTTTAGGCCTCTACTCCGTGTGGCCTCGGGGCTGCCGGGGAAGCCCTCGGGCCGCTCGCCGCCCCTGCCCGGCTTCCAGCGCCGCCGTCATCGCCGGCCAGGCTCGGGGAAGGGCAGGGAAGCGCTCCCAGGAAAAGGAGGAACTCCCGGGGCCGCGGGGCTTGGGGCGCAGCGTTACAGCGCCAGAGCAGCCCTGGGAACCGGCGTCGAGCTGCAGAAAATACTCGCTTTTTAATGACTAAAACTAGAACTTCAGGTCACCTCCGATTTTAAGATATCCCCCACCTCCCCTTTCTTAACAGTAACCAGTTTTGGGTTGCTCGTTGGGGTTTTTGTGTTTGTTTTGGGGTGGTTGAGTTTTGGGAATTTTGTTGGTTTTTGTTGTTGTTACATTTTTACTCCATTGGTTTAAAAATTTTTTTTTTTTAATTTACAGCATGGTTTAATATAAAGTGCTGCTTTATTGATAGCCCTAGGCCAGTGTAATTACAGCAACACAAGAGGTTTTGCTCCCCTCTCTCCTCAGATTGTTTTAAATATTTGAAAAGTTCCTAAGAATTTATAAAACAGTGCTATAACCTGTCAGAGGCAGGAGTTTGGGATGCCCCTGTTACCAGCAGAAACATGCTGGTCTTAAAAACTGGCAATTCATGTACATTTAAAAGGATTCACTGGACTTTATACACACTGGACTTTATACATACGTGACTTCAGGAGGAGATGACATTTGCAGAAACAAAAAGTTTCCAAAGAACAGCAACTCAAAGTACGTGGTTATGTTTGGTCCTAGGCAGGGCTGCTGAGCAAAGAGGTGAAAAAAAAAATGTTAAAATGTTGTGAAAGTTCATTTTCTCTCACCTGTATAATCTACATGATGCAGCGCACCTTCCCCTCACACAAATTCTTCGTATCATGTTATTTGACTTAGTAAATGCCAAAAATGCCTAAGGTAGCTAAAAAGATTTAGAATTACAACAAGAGTGTTGTTCTCCTTTCTGGCACTAAGAGCAAAGTCAAATGAGTGATGTGTGTGTTAAAATTAACACCCCTGAGCAGGACAGTGGCATTCACTGCTCTGAGCACATCTGCAGTGTTTATACCACACCTTCAGCTGCTCCTGTCCACCACACTCCCTGTTTTTCTTCTCATGTGCTTTACCACCTCCCATCCTATTTCATCCTTTTTGTTCTCAGCTGTCTTTCATTCCATGCCAAAACATACCAAACCCATACCTGTATTTCATATAAAACTCTTAGTTTTGCATGATACAAGTGAAACCTGCCAACTCCTTCCAGCTGGGACAGTGGGACTGATTTTTTAAAGCTTCAGCACTGCAGGGCAATACACTCAAATACTGCTCTTGTTCCTTAAATCCCTTCTCTTTTGGGGAAAGAAGAGTCACACAAATCATAAAGGAGTGCATTTTCTTTTTCAGAAAGCTAGATTTGGATGGCCTTATTATTTTTGCTCCTTGGGGGTGGGGGTAATTTTTAGCCCAAACTATAGATTATGTCATAACATTTTTGATCTCAAGTCAGGAGAGAACTGAGTTCACACATACTTTGCAGCTTTCTTGGCTGGTACTGTGGGAAGGTTACCTTCTTTTACCTAATCTCTTAAGTTTTATTTTATAAACAGATTCTCTCTGCAAGCCAGGCATTCTTGGACCAGTAATTAGCAGAAAAGACAAGCTTTCTGCATATGGGTAAGTTAATTGCAAACTAACGGGGTTTACGGGGGTTTACAGCATATAGTCATGCATAATAAAAACCCTAAAGTAAACAACTATTAAGTGCAGCTGCCCAGACCTTTCCTAGTTCTACTGTTCCTAAAAGAAGTACAAAGAACCCCCTGAAGCGTTTTATGATCCACCTCTTAAAGGATTTGCCAAGATTTATTACCTTGCCCTAATTAGCAGCTCTGAACTTACCTGTTCCTATTTGAAGGACTCGCCCACATTTTCATCCAGGCTGAAGGTTTTATAAAGCACAGCATTGTTTAGGTTGAAAATTTATGTAGTCTAATGAAAGTAGGTTGCCAGGTTTTTGTTGCATGTAAATAACGTATGTACATTTAATGTTGTGCAGGTCAGATTCACTGAAATCAGTGTGCATGGAGGTCACTTGCTATACCCCTCCCCTGTTCCACAGACAGCCCTTATTGGGAACAATTCAGCCACAAAACCAAAAGGCAACATGTTGCCCATGTGGGTTTTTGAATAACAAGAGAAAATTGGGATGTACAGTACAGGGAAATGCTACACAGCATCTGAAAGCTTTGTACTGAAACTATTTTAAAGAACAAAGTTCATCGGTTGCAAAACTTCTACCTTAGAAGCTATGAAAGACTTGATCCAAGTGAAACATTCTCATTGTGTGTGTGCAAACCAGGTAGTTTGTATTTAGTTCCCAGATTCCCTATGCAAACATATGCAAATGTCTTTTTCTCTCTATTCCACCATATTCCTCGTGTCTACCCTTCTCATGCTCTACCTGATGCACATTCATGCCATCTTAGACAAACCCATCTGACAGTATTCAAAAACTGTTTGTTCACATCTATGAGCATAACTTCAAAATTGCAGGTAACAAGACACTAAAATTATTCCAGGTCTCTGTTGATCAAAAGATGGCATGGCATGGATTTCCTGCATAGGAACTGCAGCCACTTGCTTAGTAAAAATTTGTATCCAACCTTTCCATGTGAAACAGCAGTTCAGACACAGGACTTTTTTGTTTATTTAGCTTTTGAAGGCTGTTATTAACTCAACATGTTAGATGTGCATCCCAGATTGAAGCAACCAAACCGCATCTTTTAAGCATCATGTAAGACAAACAAGTTAACTACAGCCAAATCCCTATTTTTGGGGACTACATAAGCAACAGAGCAGTGGTTTAAAAAAAGCAAGCTACCAACCAGCTGGCTGTATTAACAAACAAGAGAAAATCCCTTCCCAGCACAACAGGCTCCACGACACTATGCAGATATTAAAAGCACTTGACAGTTTTGATTGACAAAAACCTGGCCTAAGCAGTTGAGAACTGTGCATTTCATGCAGTTTAAGGTAAAAGCAATGTATTAAATAACTTGGCCCTTATAGAATTTGTCAGGCCTTGCTCTGCTTGACAGGACTGTGTGGGGCCTGCAGTTTCTCAGACACAGAAAAGAAAGGAAATGTTACACAAAAGCTGCATTCTCACTGCTGTTTCCCCCATCCCTTCTTTGCACAAGATCTTCTGCCTTTGTCTGTGTGTACATAAACCAGGGAAAAGCTCCTGTTTCTTAACAGGACTTCTGGAAAACAGCTATTCAAATCATTTGTACATGTTAGCTATTGCTTATATTTCTCTTCTATGATTATATTATATATATAGAGACTTTTCTGAGATATGTAGAATTTTCAAAGCATTTATAAACAAGCCAGCATATTTATAAACAAAGCTTTTTATTAATAAAATGTTTACACCTTTTTTTTTTTTTTGCACAATACATCAGACTGGTAGTGATTTAGCATGTTATTACACTATAAAAGTTTATTATGAATGCTTAGGCTGAAAAGGCTGTTTAGATTATGTCAAATCAACATTTCATTATTTGCATTCTATGTACTATATGGGAGTGTAACAATTCAAACAAAATGAGAGAACAAAAGCCTGGTTTTCCTCATTAGCATCTACAAACCAACAATACAGACAAACCTGTACACGCTCTCAGGACCAGCCCAAGAGAAGGCTAAAAAAAGTCTCAAAACATTCATAAGCTTGGGAATTCATCACTACAATATTTCATCACTAATAATCTGACTACACTTCATGCAGTGAAGCAATGGTTGGAAATTTGTGCAGTTTACAGTGCTGCAAATGCTCTGTAACTTTGAGCGGCTTAAGTTTGTTTTAGTAAGAGATAATATAGTAACAAGGCACAGACCTTTCAACCCTTGTAACAGGTTAACCCCATCCCAGAATGAAAAAGCAGAATGTTGTTATGAGTGACAAGAATTGCTGATACAAAGGTTAACCTTGATACGTTTTACAGGCAAACATTTACTACACTGCAAGACCTGAACACACAAATGCAGTTTCTCGTTCAGAAAAAAAACCTTTTTGTTCTTCATTGTCCTCACTGTGGTGGGTACAAGTAGGAGGATTGCCAGGAAGTCTCAAGCATCTTAGCTACAGAAATTCAATCCATTCCTGTGCCTAAAATCAATTAATTCACCATCATAGTGTCAGTGTTGGATGCACAATTTCAGAAAAGAAGTACAAGAAACAAAGGTAAAATACAGAAGAGGGGACTAGAGGCTTACAATAACTTGCTCCTCCAGGTGAATGTGCTTTTAGCCTTCATTATGTGGTAAAATACAGTCATGGCACAGGTCTCAGCTGCTGTTAACAGTTTCATAAGACTGTGCTAATGAATTACCATTAATATTTGCTGCTGTGACAAATAATTCTAGAACTTTGTGGCAGAAGAGACACTCACTACCTATCATAGTCTAAATCCCATACGGAAACAAAGAACATATTGCCAAGAAATCATAATGGATTTAATAGGAAATACATACTGTAACACGAGTAAAAGTGAGGCAAGAGTATCAAGGTGTCAGAGTTACAGAATATTCAAGTGCAACAACTGGATGGAGTATCACACCCACAGTGATGAAGAGCATGACAGAAGAGTGATCTGTGTCTTTCAACATTTGAAAAAGCTGGTTTGTTCAATAATACGTGTGTGAAGACATCGACAGAAACAAAACAAACCCTAACCTTTTTAAAAGCTAATCTTTATTAAGATAATTAGCTCCTTAAATAAAATTTATAGTTAGTGTTTAAGAAAAAAATTAGGAACATCAATTTGCAGGTTGATTTAACAGGAACAGCTAAATTGTTTCTTCTAAGACATCTTTATTCTAGACTGAGAAAAGTCATCCGACTGCCTCAATTCTTCATGTAAAATAGGGAGCACCAAGTAACTGCCAGCTATTAGAACTTTTCTAAGTGTTTCTGAATAGCTCTTTACAGCATGGACACTCTGACAACACTCTGTTAAAAATTCAGGGTTAGGTGGGGTAGCAGGAAATGGAAGGGGGGGAAGGAGGAAAAAGCTGACCCTAGGAACATTTTGACATGTCAGAGGCTAAGCCCATCAGTATTCTTGAATTTCAGCATAGTCTTATATCCCTTGAAAGATTTGGTCTCTGTGACACTTCAGGGATAAAGTCTGGTAATGCTTGTTTGCTTTTCCCAAGTCTTGCATTTTTGACTGTAGCTAAACAAGAAATGGTTTGCATTCAGACTTTTGAGACCTCCAGAATATCAGAAGGGATTTTTCAGAAACAAACATTAGTGTGAGAAGTCCTAAACAATTTTAGGGAATTACGTTTTGGCACCTGAATTTTTGTATGATATACAAATATGTATTTTCAAGCATAGTCCTTTTGACAAGCTGGAGCCATACGACCCAAAGGAAAGCTAACACAACTATTTTAGCACTAGAACCTGTATTTCCATCTTACTTTGGCAATTCACACCATCATCATATTTCTGTAAATCTTCCATCACCTACCATCACTAGACTGTGATCTATTACCAGAAATGAGATCTCAACATAAAACACCAATAGTTTTCTATAGGGAATTTTTTGCAGACTTTTAGAGACTTAATTCCAAGTACACAATTCCCCTGCTTTGAGTAACTGACTTGTGATGTACAAACCATCTCAGGTGGCTGTACAATGACTTCCTGCTAGAAAAGTTAAGAAACTTTGTTCTTTTCTCTCAACTGTGAGCCAAAAAGCCCTTTTTAGAGGCTGCAAGTATGCAGGAGAGATATGTGAAGCCTTTATCCAAAATGAGCAGGCAGCGTAGAAGTTGAAGCCAGTGAATTATGCAGGTTCTCCTCATGCTGGAGATGATTTTGCCCTGCTTGTCTGTAGCTATTGCTGCTGAGTGAGGTTCACTCCAGGGTGAGCAGCTCCACTGTTCTGACAGCTTCTGTCCTGTAAATCATCCATTCCTGCGCAGATTGCTGACACAGCACACCACAAATAGCCCTCACCATCCTTAGCACACACTAAAGACTGTTTCACAAGCAAGTAATTCAAACATCACTGCTAAAGTTTCCTTTTCCAACAAATAATGTGTTATACTGGAATTAAACACTAATGTGAAGGAATAATTTAAGCTTAACAGTGTAACAAAAAAATCTTGCTGAGGCCAACTTTTAAACCATTCAAGATTTTCACCGTGAGTTTCTTTTTAATAATTAAAATGAAGTTTAACAACAATGTTGTTCTCCCTCAACCAGGTTAAAGGATTAGACTTCCAAATCAATAAGTAGGTCCTGTCTCCTCTCCTCCTACTCTCTTCCCAAGGAAGTAAATTATCCTTCTTGAGCAGGCTGGTAGCATTAAATGTAAAGCAACATGTCAAAGACTCCAGTCAGCATAAAACATCCTTCTAAACCATTAACGGTGATCCTGCAACACTTAAAGGAAGGGTCTCACTGATGTCAGCAGGGATCTGGACTGCATGATCTGTTGGACCTAAAACAAAGTCTTTACCTTCATGGCAACAGCAAAAGCTGTTAGAATTGTCTCAGAACTTTTCAAAGCACCTATAACAATTTTCAGTAGTATGATTACTAGATGCTACTAAATTTCAGCTTCCAAATTTTACCTACTCGAGTACTTGACATGCCAGTTTTCAGCATGTATATAAAATATCCTACAAAACTACCTACAGCACAGACCGAGAGCATGGCAAGTCACCTAAATGACTGTTTTAGTAGAGGGTCAGTTGAAGACACCTTTCAAAACCTGGAGAGTACATTCAAGTTGCTCCAAAGCTTAACAATGAAATATTTATCAAATAATATTTCTGTTCAATTCTTTAACTTTCATGAGAAAGAACTCGTGGTGTTTAGAAGTTGGAGCAGTCATATTTTTTTCAGCTAAGAATGTCTGGATCAATGATATAATATACACCTTGTTACATTTTTACATACCTCACACTTCGCCCTTTCAAACTTGTTCTGCAGAAATTAATCTGTGCAATGTGCTCTGGGATGACCCTGCTTGAGCAGGGAGGTTGAACCAGATGACCCACTGTGGTCCCTTTCAACCTGAACCATTCTGAGATTCTGTAATTCCCTTTGACAGTATCAAAGTTGAGTCTCTCTGATGAGCTCCACTCATTAGACAGAAAGACATGGTGGAATAAAACTTTAATCCTGATCTTTTTAAACAACTTCTTACCGGGAAAAAAGTTACTAAAAATTTAGCTGGAATGGTTGATAATCAGCACTCCAAAACCAATGTATCTCCAAATAGAGAAGCTGTGTTAGGACAAAATAGAATCAATTCCAGCAAGCCTAGTGCAAGATCAAAGCAGCTGACCTAAACAAATTATTAATACAAAAGAAACCATTTTTCTCCTCCAAAAATGAAACAACAAACATGTGCATCTCATGCAAGGAAGGTTGCATTCCAGCTTTCAGCAGGGCCAGTGATCAATAATCACTCATCTGGACTCAGAAGAATTTACATTAACTGTCTGTCTTTTTAAATAGGCAAAAATTAAGAAGCAGCCTCACTCCAGGGCTGGCAGTTTGGACAATCTGGCTGTTACACATTACCTGCAGTAATTCAGGATCAGAACTGCAGAAAGAGTAGGGTGTATACCCAGGAAGTTGGATTTCTTGGGCTCTCTAGAAGCATGGAGCCTGTAGGATTATGGCAAAGAAGGCAGAATTGGCAATGCAGGCAGGGTAAAGAAAAGACATGATAAAAATGTAGTCAGCAAATATCATTAAACTCACTGACCCATCCAAACACCTCACTGTACCAGTTTGCCTGTTTTGCTCCAGCTCTCCAAGAATTTTCACTAACACAAATGAATCTGAAGTACAAGTCCTTTAATTTCTTACAAATTTCCCTACATTTCCTTCAGAGAAAATACTTGAGATGATAGAAAACCAGATTAAAAAAAAAAAAAAAGAATAAGCCTCATCATGACCTCAGTTTGATACTAAAGCTAACCAGCATTATTTTAGGATATACTCAGGTCTATTTAGCTCTTTTTCTTCAAAAGTATAAAAGTTTCTCAATAGTGCTGGTAGGAAACAAAAAGTAAAAATAAATAAAATAGCACAAACAGATATGGTCAACCTATAGTTTAATTGAAAGCCTACTAAAGCCCATACAGAATAAGCTGAACACTGATTTGCTAAAATCCTTCACAGATGAAAAACCCCAGGAACCAAGAGGTAATGATCTACATTACCATGTCTTAAGGTTACTTCCTATGTGTATTTTTGTGCCCAAAATAGGAAAGACTGGGAGCACCCCAGATGAAAGCATGTTTAACAGACAGGCCTCATGCTGCCCCAACAGAATTTTTATTGGCCCTTTCAAATGCCATTGAAAGAGAGAGAATTTCATCTGCCTCTGGATGAACTCACAGTGACAATACCTAAAATGCAGGGAAAAAACCCTGAGAGAGATTCCCCAAGAGTTTATCCCTAATTGTGGAATGGAAGGAGTGTAGAAGATTGTATTATTTTTTACTGTTTTTACATAATTTATAACACTTTAAACACTGGTCTCATAAATATAATATGAACAGTTTACACATGCCAAGCAATTAAAAGCTTTCCCCAAAAACTTGTAGGTCTTATCAGAACCACTGGCAGCATCTGTTTACAGCATCACTTTTTAGTCAGTAACCACTTAATTTAGTCAGATCTACAAGTAATTTTCTTCAGCCAACACTCTAATATTAAAAAAAAACCAGACTTGTAACAACAAAAAGATGCCCATAAGCATACCAGTTTGCCTTAAAGTGATTACAGTAAGCATGACAAAGAAGATTGTCTGTGGTTTAAGATCTGTTGCTTGTGTCCCCTCCCCCAGTGCAGATCATCCTTAAATAAAAAGTGCAAATGGGATTTGGGGACTGGATGGACTGATTTGCCTACTATTTGTCTTCAGTTCCTTATACATCAACTATCCCATCATACTTTGGATTAGCTACACCAAAATTTAAAATAAGGCTCACTGAAGAAAAGGAAGAAATGACATCTAACTTCCAGACTCCTCCTAACCCAATCTCCCACAAAAGTGCTCATTTCCCTTTTTACAAAAAAACCTCCCAAAACCTTGATTACAAAACTATGAAAACATTTCAGTTCTACCATCCACACAGTCACCTTCTAATCAAGCAAGGCCAAAAAAGTGATGATGGATTCCCTTTGAATGCAAGAGACACTGCACGCTGTGGAGGGCAGCAGGCTGCCCTGACGACTGCAGTCTTTTCTGCGCGTACAGGTGTCAGATGAGCCGGCCCCTTTTTGGGGGACCTCTGGTGTATGAACACCAGCAGATAAAGATCTAAGACTGATAATATAAACCCAACGTGAACTATTAACTTCCAAGACCACCTACTGTATAAACAAGTTTGATTTTCTAAGGGGTCAGTCAACAGCAGCTGCGCTTTGTCACCGATGGCTGTCGTCGAAGTTTGAAGCCCTTCCCACTGGACGCGGGGTTGGTGTCAGTGGATGGAATTCTGCGACCTACAAAGAGGCAGGAAAAAGAAATTTATAGGAAATGTTATACTTAAAACTAATTCTAAGCATTCGGTGTATGCTGTATATACAAAAATGTGCCTTCAATTAGCTGTAGGTCACTAGGGATGACATTCCTGCCCAGCAGGATGGCAGCAACAGTCTGTGTTATGTCTGTGAGAGGGACGGCTGCACAAAAGAACAGCAGAGGTGGTTTGAAGTCAATTTAGCAGCAGTTACACTTCAGACTCATCTAGACCCGGACAGCTGAGCTGGAAAAGCACTTGGAGAATACTTTGCAGGATGCAATACCATCTGGAATAGCTTGAGAACAACCACCTTGACCTGTATATCCACAGATCACCTGCATCGGGCTTAACAAAGGAGTGCTTGTAGAGAGAGCTGCTTTACTCATCTCATCAGTCTTTAAAATGGACTCTTCCTGGTACAGCATTCTCTTCTGAGGAGGATTTATGATTTTTTTTCCCCCCCATAATTTATTCAAGATCAATTTTAGGGAGCAACTATTAAGTCAATAAATCAGGAAGCTAATCTACAGCACATACTTTTCACATCAGCTTCAATATATTCAACTCCTTCTATAAACCTTACTTTTTTTCTTAAGTCTGATGTTTCTGCAGTTAGTCCTCTTTTCACAAACAGGCTGACACCTGTACATTGGTGCTGCTACTTGACACATATACTCCAAATAATATTGCATAGAATTCACTTTGGAATACTGTCTGCTTTTTATTCACACACATAAAAAGTATCATTGTTGTCCTCACCACAAATGGGACAGAAAAGATTTTCAATTTAATATAAAAAACCCCCAAGGTACTACAAACATGCTTGAGGAAAATCTACATGCAGTAGTTGCTATTCCCCATGCAGTTATCTGGCATTTATGAATTCTTGCATTTTTAAAAGTACACTTTTTTAGCACTGAGAGTGAGAACTTAATTCCTTTTCTGAGATGCATAAAGTCTGGATCTTCCTGATGCCATTTCCTTCCTCTTCTACAACCTTGGAAGTACTAATTGGAACATTCAATAACAGACATGGTAAGTTGACACTGACTTCTGACATGAGTACCCTGCCTGCTGTTTATCCAGCAGCATCACAGTAGGCTGAAGACCTCTAGAAGGAATATTTAGAGGTCATCAGGTGACCACAAATTCATGCAGCATATTTTACAGTTTGTAGTCATGTCAGATTGTAACAAATTTAGTATAAAGTCCATAAATTTCCACCCAAAAAGCACAAAAAGTAATACAGAAGTCTAATTTCTACTGAAGATTTTTGCAGAAGAAAGTACATTAACTGTTTAAATACTTACTAATTTCTATAAAGAGTTCATTAATGTTTATTGCATTTTTTGCACTTGTCTCTACAAATATTGCATGAATGGAATCTGCATAGTCTTTAGCATCTTTTTCCATGACTTCTCTGGAAAAAAAAAAGGCAAAGAAAAATTCATGAATGCAAAAGAACCCCATTACTCAAAACCTCAAGGGACAGATCAAGTTTTTAAGTGTCTCTTACAATGAATATTTTACCTGTTTGGCATCACAGTGCTCCCTCATGCTGGAGCTGGTGCTCATTCTTTACTCTGTGCTGTCTCCCTGCCTTGAGGTACGAGCACAGTCATGAACTACCCAAGGCCTTAATCCATCTGACAACATGGCAGTGGTTTTGTCTGGAGTGCTCTAAGCTCAGGTCTGCAATCAATCCTCCTGAGGTGTGTTATTCATCCCACCAGCTTTAAATGTCCTAAGAAGATCCTAAAGCATTATTTCCAATGATCCTGTGCATTTCTTATGACTGTTTACAAAACCAAAGCACCTCCCAACACTGCACAAATAATCAGTGCAGCATTTACTTTTCATGATGATGTAGCTATAAAAAAGGAATATTGTTATACTGAGCACACAGAAGTGTACAAGTTATTCTGCACCTCAAAGTAGGCAAGCTGATGATTTTGTATCTTTTCTTAAACAAAGTGAAGAATTCAAACCCCAGCAGCTGTAGAGAGGTCTGGACTTTATGTTGTATTACTTTACATGCAATTTCTACAACACACTTGCTACTTTCAGTAATGAGGGACTTTAGGATATCAAGAGTATGAACTTTGAGCACTGACTCAAATATTGCCTTTGACTAAAATAGAAGCAATCTTCCTCATTACTTTGCATAGCAATGTTTACACTTACAATGCCAGCTGAACATGTGAGATGTGAATTCTGATCTAAATAATTATACACTCCATTTCCTTCAAAAGACATGCTATTTCTAATGAAAATTATTAGAGCTCACTAGATAACTTCTAGGTATTAACAATTTGTAAAACCATACTTGGAGCCACCTTTGCAGTGGTTCTTTAAACATATAACCAGCTGTCTCCTTTGAGACACCAGCTGTGGTGCCTTTTCCAGTGAAAGCTAAACCCAAGAAGTTTACACACACCTTTCTGAATTTTGGCTTATTTAACCAGGACATCAATAAAAAAGGCCTTCTTTTGTTTTTAGTACATGCCTTCCTGAAAGTTTGGCTGTTCATAAAGTTTCTCAAGAGCTTTTCCCGCTCCCTGCAACTATTTTGGCCACAGCCAATTCCACCCCAATATTTAAGCAGGGAAGGAAGGCACCTGAACAAGCAAGTTAGAAAAACCTACACAATGCCTTCCAACAGGCTTGGTGTTTTTCCTAACAAAATGAGGTGCTACAGACTGACAGGGGCACTTCTTGTAAAGTGAGGTAAACAGCTTCTATTACACTATAGTTTCACAGGCAGTTTAGATTTGTGTAACTTGGCACTGCCACCAGAAAAGCTAATCCTGTCTGCCTGTAAACTGCTCATTCCTAACCCTGCTATCCCCACACTGTTATGCCAGCAAGTGTTCAGGGTGTGAGAAAGAAAATATACTTGGATCAGTTTTCTTTTTTTTTGAAAGGGTTAGTTTTAATCTGGATCCATTTTACAGCCCAATTTACTGCCCAATCACACATGTACTCACATCAGCACAGGGGAGGAAGTGGGTGAGACCATCCAAGGGCAGACTAACCACATCTTCTGACAGCAGAAATAACTCAAACCCCATGTCCTTTGACAGTAGAAACAGCTCAAACCCTTTATGAAACTACAACACTAGAGAAGAACATCTTAAATTTTTCTGTACCCTTCAGCTGCTCTAAAATCTTAAAATATTTAATGCTAGGGCTTAAGGAAAACCCTCAAAACTGACAGCAGTTATTTACCTGACATCATTAAGATCACACTTATTTCCTGCAATAGCTACAACAATGTTGGGAGGTCCATGCTGGCGAAGCTCTTTAACCCAGTTCTTTAACGTTGAGAAAGTTTCCTAATGTGGAGAGAAAAAAAAAAAGAAACAAGAAGGAGGGAATTAAATTAAGAGTCAGAACTGGCCCATGACACAAACAAAAACCCCCAGGAATTGTAATGCTGGGTCAAGAACAAGTTTCTTACCTCTTTTGTGATGTCATACACTATAATGGCTGCTGCTGACCCTCGGTAGTACATCGGGGCTAAAGCACGAAACTGGAAGAAAGACAGCAGACAACATAAACCTCATCTTCCACTGACCTCCAGAACCTCACTACCATTACTATTACTATTGAAAAAAGTGAAAACCAAGATCACAGCAGTGAAAACTTCCCTTTACAGTCACAACTGGTCTGTGCAGTAGAGCACAATCTCCCAGGAAGGCATTGTTCTCCTAAGGCCAGGCAATAAATCGTGTGGGGCTCAGCAGCACCTACTGCAAACAGCAGGGAAGCAAACTTGATCTTATTTTGCCTAGATTAGAACCTCTCTCTATATAAACATGCACGTGCTCAACTTTAAACACCAAACAAGGGCAAAAATGCAGAGAGAAGCAAGGTCAACTTTGACCAAGACTAGCATATATTAATTTTGATCAGAAATGTTCAGAAGCTGCTGTCAACCTCTAACCCCATGGATCAGCCATGAGTCTTAAATGCTAGAAATGTTGATTTCTTTAGAATCTAACTTATGGCTTTAAGGATTTTGCTTCAGTTTTCCCCTCAAATTTAGAACCGCGTTTAAACCAAAAACCTGCAAAAGCCCACAGCTGTGTGCCCTGTTGCAAGCAGAGCTTTAAGGAATATGCTGGATAAAAGGCTGCAGTAGTTTTCTTGCAATTTACAGAATTAAATCTACAGTAGATCTGTTTGCTTCTGAGGGCCTGTACCTTTGTGTAGACAGAACCTTACGAAACCAGTGCCAAAAAAAAGTGATAAAGTACACAATTAAGTTGCATCAAAAATATGAACGAAGTATTCTTAAGAACAGTGGGATGTTCTGCCAACTTTTAAAAAGCCAAGACAATTAATTTAGCAACCAGAACTCTCCATCGAAGTGTAGACAACTGCATGTAACTGGTTCTATGTAAGCATATATGATTTAGAGCTTTTGTGCATCTTATTACTCAGGGTAAAAAAAATGAATTGGATACAGTTTTTCATAAAGGCTTATTCATTTCTAATAAAATACCAATTTCCTTTTGCTTAGTACAGTTCAACTGAGAGCAATATAATAAATCATAAAAATCTTGCTATAAAGCAGAATTCCAGACCATTTACATTTGGCTCTCAAATTCTGTTTTGAAAATAGGATTTTGAATGCAAAGTTCAGAATATAAAAATATTTAATAGTGGGAAAGGGAAACATGGGCAGGCATTCAGGCATTGGGACATAACCCCTCTCTTCCTTCTAAGTACTAAAATATAAAGGGAAATGTATTTGGTAAACCACCACTTGGACTGGTTGCAACCTGGTTTTTTGATTATTTCACTATTTACATTGGAAATAAACCAACTTCACTTGCTGATTTTGTATTACTCTCATTTCCTGTCTGCCAACACTTAGATAGTTTTTTCCACCTCAGAGCAGTCAGATAAAATATATTAACAAAACAGATGTTACCAGAAACATTGGATTTTCCTTTTGCAATTTTTCCAAAGACTTCAGCTTGTCCCCCAGCCTCCAATTTGTGTTTTGATAGAATTATTAATGCAATCATGCATAACGTAATTATGCAGGGAAATCTAAAACTGTTAGGTAAGAAGGCAAAAATCCTGATTACTGTAAGCGACCTCCTATCAACTGAACTCAGTGTAGAAAAAATGAGAGAAGAAATAAGGTGTGTGTATAAATGAGGTGTGTGAATGACTTGGTGCACATTTCCACCTCTGGAACAAGGCTATCCAGCCACCCCAAAACCACTGAGAGTAAGGGGGTGCCCAGTGCAGTGCATGTAAAATGGGAAACAGCAAACACTCCTCCAGAAGGCAGGACTGTGAATTCCATGCATTCCACATCATAGCTCAGCAGAGACATTTCAGTTCCAAGAATGGTGTGGACATTTTTAGTATTCCAGATCTATTCCACAGAGGGAATCCCTTCCACAATTAATGATGAGATATGTTTCATGACCAGAAAACTGTGCTACAGATTTCAGGACCAGGCAGGTGTACAGCCCATTTGTGACAGCAGTAATAGTGCTGTCCTGCTCTGGAGAAAAAAATCTCTGTGGAGATACTGAATCATTTCAAAGTAAACATCCTTGCTCACATTTCACTGATTTCTTTGGTTATATTGGGGTCTCAAATGCTTCTCTCAGACATAGATATGAACTTCACAGGTATCACAGCTCCTGGGTCAGAGTCCTGGTATGACACCTTTCCTTTTTTGACTTCAATAAAGATATCAAGCAACTTGTATGGAAGGAAACTGAGGTATCACTGAGAGTCCAAAAATAGACCAGGAACATGCTGGTCATGTACAGAGATGCTTCCTCAGATTAGATGTGCTGAATCCAAATTACAGGGTCCTCCCATTGCTTGCACAGTTAAAGTGAACAGGTGGAATGCTAAAATGTAATGGATGTTTCCTGCCAAATAGTGGCTGGCACGTTTATAAAGCTTTCCATTTAAGAGTAACAACCTCGAAAAATTCATACTCTACCTCTCAAAATATCACTTTGCAGCAATGACATTCCAGAATGGGCTATGATGTTCACTTAAGAAAAACTATTTACAGCAAATGCTGACTGACTGCTGGGAATGCAAGGGCTCAGGATATTTTTGATAACACAGATAGTATTGGACATATTCCTGGGAAACATCTCTGACAACTTAAGTTTGCTTTATATGGTGCTGTTGGAAGGAAATAAATTGTCATTCAAAATGTACAGCACTAAATCACAATACAAATACACTTGAGTTACTTCCTAGCAATCAAGGCTGTCATCAAGCCAAAAAGCTGGCAACTCAGCTCCAGCAGGAGTCCTAAAGGTCAAGTGCCTGTGGATAGGGATGACTGAGGCTTTACAAGGTGTTTGTTTTGTTTGTTATTATTGGGGAGGGGTTGTTTTGTTTGGTTGGTTTGTTTTTTGTTTGGGCTGTTTCTCAAACCAATCCTGAAAAGCAGTACAGCTGTATTTGCCAATTGTTACCCTAAAGTAATAACCCAACCTTTGTCACAGTTACCTCACATCCTAAATAAACTCATCATAAGTACTTGGCAGCTGCCAGTATTCACTTGCAGTCAAGAAACAGAAAGAATAAGCATTGTTCATACAGTTACTGTAATTTCTACCTCTCTTACTAGTAATCCATAAGCAAGCAAGTTCCCTAGCAAAGTCTTCCTTTTAAATTCCAAATAAAAATCATGCAAACTAATTAGCTGGGATTTCATCTGATTAGTCATTTTCTTCAAAGTTTTTGTTGCCTCCCCTCAGAACTGTGCATGCTGCAGAGATCAAAACTCCAAACTACCGAATTAAAATTTAAATTTCAAAAGAGATTCCTTGACATAGCTTCTAACACCATCAGAGTTGATTAGTAAAACTTTACAAAAGAATAAAAGAGCAGTTATCACCTGTAACATTGCTTGAAACTCAGCTTTAGAAAGCCTAAATCTACATCCTACTCACATTTATAGCTGTAACAGTGAAGCTAACAGAATGTGCTAGCAGCTGTATATTTTTCCAGAATCAAGACCTTACTTGTACTATGAAACATGGCAATTCATCACACTTTGATTCTTTTGTTCCTGCACTGGCTGCAAATATTGCAGTTGAACATTTAAAACTCAGCTAGAAGTGGTACTAGAGACTGATGCTGGCTTCCCCCCACACCAGCCTTGTTTTCTATGGGAAGACCATTCCCTTTCAGTGAATCTAAACACAGACTAAAGTTTCATAAACTCCTCTTAGGTTTTTATTTATAATTGTTGTCATAATTAAAGCGTAAAGGAAAGGAAGATTGCCTATCTACAGCACCCACATCAAATAGGAACCTGCATAGAAACAAGTGTTCTAATACATGTTTGTAAAACCAGATCACTTTGTGACTTTTAGGGACTTGTAGAGCTGAAAAGCAGCCCAAGCTCTGGCCCAAACTTTCTCCACAGACACTGATTTTACTTACCCGCTCCTGTCCAGCTGTATCCCAAATCAGGAATTTATGTAGCTCATTTTGATACTGTACAGTCTTGGTCATAAATGAGGCTCTGAAAAAAAAATACACAGTTCATGCGTTTTGAGAATATAAATACATCCTTAGAGCGTTCATTACCACCATGAGCTTTCAAAAAGGTTCACATTCCAATAAAAGTGCTTTCCCCACACATAAACAAATTGATGAAGCATTTCAGCTATAAAGGCTGAAATTAAAAAAGGATGACATTTCCTTTCAGAGACTGAAACTCAATTACCAAAACACAATATGAATGCAAATGATCGGTTTTAATTATTTATAAGCTTTGGATAAAAAATAAAAATAGGATGTCTGACCAAAAAACCCAGAAAGGTCAGCATTTTAACAACATTCTTCCTCACAGCATCACAGCAATCACTTCAGTGCACACTGGAAACTTCTGAGGGGAAAGAGGTCAAATTCTTCCCTTTGTATCAGCTTTTTCTATCTCTGTACTAACACTCAGAGAAGTGTTAGTAAATCCATATTTGGGAATAAAATAGGAGATGAGTATCAGTATTGGTAGGAGTTAACAAAACAAAGAAATCGATAGAGTAAATTGCTTGTTGTCTGCACCCTGCACAGCTCCCAAATCCTGTTTGGCATTACATATTTTAGTTTGCAGAGGCTTTTGCACTTTGAGAAGACAAAAAAACATCTCTTCTATTCTCCAGGTTCTTCTCCTCTTGCCCAAATTCTAGATGTTTTACAGTTAAATATTGGAAAGTACTTCTGTGGTTTATTTGATCTGCTTTAGCTGGATGAGTGCATTTCCCACAAGAACACAAATTCAGTGACCTTACTCTTTTACAAGGGAGAGAGTCCTTTGCTGTATCTCTCACCTGTAGGCACATTTTTCACTGGAAAAAACAAACACTGAATTCAAATCCTTGCAGAGCTGGAACTATAGGTGACATAACTGTTTTAAGCACGAGACCTGCACTGTGAACTTGAATACCTCTTGTGTGATTAATTCCTGCCACTTGAAAATATTGCAGACTTCCAAACTTGTTATTCTGTCAGTTTTGACAGGATTGTGAAGACACTGGAGCTTCTTACCGTACCCCAAACTTGCTGTACAATCAGACTCAGACAGCAAGAGTCCCTCAGCATCATCAGCTTTGAATACCTGAGCCCAGGACTCTGAACTTCAGTTTATCTTGGGGCTTAAGAACCACTTAATAATGTCCTTGACACTTCTGTAGCAACTGCAGCCTTTGGACTTGCTTCAATGCTATAAGAAGACAATTAGCTAGATCCATTAAAGAAAAGGAAAGGGAGCAGCTACACAATGTTTCAGCTGTTAAGGAATGAGGAGAAGGTTACCTCTTAAACCCAGATCATTTGCCAAATAGTATGTCAATCTCCGAAGTTGTTTTGTCTTTTAAGAAGTCAAATATAAAGTTGCAACCCCTAAAAAGGAAGAGCCTAATTGCAATGCATTTCAACACCTTTAATTAGCTGATCAATTTCTGCAATGAGTAAAGAAAACCAAAGTAATAGGACTATCTCTTGTAAAGCACAGTAGAGACTTTCACTTCCTTTAAGACTACTGCAAATTATGCATCCAAACTGAATTCCCTGGTCAATAAATTTCCTAAACCATAGATTATCATTGAATTTATCTTACTTGGTTCTATAAACCAAGCCATCCCCATGCAGACAATATGAACTGAAAAGTTGTGTTTCTGTAATTCACATCACAGCTAAACCATCCCTAGTGGTACCTAACAAGAGGCTAAATGCTTCTCAAATTCTTATGCCAATTGGTCAACAAAACCCTCCAAACTGGAGTTACCCTCGATGACTTTTAGTAGGAATAATGTCTGTTTTGTTACTAAATTTCCCAGCTGCTTCTCCCAGCCAAGTAAGCACTCTAACTTGTTTGATATTCTTTTTTTGATGCTATAGTGAAAGACAAGATATTCTGCAGTACCTAGAGGTAAAAGCTGGTTAAATGTGCCCTCAGCATCCTGGAGAGAAAAGTTGCAGAATTCTGACAGGGCATCTGCAGCTGCCCATATGAGAAACTGAGCAATGAACACTGACAACAACAAAGTGTGATTGCTCAGCTGATTCTAAGAGGAATGAAAACAGACAGGAAACAAGATCATATCTCATGAACTCAAAGACCCAGGGAATAAAGTTGAAACAGTCTCAGCTTTAGTTTTGCAAGACGCTCTAAGATCTTCTAATCCTGACTTTGTCCTTTCCACCTACTAGTCTCAATTAGAAACTAAAAGCAAGGCATAAAAAAAAAAAGTAAAAATTACTTTAAGTTTTTGGACTGTGTATCTTGTTGGAGCTTCACACAATCCCCGAATTTGGGCAAGTTTTGATTCATTTATATAGCAAATTACCAAAATAATCAGATCTCAGACCAGTGAATGATTTTATGAAGGCTGGTAAAAGATTTTCAGTCTGTCACTTCAACTATAATGATCTCAGTACTGTCAATAAAGCTCTGTTAACAGGGAAATTTAAATAAAAGCACACTTCTACAGAACATCTTACAGCAGTTCAGTGCCAGTTTTTATAATCAAAAAAAGAGGAGGGTGTAAGGGAAAAGAGAGAGACCACAGGGACCCCAATTTTTCAGAAGCACAGGGTGAGACACAGCTGATCTTTATCAACAGGATCTTTTTTGGTTGAAGCTGTAGCAGAGCCTGTGTTACACCTGGGACAGGAAGTTATACTGACACCTCCACACAATCTTGGCATCAAGCAAAGGCTGTCCTCCCATAAACCAAAAATTGCTTCTGATCAAAGCAGCCCAAAAGACACTTGCTAAGAAAAAAAAATAAAAAAAAAAATGAGAGAGACAGCGAAAGAAATAAAAAGATCCAACCATTCCAAGAATTCCTGATGCTTGCCCTTTCTTCTATTAATTCAAAGATTTGAGATCAATAACGTTGCTACTCAGGCTCAAATTTCAAATATCCCCCTTACCTATGAGACTAACTGCAATTACAGTTTCATCAGTTATATTTGTGTGTGCATTGCATACAGATGTGTAACATTTTAACTAATTAATGGTGAGACCTACCTGAATTAATATGTTAACCACCCACAAAAACCTATGAGACTTATAGTACTTGAGTCTTAAGACACATATGAATTAGAGACCGTGGAGTTGCATAAAAATTAGATGTTAAAATTTAAGGATTGTGCATGAGAAAAGCATGCTGTCCCTTCAGTAGAAGCATCTGTAGTGTAATTTATTCACTGTTAGCTTAGATTAACAATACAAAAACGGGTCCAGACCTTACAAATGAAAATGGAAGCTGCAGGAGTGCTGAGAACACTCCTACATGTCCTGAGGTAGCCCACCAAGCTTAATTAAGGCTGCAGTAATGTTTATTACCACATCTAGCTGCCACACATGAAGAACTCCTCAGTGATCTATTCAGGTATTTTCATTTTAACCTTGCACAAATCACATTTACTTCATTTAGTTTCTTACCCTATTGTTGGGTTGATGTTGGGATCAAAGCTATCTTCGACAAATCTCCACACGATACTTGATTTGCCCACACCAGTGTCCTAAAAAAGGAACAGAAACAGCTGAAAGTGGTATTAGTTACCATAAACAGATTATTCTTTTTGTCCTCAAATCCTGCAGTACACTAGCATGATAACACATGCCTGCAGAGAATCTCAGGGAAGTTGTGAAATACTTCAGGTATTATATTAATTTAGTAGAAAATTAAAGGTCTGTGACAAGTTACAGTTTTCTAAACAAAACTGTTAAGATACTTTCTGAAAGACCATAAAAATCTGCATTTACACTTATTATTACTCAAACTTTGGGCTTTTTACAAAGGCAGGCACGCCTTGCAGTGGAACAGCAGTGGGAAAAGACCACTTTTGGTAAAATATACAGCAATTGAGTACAGCTTGCCAGGATGGAGGACCAGTGGAACACATGAAATTATACAAGTGTGACACATGCATTCAACCTCTGACTAATGCTGTCCCACCCTGCTTAATGAAAGACTTGAAATTTCTTGTGACACACCTGAAATGTTACTAATGCAACTCTACAGTGCTAAAAATGGTGAAAGAGGAAACGAAAAACAAAAATTCTGGATTGTATATATTTTTGCACCACTGAATCCATGGTTAAAAAGCAAAAGATGTATAGGAGTTACACTTAGAAGTGAAATAAGCTCTTAGTGGTAAAACACTTCTCAGTAAAAGCTGGGCATTTATAATGGTATTTTAATTAAAACATGTGAAGACAAACCTTTTGCATTACATTTCCTGAGCCATTAAAACTTTAAGGAATAAACCCTTGAGGAATTGCTTCAGTAAAAATGAACTTTTACATCATTCATGCATTTTCTTCAAAACTTCTGAATACTGCAGTAATTTGGGTACACTACATTATGATTGTGTTCATTCTGCCCAGGCTGTTTTCCTCTTGAGAAAAAGCACATTAACATAGCTCTGTATTTTATACAGGTTGCAGTCTCATTAACCAGAGTCAATCTTAAAAAAGAAACACAGATGTGGTTCCTGGTTCAGGGAGTTCAAGGCCAAGTTTTTTTTCCCTTTTCTTCCATGACAAAAGGTTTCTCAGACCAGGTGAACACAAACAATAGTTACCCCAAATACCTTCATAGCACGGAGGGCACACAAACACACAATCTTCCCCAGCGAAGGGCAATGGGGCCATTTAGAAGCAGAAAATAGCTCACAACAAGAGAGGGTTTCGATGCCGGTGGTGACACCTCCACCTGTTCAACGTGGGGCTCTCAGACCAAAGCAAGGCAACACACACCTTCATACCCTTCAATTTTTAAACTGCTGCTTCACCTCGATCCCCGTCTCCTCCTTCCACCACCTGCAAGACTTTTCTACAGCTGTTCTTAACAATATAAGTTCAGGCCCCTCCCTCTCTCCCACCAGCTTGATTTCAGGTGCTTCTATTTATTTCGTGCACTCCAAACCCGAAAGAGCCTGGGAGGAAGAGGGAAGCAGGCATTTGATATTCGTGCTTCCTCTATTATTATTTTTTTTATTATTTAAGGAGAACAGGTTAGCAAAGGAGCGATATTGGCTCCTAGCAGACGTGATCGCCGCGGAGGGGAAGGCGCATCCGACCGGTCCCTCAGAGGGTCGGGCCGAGGGCCGCCCGTGCCCGCGGAGAGCTCCCCACGCTCGGTGCCTCTCCAGGCTCGGACGGAGGCTCTCCGCCATCGCCACAGAACCTCTCCAGCCTCTGGCACAGGCTCTCCGCCATCAACAGAGGTTTTCCCAGAGCTCTGACAAGAGGTTCCCCACCACTACACAGCCTCTCCAGCCGGCCCCTCGTTCCGCTCCCACCGCTCAGCACTTACCCCCAGAAGGCAAACTTTCAGCTCCCTCAGAGCCATGGCCGGGTGGGCAGCGCCTTCAGCGAGCGCCTGAGACGCGGCCCAGCAAGATCATCGCCGTTCCCGCGGCGGCCGCCCCCCGCCCGCCCCGGTTACCCGCACACCGCGCTCCTCCTCAGGCTGCGCGGACGCGCCGCCATCTTGGGCGGCCGCCGGAGTCCCCACCCGTGTCCCCCGCTCGCTGTTGTCCCCCTCGGGCGCTGAGGGGCCGCTCAATCCCCGGCAGCCGCTGCTCCTTCACCCGGTGGCGTTTCGGGACTGACCCGGCGGCAGGAAACACCCGTGGCTCCTCCCTGTGCCCTCCCGCTCCTCCTCCTCTCCCATGTCCATTCCAAGATGGCCGGTAAGTGGGGCCGGCGGGCGGGCGGCTCAGCCGGGGCTGCCGTCGTCCCTCCGAAACCAACCCCCTGGTATCTCTCTTCTGTTTTTTGTTTGTAGGGATCCCTTTGTATTTTGTGGATTTGCAGGATGACTTAGATGATTGTGAGTAACTGTTTTTTATTTTTCCGCTCGCTGTTCAGGCCCGCGCTCCCACCCCGGGGTCCTCCTGTCGCCCTCTTTCCCTCTCCGCATTTTCACCCGGTGAGGGGAGGATTTTGAGGCAGTTCTGGCAGCCGAAGGTTCTAAGGGCGTTGGGACCATCCCCGTTGGCTCCAGTGGCCCTGGGCTCGGTGCAAACAGTAGCTCCAGCACCGTCCGAGCCTGTGAAAAGCTCACGGCGGGACGCGGGGATCACCCCGCTCCTGTTGTCGGTGGGAATGAGGATAATTTATAATTAGCCCAGGGATTGCTCAGATACGGTGAGACTTTCCGAAGCTGTAGCGGCTGTAAGGACGCGTGTTCCGCTGCTCCTGCATCCCGGGGATGTGCTGAGAGTACACCTCGGGATGGAGGGAAGATCGCCGTGTGTGCTGTGGCTGGATCGCACAAACCGGCGGGTTTGGGTTGAGAACCGCACCCGGAGCAGGGAACAGCTCCACCACACGCCGGTGTGGTCCAGGGCTGTGTTCCAGAAGAGCTGGGCACCTGTCAGAGCCAGCCTGATAAGCGCTGTGACTTCAGGGCATAAAGATTTAACTAGGCACAAACTTCTGCTGCATTAGAAAGCAGCTCTCTCTTTGCGGCAGCTTCATTGAAGCGTTGGATGCTATGCTGATTTTTCTATCAAAAAAGAACAATGATAGTTGTATCCGTTTCTTGTGAGAAATTTATTTGTTTCTCACAAGGCCTTTATTGTTTGATACAGCTTGGAAATATGGAATAGGTGGACCCATCCCACCCACCTTCCCAGCTGAGCATGAGAAAGCTGATTCAGGAGAAAGGTGGTCTTGAGGAACACCAGGGGAAATGTTGGAATACAACTGGGATTTAAAGTGGAAGATGTGCAGGGACGTTGCCTCTGTGGGAGGAGCTGGTTCTGTGGAATTCTGTTAGTTGTTTCTCTCGGTCTTTGATGTTTCTGCTTTTCCCTAGTAGATAGTAGGGTGTAAAGTGTGAGAAGCAGAAATAAATGTAAACTACATAGTAGTTTTCTTACGGGGTTTGGCCTTGGACCATTTCTGGAAGTGTTTGTTCTCCATTAGTGTTCACTCCTTTGCTGTTCTGTTTAGACTATAAGATTTGTCTGCTAAGTTGATTAAGAAGCTTGATGCTTGTAAGGCAAAACTCAAATAAATAAAAAGGTCCAGATAAAGACATTTATCTTACAGTTATCATAAAGTTTTATCATAAAGTTTTGCCATAAGTGGAAATTCATAAAAGAAGTTATCACTTTCAGGATAAGCATGTAAATAAATGTACCTTTAAGTGCTTTATTAATATCTAATTCTGTGATTTAAAAATATTTTTGATAATGTTAATTTGACAATACCTTTAGAATTATGGAATCAAAAGCTCTCTGTTGTAGCAGAGTTCAGGTGTCCTTCAGGCATCCCATGACTGAGATAATGTTGTGCTAATCCAGAGACTAGGCTAGCAAAGAATTCGGGAAGTGTTTTAGGAAAGCCACAGTGAAACTAACTACTGGGGCTGGATTCTCACTTCTTAAGTAAATGGGAGAAGTAGTGTCATGCACACTGAAGATCAGTTGTGTTGAAACAGGGAGTCTAGGGGCTTATTCTGAATGTGGGAAAAAGTTACAGTAAAATCTAGCCAAATACACGTGCAGCTTAAAACTTGTTTTTCATAAGGTAATGGATCATCTGGAAGAAATAATTAGCTGATTTATGCTCTTTGTGCAATTAATAAGAAAGTATTTAAAGAACTTGTTTTTCCTTCTACAAACACTGGGAGGGAAAATTACCTTCTTGAGCTGATTAAAGTGTTTTATGGGTGCTGGTATTTATTGGTTTGTGCTGTGAAATGTGAATATTGAAGCTGGGTGATGACATTGAATTGCTCCACTAGGTCCTGTGACCCTGAGTTTCTCACACCTGTGAGCAGCTTTTGAGCCCAGTGAACTCCAGTTCAGCTGTGAATGCTGTCACATTTATTTCTGTTTATAGGTGAACAGATTTCAAGCTCACTGGTTTGATCTAGTTAGAGGGAAAAATAATATTAAATGTACCTGTGAAAGAACACGAGATAAGAAATACTAGTTCACTATTTGGGATTTACTTTATAGTACTTGCTATTTTGAAACTTGTGAGTACCCCCGGTGCCCTGTTTTATGGAAAAAGAAAACTAAAATTCTTGAGGGAAGGCAAAATGGATTCTGCTGTGGATTATTCCTTACTTATGTGTAGTGAGAGTGTGTGGAAAAAATTTCAGGTATTTAACTCTCAATCCTGAGCATAAGTAGTGGTGCTCTGTTTTCTCTCTGCTCTTGGAAGCACTGGTGTGTGCTTAAGTACTTTAAATGAATAACGGAGCTACTCCATGCAGTAAAATTAAACATGTACATCATGTTTACAAAATTAGTCCCAGGTGTGGTATTGTAGTCAAAATTAAAACTTGGATTTATTTAGTATATTGATTCTAATCAGTCTTTCTTTGTGACTAACCTCAAAAAATCAGCTACTGAGTGTCTGTGTGGAATTTCAAATATATATACGATAGTTACATAGGCATAAGGATGGCCAGAGTTTGGGTAGGGGGAGTTTGTTGTGACCTCAGAAGGGAAGTCTGCAGTCCTTCAGACACTGTGTCACTTCCCCTGAGCTGTCAGGGATACAGGAAGTTTCTTCTGAAGCAGCAAATCCGGATGTTCCCTCTTCAGGTGCTTTGACTGAGGGGAAGTCCTGGAGCAGATTGAACCCAGACAGACCTGGGCTCTGTGAATTATACATTTACAGTTGTGCAGATAAATGTTTTGAACATGACAGACCCTTCTGTAAGGAGCAGCCATGAGAAATAATAATGACCAGTGGAGGGGAAATGACAGTGTCAGTGCAACATGTCATCATTCTAAAAAGCTGGGAATAATTAGCATCTGTTTCCTATTGTGTTGCTGTGGGTTCACTTGTAGTATCTGTGTGCACATTTGAAATGTAAACGTTTAATCTAATCCCGCAGTTCTATTTTGTTTGAAATGTATTGAAGTTGTTGAGTGCTTTGTCTGCAAGAACAGCAGAATTTGGAGCTTCTGTAGTAGTTTAACTCACCTGGGTTCCTTGGAGACCTTAAACCAATCTGCTTTTTTCCCCCTGAAGAGCCAGGTATAGCATTTTTCTCCAAGTATGTTCAGATTATTTCCTCTTTGACTGAGCTGGATTTCTGAGAGTGATTTGACTTGTGCTGAATAATTAAAAAGCGGAGTTTTATATAGGAAATGTTGGAAAAAAGCTGAGGCTTGGAACAGAGTGCTTTTTTAACATATAAAGTGATTTATAATGGGTATTAATGGAGTTCAGACCAAAGTAGCTTGTTGTCTTCTGTGGTTGTCACTGTCAGCACATGTGCTGGTTCCTGAGATATTCATGCCTGTGAGAAGCTGTGTTGGCAGAAATTGCATTTAAGTGTGATCCCAGTTGCTCCATTTGTGTGAAAGAAATGTGCCTGGCTCTAGGAGTGCTTGGGACAGTTGTAAACCCAGAGCACCAATATTAACTACTCCAGTGCAACTCCTTCTGTGGAGTTCCTATATCCAGTGCTTAAACAAGAATGTTTATGTGAAAGATTTGTGTTGCAGGCACATTATTTCACTTGGTTGTAGGGGTGAGGAATTAAAATAAGTTTGGCAACAAAGTTCTCCCATTCCCTTTCTTTTCCACAGTCACGCCTCCTGCCTGTGGTCAGTAATGGTGACTGTTAGACTTCGTAAGGTAAATTGTAACAGTTGATGTGGTAATATTTGGGTAAAAAATCTGAAGCTGTGAATTCAGGAAAGATTCAGAGAGGAGTGGGTTCACACAGAAAAGCTTGATAGGGATAGTAGGGAGCTCCCAGCATGTTCAAAAGTACTGAAGTTGAAGTTTTTCCCAAAGTTACCTGTTAGATTTAGGCACATGGGACCCAGTAACTGCAGTGAGAAAAAAGTACCTTGGGAACATCGAAACAGACATAAAAATTTGCTGGTTTAAAGCAATACAGTTTTAAATTTGCTATGATGGTTAAAATTACAATTTCTTTTAATGGGACTTACTGCCCTTTTGAATATGTGGGGCTGTTTGTTGATGTGCAATTGTGACAGCAGAGCCCTCTGAACTCAGCGCATGTGGATCCTCCACTGAAAGGGCAAAGTAAAGTGTGTTTAGAGCCAAGGATTTTGACAGTTAAGTTTTAAAGCTTAAATTTACAAGTCTATATGCTAGTGTTGTACTCAACTTCATTAGATACAATTTAAGATGATTTTATAAGCTGTTTCCAGTGATGTGCAATTACTTTTCTTTTAAGGAGATAGTTAATGTTTTTTTGTATTTTACAGTGTAACATCTCTTGGTGACTCCTGGATTTTTATTTTTTTTTTGGGTTACTTTTCATGTCTTTCAAGTTGGCTTTGAAGACTATGGACCAGACTGTGATAGCATGAGGATAACAGCGTTCTTGGATATTCCTGGACAGGATAACTTAACTCCACTGGCTCGGCTAGAGAAATATGCCTTCAGTGATAATGTCTTTAACAGGTAAGGGCACAGCAGGCACTCTTAGCGGTACTTGAGTCTGAGTGCACTGTGGATATTTCATTACTCTCCCAAACACGTGCCTGATATTTTTTCTATTTGAATAACTTTTAAAATACTTTCAGGAAAAGAGATGTTCATTCTTGGTTATCGAAATAAGGCCTCTCAATTCAGTCTTTGTTTTGTTAGTATATAGAGTTCAGAGAAGAACTTGTTCTATTTTGTGGTGCCATTTACATTTGATAAATTCACCTTGCATCCCATCTAAGTGTCAGTGGCTGGATATTAAGGCAGTTATTGTGTTCACTCCACAGGCAAATTATTGCCAGGGGTCTTCTGGATGTCTTTCGAGATTTCAGTAACAATGAAGAAGACTTTCTGACTGTAATGGAAATAGTGGTCAGGCTCTCTGAAGATGCAGGTTTGAGTTTGCTTCTGTTTGGATTTTAATTTGTGCAAGTTATTTTATGTAAATTGCAACATAAGAAGCACTGAATTCCAATTTTGAGAAGGCAATGAATGAATTAAGAAAGTTGAATCATCTAGCAGGAAGATGTATCAATGAAAACAGATTCATTTTTTATCTCTGTTTTTGAAATATTTTATATGGTAAATGTCAAGTGAAGAGCCTATTCTTAGTATAGGGCCTGAAGCAACACTTTTTGAGAAATTTATTAAATTTGGGTTTTTTTAATATCTGGTGCAAGTGGCACAGATCAGTTGTGTGTTGTAATAGTTCTTGTGCATACATTCATGGTGACTGGATTTTCCAGCTGGTGATCTCATTTTATGGGATTGATTTGAGAACTGATCCTGAGTCTCTGAACTGTGATGATGTGTGTAAGGATATTCTGTTTTATTCAGCTTTCCTTTAAGAACAAGCAATTTCAGTGATGCAATTTCTATGTTTTGATTGTTTTAATTTTCCTCTGTTGTGAGGTACCTGGTCTTTATTTCATATTTACTAATGTAATTTGACTTTTATTTCCAGAGCCAACTGTTCGCACAGAGCTGATGGAACAGGTACCTCCTATTGCCATTTTTTTACAAGAAAGTCGACCAAAATTCCCAACAGCATTTTTTGAATACCTTATGCCCATAGTAGTGAGGTACCTCACAGATCTTAACAATCAGGTAAGAAAAACAGACAGCAGGAGTTGAATCCTTGGAAAATTCTGTGTGGCTCAGTGAATTTAAGGCATGATGAGAAGAGGAAATTCCACATGGGTTCATTGGTTGATATCTGGATTTTATGTAGTACTCTGTGTTTATTGGTTTCAGCACATTGCTCTAGGGAGGTCTGATTTTTTTGTTGTTTTTGTTTTTACCACTTCCCTTAGCAGATAATGGAAGACCTCAGGAGTTGCCTCATGGCACATGGACAGAATGTCACAGGAATCATGACTTGCAAATACTGTCTTCTACTTATCTTTTGTCTTATTTTCAGAATGTGATGAAATGTTATCTAATGATTATATTAAGCTTCAGTATTTATTGCTAATTCCTTATGATAACAAAACCTAAGACTTTTTTTTTTTTCTGGGTTTGATTTTTTTTCTTTAGCTTGTACCTGTGTGTCCACTCAAAGGATAGAGGGTTTTGTGGTTAGATCTGTAAATGTTGTTTTTATAGTGGCAGACTGGTTTTGTGTGTTTGTTTATAGGTCAGAAAGGCAGGCCAGGAAGCACTGCTGATACTGCTGGAACAAGACCTGGTGGCTCAGAGTGACATTGAAAATAAGGTGTGTCCAATTCTGCTGGACCTCTCTGCTCCTGACAGTGATGATGAGTACAAGGTGGAAGCTGTCAATGTAAGTTAACATTAATTTATAGTGGTGATTAAGGTCCGTGAATAGTGCTGACATTAAATAAAGTAAGCAATCAAAGTTCTTGTGTTTATTAATATAATTTGATTTTTACTTTAACAAAAGAAGTCTTTAATTTTTATTCTGAATTTTTGAAAACATCAGATTTAAAAAGAGACCATCTTTATACTCCAGTATGCTAAATTATGTCCAAATAGTAGCTGAACAGCTTTAAAAAACAATTGGTCCTTGGCAGCCTTTTTAAGAAATTCTTGTTAGGAGTGTTACATTCCCCAGAGTGTTCTTTACCAGGTTGCACAGTAATGCAGAAATATGACCTGATCTCAGTTCTGAAGTGTTTTGAAAAAAACATTGCCTGGTGACTTTCAAGAAATCAGTTGACTCCACAGAAAAGTGCTGGTGTGTAATTACATTTCAGCATGGATATCTGACACTTGACCTGTAAAATATTTTACCAGCTAGATATTCCTCTTCCTTGTTTGGGAGTTGGGAATTGCTTAGGCAGTTTTCCAGGATGACATCTGAGCACCAGATGCCTTTTAGGAGTTTGAAAATTTTTAGGAAAGTCCTTGAATGGTCTCTTCCTTAGTTCTTATTTAGCATTCTATTACAAAGGCGAGCATTCATTCCTAGAAAGGAATAAAGCTTATTTTTTGTGAAGGTAGAAAACTTGAATATTTTTTGAAAAATCAAAACGGAAAGATGAGGACTGTAATCTGATGATGTTTGTGTAAGCATTAAACCCCTGGTGCACAAGAGCCCCTTGCTTTTTCTTCTTGCAAATAGAAGAATTACAGCAACTTCTCCCAGAAAGTGGGAGCTGAAAGGAAACACACAACCCAAAGCACGTGATTTTCACAGCAGAAACATGGCTTGTGTTGGTAGTGGAAATTGATGGTTCCTCAGACAAAGCTTAATTAATGAGCATGTTACTAACTTCCTTTAATTGCACACTCTTAAGTCCTAAAATTCCTGGGAATCTTTCCTGTAAACTCTGCGTTGACTCACATAAACAACTCGATTTTCTTGCACTTGCTTTTTTTTTTTTTTTTTTGGTCTCCTGTGGTATAGCAAACTTCTATTTTATTGTGGTATCTGAGCCTACAGAGCTGGGGCTGTGCAAGTTTTTAAGCATCTGAACTGTTAAAGCCCAATGTCTTACTTGCATGCTGAAGTTTGGGATATTTCTGATATGCTTAGAGTATGATTTTTGTAAGGTCCTTAGTGCAATGGAACTTTTGTCTTCACCATACAAAATGCCAGTGTTTGCCACATTGCAAACACCTTGAAAACAAATCTCTTAATAAAAGTCTATTTAACCAGATAAAGACAAGGAGTTAAATGCAGGTAATGCTATGTTCTGGTATAAAGTAAAGCTGTGTTTGTGCTTTACATAAAATAGGTGTATGGAAATTCAAATAATATGTAGCTTTAATTGATTTGTAGTTGTATTTTTATTTGAGTTGTATTTTGTATTTGATTTGATTTATTTGTATTTGCTCTCTGAGGTAATTTTTGGGATGAATATTTGGTTGTACTTAGAAGCTTTGTAATTTTCTTCTCCTTACACTTACTCTTTTCCTGATTTTCAGATAATCTGTAAAATGGCTTCTATGTTGAGCAGAACAACAGTTGAGCACATGCTGCTTCCTCGTTTCTGTGAGCTGTGCAGCGATGGGAAATTGTTTCAAGTCCGAAAGGTTGGTCTGTGTCCAACCCTAAACCACCAAAAAAATGAATTTGTACATTGCTGTTCAAATGCCTTCCTGCATAATTGAGCCATAACTTTAGCTGATGAACTTTCAAAGCATCTGCAAGAGAAGTTCTGATTAATTGACATGGTTCTAGTTTCTGTGGTTCAGTAAAGAAACAGATAATAGACTTTGGCCACTGGGTTGGGTCCAGCAGTTAAACTGGTCTTAATAGTTCTGCACAGCCTTTTTTTTTTTTCTTTTTTTTTTTTTTTTTTTTTTTTTTTTTTTTTTTAGCTGCTGTGCTGGTTATAGAAAGGAAGCAACTTCTATAGTTTCTAGCATCTTATTGCAAAATTCAGAAGTAATAGACATTTGAGACATCCTTTCTTTAAAAAATAATCTATTATTGAAAGGAGAAATCCCCAAAGTGTAAGACTTGCTTTAATTCATGTTTGAGTACAAAAAGAAACTTCTAGCATAAGAAGTATTAAAATATTTGAGTAGACCTAAGGGTCACACTGAGCTTCAGCTTGGTCTGCAACATAAGCTGCACTTGCTGGAATTTGAGCTGCTTTTATTGCCTTCTAAATAAGCACAGACAGTGACTTAAAATGTGTATTAACACAGCTCTATCTTAAATGATTTCAGATTTTGCCAGCATCTTTTCCCAGCATGAGGGGATGTTCCATTTGCCTTAATTAGAGCTTCTGTAATGGTCTGTAAATGGCACGAACTTGAGACCTTGATTAAACTTTGCTTCAGCAAAGCACTTAAGCCACCTTGAGCCAGGGTAGTGCTGTCAGTACACCCAAGTCCTGACCCTGGTATCATGTTCTGGCCTGACAGCTGCTACTCAAGGTGATTTAAACTTTCATGTAGGCTTATTGTCCTTTCTGGTGGTTACTGGAGCTGAGGATGCCCCTCATGCAGAAACCTTTATTACTATTGATCCCAGAGCATGTGGTGTATGGGCACTTGCTCCAATGAGCCTTTATTTGCATGAGTTAATATTACATGATGCAGTTACGGGTCTGAAATTGGAAGAGTCAAAACATGTGCAGTTGTTTGATGGGATAAATAATGCATCGTGGAGTTGATAATCAAACTAATGCCCTTGAAAGAGACACAATGTTATTAATGACTTCTTATTTCTTAGATTTGTGCAGCTAATTTTGGTGACATTTGTAATGCAGTTGGGCAAGAAGCCACTGAAAGACTGTTGGTATGTAAAAAACAAATCAGTTTGTAAGACTTGTAATTCTCAGTTCAGAAAGTTTAATGATGAGTTCTTTTATTGTCTTCTCTATAAATTAATCAGTGTGCATGCATTTTTTAAAATTGTTTTGGGTAAGGCCTTGGTGGCAATTACACAGCAAAACTGGGACTTAAGAGTAATACAAAGTTCTTGCTTTGCAAAACATGTTTGAAGATGTAACTGACAGCAGATAAATATATTAATTTATATATGCACACCTTAGAATTACCACTTTTATTTTTTCCCTGAACTAGATGATAATTAATTATGATTTCAAGGAAAATAGGTCATTAATAATTCTTTCTATTCTTTCTTATTGCAAATAGTTGTACACACATTCCTAATGGAGTAAGAGACAGATTTATTTTTTTTTTTTACAATTTCTTTGACTAGTGTATGCTTTTAACCTGTCCCTATTTCTTCTGTTCTTTACTTGTTTTATTCTCTCTTGAGTTGTCATTGTCTCCAGTTTTCAAACAGATACTTTGATATTGCTGCAATCTTTGTTTAGTCTTTAATTACTTCTGGTTTGGCTTATTTTTGGCAGATTCCCAAGTTCTTTGAGCTGTGTTCTGATAGTGTATGGGGAATGAGGAAGGCTTGTGCTGAATGCTTTATGGCAGTGTCTTACACTACATCCCCAGAAGTTCGCAGGAGCAAACTGTCCCCACTGTTCATCAGCCTGATCAGTGACACCTGCAGATGGGTGAGTAACTCACTCTGGAATCCATGCATCCTCCCAGGCAGATCTAAACAAATCATGGGCGAGTGTGGTAGTGCTCTGAAGTGCATTTGCAGAGATCAGAGATTAATGTGCTAAAAGCAAGTCTCCTCTAATGAAATAATCTTATGTTTCCTCTCTCAAAAGTTTATAAAGTGTAAATACTCTTCTGAGAAAAGATTGCTTGTGTTAAATAGATGAGTTGAAGTAAACAGATGTCCTTCAGATTTATAACTTCCAAAAGATTTCTGTACAGTGATTAGGTGTATCACCCTTTGCTTGAGTGGCACTTACTTGGTATTAAATTAAGCTGTTATATTAAGAATCAATTGCACCAAATTTGGGTTTTTGAACACTGTGAGAGTTGCATGAAGCCTGACTGTTGCTCTTATACCACCACAGGTGCGTCAGGCTGCATTTCAGTCTCTTGGACCTTTTATTTCTACCTTTGCAAACCCTTCAAGTGCTGGTCTTTACATTCGAGAAGATGGGACACTGAGTATCCGACCATCAGCACAAGATGTGAATTCCAATTCCTGCCCACCAAGCAACAATATCACTGCGATGTCTTCCAGTGCAAATGCTGCCTTGTCCAGGTAAATCCTGGGAAAGGTGTGGTGTACTGGAAGGGGTTAAAAGGAAGGCAGTTGTTTTTGTTGCTTGTCAAGGCTAAAAATTTCCATTTGAGAATACAGTTCCAGAAAAAGTCTGAAGAGTGAAATCACGCGTTTTGGTGTAACCACATTATTGAAAAATTCACTTTAGCTTCACACGGTGGGGGGGGCAAAAGGAAAACTGATGAAGTAAAGCATAGTGGTAACACAAATTCTTTCTTTAGAGAAAAGCTTCTGTTGCTACTGGTGTCTTTTATCAAGTATTTCACTGAAAACCTCTTGTTACAGAGTACTTAAAGTTTATTTTCAATAACTTTGTTTCTAGCTCAGAACAGCCAATGGAAATCAAACCAGAATCACCGACTGAGGAGACTTCAGCAGAACTTCAAACAAAGCTCTCTGAGGACCTAAATAAAAATCCACGGCAAGAAAGTTCAGATTGTTGTGCCAGCCCTGGAGAAGATGTGTGTCGCTTGTGTCAGAGTGACAAAACTGCTGCCGGTGCCACTGAAGCCACGAAGCAGAGCAGCTTTCCGGGGCTGAGCTCGGGGCTGCCGTCTGCTGAGGATGTGTTTAACACATTCCTGTACTGGCGCCCTCCTCTGCCCGACATAAGTCAGGACCTAGAGCTGCTGCAGTTCAAGGCTGAGAAGCACAACGATGCCTGCTCTGTGCCATGTAATAACTGTGTTGCTAGCAGTGAAATAAAAAGGGTTCTGGAAAGCTTACAGGAGCACATGGATGATCCAGATGTTCAGGGTGAGACTGTGACAGTAAAACTGTGTTTTCTCTGAGCAGGTTTTCTGGCCTTTATAAAACACTTGACTGCAGTTTAATTGGCTTGGCATTCTTAGGGTGATGAACCTACCTTGAGTAGTATTTTCTAGTAGAAGGTTGTGCAACAGCTTTTTTCATAAGACCTGGGTTATTTCTAAAGCTGCTGGGGAAACATTCTTGGCTTCTTTTTGCATGAAAGATAAATTGGTCTAATTACAAAAGGGAAAACAGCTTGTTAAAGACAGTTTTAACAGGTTTTGAATATTGTACATACTGTGGGTTTAGTGACAGTACTACCTGTTGCAAGCTGAATTCACCTAATATTGGCTGACTGGGAGTGGCCCTAGTTTCAAGTTCTGTCTCCTTAACCACCTGAAACAGGCCCTTTGTTGAAAGCATTGGAGGGATATTGGCCTGATGGTGGGATCTGTTTCTCATGGACCAAGTCCCTCTTGTCATCCATAGTCAGCTGAATTTCTTGTTTCACTGAGTCTCTTGAGTGCTCTGCAGTAAAAGGCCTTTTCTTTCCAAGAGCAAATATTTGATAATACAGTATTTTTGTGCAGCTCATACTAGGCTACTTTTTATCTTTTCAGATGAGTTAGTTACAAGCTTAATGCCTTTAAATGCAGAAAGGAGACTAAACAACCATCATCTTTTGTTTTATACAGCTCAGGTCCAAGTGTTGTCTGCTGCTCTCAGAGCTGCTCAGTTTGATTCAGTTGGTGACTGTGAGACCAAAAAAATGGAAGAAAGTGGTGACAATCTTCAGAACAAAATGATTTTGGATGAAAGAGCCGTTTCAGATGCTGCCTGCAACCAGGTGCAAGGGGATACTCTTTCATCCCCTGCCTCCCAAGATGACATCAGTGACCAGTCAAGCACCAGCGTGCTGAAAAGCGTGGTAAGTACACGTTGTGCTCCATGTCTGAGCTGTGTGGGGCTGTGTAGTCCCTGGCATAACTGACCCACTTTTGATCCAAAGCCTTTGAACATTACTAGACCACAGCTATCATATTCTACTTGCTCCAATCAAAGAAAGAAAAGCCATTAAGGGTTATTATTTCTGTTTGCGTCCGAATGACCCAGGAGTTAGTTTTGCAGTAGTCTTGTACATTTTTTTCTGGTGAAATTCTGTTGAATATAATTTGTTGATTTCAAGAGTAAAAACTATTTAAAAGTAACCATCCAAAATGTGCATGGATGTTTGGTTTGTGATGTTAGATTGCTTACTTTAGAAGTAAATCTTAACTACTGCTGCTCTTATTGCTGCTACAGTCTCTTTGCCTCAGTGTGTAACTGTTGTCTTTTTGTATTTGCATCAACACACTGAACAAGGCTCTGCCTGTGCAGAGCTGTTCTGAATCTGAGCTCTGTTGTTCTACACTGTGTTGCTTTGAAATAGCCCCAACAGCACCAAGTCTCCCATATTTCACTACCTGGTACTTCCTTTTACAGGACTCAGAGGAACAACACAGAGGAACCAGTGTATTTTTGAGGAAAGAGCAAGAAAATAATCCACCACTTGAAGATGACAAGCCAAAATTGCAGGTGATTAAAATGGCATCTAATGGATGTAGCAAAGTAGTGGATACAGTTCCTCTTACCCTTAGTTCAGTGATCCCTTCTGCAATGGATCAGTTGCGAAATATGAAGGAATGCTCCAGAATTCAAGGAGAATCCTGTTTTAAATGAGAAAATTAGAAACGTTGGCTTTTTTATTGTGCCTTAGAGGCAACCCATGCAACTAAGGTAGGCACTGACTGTCCTGTTCTGTCACTGATTTACTGTTTGGCATCAGCAAAGAAGGAATTTTCAGCTTGGTTGATGCAAGGTGTTGATAAAGCCACAATGATTGTTCATTGCTGCTCTCTCTTAATGAGAGGACAGGTTACATTTGAGTCATGTACCCTTAGTGAGGGTAACACACACAAGGGGATGTCTTCTCTCTTGTGTTTTGGTCGTGGCTAATCAGTAGGATTGTAGCACAGCAGCTGTATTTTCTTTCTGCTCTTAAATTGAGGTGTCTGTTTGCAGGACATCATCCCTCAGCCTTTACTGGACCAGTACCTGTCCATGACTGACCCTGCTCGGGCCCAGACTGTTGACACTGAGATTGCCAAGCACTGTGCTTACAGCCTGCCTGGGGTGGCCCTGACTCTGGGCAGGCAGAACTGGCACTGCCTCAAGGACACCTATGAGACACTGGCTTCAGATGTACAGGTAAGAGTTTTTTTTACAAAAAAAATCAGAATTTTGAGAAGGAGGCTTTTTCTTCACTTTGTACTGTGGTTTATAAGATCACATAATTTCACAAAGAGGAATAAATGTGCACTAGAAATATAAAATTCCAGATTTAAATCAGACTTCATAAACGTGATTAACACTTTCTACTAGCCCTGACTGACCTGCTGTCTCAATCCTCACACAGGGGTAGTTCAGAAGTTTGTTTATTTTAGTCATGGTGCCTCATGTAGTTCCCTTGCTGGCCTGTTTGCAGTGGAAGGTGCGGCGCACTCTGGCCTTCTCCATCCACGAGCTGGCTGTGATCCTGGGGGATCAATTAACAGCTGCTGATCTGGTGCCAATTTTCAATGGGTTCTTGAAAGACCTGGATGAAGTGCGTATTGGTGTCCTCAAACATCTCTATGACTTTCTGAAGGTAGGAAAATATAATCAACTTCTCAACATAATTTTTTTTCTGGCTCCATTATATGACGAGTTTTTGAATGAGCTGTGCATGTCTCTGTGTCTAATCAATGTTTAGTATTTTTTGCAATGCTACCATTTTGTGTGTGTGCCTCTATTTCTTCTTTTAATGTGCCTCACTTCTCCTTTCTCTCATATCCCAACAAAATACCAAGCTGAAAACCGTTTGTAGATGTGGCTGTAAATGCTGTTGGACGTTGTAAACTGGCAAAGTTAGCCCAGTAGCAGCAGTTTGTGTTTGGGGCTGGGAGAGAAGAGAGCAGATCCTGGTGGGCTGCTCTGGAATACACACAGATCCTCATCTTTTGACTACTCATTCTCATGCCCAGGGTGTTGCTAAAAGGATGACTTCTTGTACTTTGGATGTCACTTGTGTGTCCAGGTACTCAGCTGATTGTGCACAGTTTTTAGGAAGCACCTTGTCATTAGTCACTTGCTTTCAAGTAGGAAAATGCACGTAGGTGTGAGTAGTGACACACCAGACAACTGCAAGTTTGAAGTTTTATCAGTTTTATACCAGTAATGTTTTTCCTTTAGCTACTTCATGCAGAGAAAAGGCGAGAGTATCTTTACCAGCTGCAAGAATTTGTGGTGACTGATAACAGCAGGAACTGGAGGTTTCGTTACGAGCTGGCAGAGTATGTAATTTTGTTAACTTCTGATTTTTAACATGTATTACTAACTTGGAAATAAGTAATTACATTCAGAAGTTGGCGCATCATCTTGATTAGAAGCTAAAAGTTTACAACCATTCTTTAGGAAGGAAAAAGCCACTGGCTGTTAGGGTTATTTGGGGGGAGTCAAGGGTGTTTGGGGTTTTTGGGTTTTTTGTTTTTCACCAGTTGTGTTATAATGTGTGACTAAAACTTACATGCCTGTGATTTTACTAAAATGGAGATCTGATTCACTTGCAGCTGATGAAACATGGCAATCTGATAGCTACTATTCAGTGAGAATTTATTAGTTCAAAACTCCTCTGCAAAAATTAGTGAAACATGTAAGAAGTAATTTTTTAATGTGTAGGAAAGAAAAACCAGCTCTTAGAAAAAAAAGTTTATTCTTTTCATACTTCTACGAGACTGGGTATATAAAAAAGGTAGATTAACATCCCACAGTTCTTTTTCTACAAGCCCTGTTGCTATTTGAAGCACCATTGTGGCCATAATTTGCAGATAAAGTCTGACTTTGTGCTTGTCGTGTTGCTGTGTTTGGGCTGTTGAGGACTTGCTCTCCCTTTGTAGTTTGGCACAACAAACTCAGAGTGGTACAGAAGTTATACAGCAGCTCCCTGAGCCCTGGTGGGGAGCTGCCACTGGCTGGGTTCTGTGTTCCTGCTTGTTCTGTGGCTGGAGTGAAGTCTGTGTGATGTTTGACATGCAAATTATTTTCTGAAATGTAGATTTCTATGCCAAGGTAAATACTCAATTTTTGCTTTGTGAGAATGCACAGGGTATTGATTTGAAGCTGGAAAAAGCTTCTCATGCTTCTGTTTGTAGCTTTTGCTTATTCTTTTGGATGATGTTGATACACTGGTACATGTAGTTTGAATCACAGTTTCTGTTGGCCTCCCTGTTGGATTAAAGCCTCTAACAAGTGAAGAGAAGAACAAAGTGCTCAAGGGCTGTGTAGTAACCCTGGTGCTTTGCTGCTCCTTCCCCACCTGTAAGAGCTGGTGAATGGCAGCAGGCTGGTGCTGCACTTGGTACAGTTAATGATTTCCTTTGTGTTCCAGGCAGCTGATCCTGATCCTGGAGCTCTACAATGCCAATGATGTCTATGACTACTTAAGGCACATTGCACTAACTCTGTGCTCCGATAAAGTTTCAGAAGTTCGGTGGATCTCCTTCAAACTGGTAGGGGATTTAGTTCACTTCCTGGCAGGAGAGCAGGAAAATGGTCCTGGAAAAAGGGTTCCTGAAATCACTGTTTTTTCAGACAAGTAGGGTGAATAGGGATGTTTTGATAAACACAGGAATCAATATGGAAAAAAGTGAAATGGAAAGTTTATAAGGTACTTTGAGTTGTCAGACTGCCCCAGATACTGAAATTTTTCTGTGGTTACATGTGAATGATAAATCCTTTGAAGTGAATGAAGCCAGTCTGTGTAACTTGGAAAACCCTCTTCTAGTTCTGGGGGGAAAAAACCATAACAAAACACAGAACAACCACTGCTGATCTTTCCTCAAAGTTGATTTCATTTGTTATGAAGCCTACAAGCACAGCTGACTACATTGAATACAGTGTCTGTTGTAGAATTCGAATGAAACTATCTTCCTTCTTTTTGTTCCCCTCCTTTTCCCATTCCTTTGGCTCACAGGTTGTAGCAATACTACAGAAGTTCTATGCAAACAGTGCCAATGCCCTGGGATTAAATTTCATCAATGAGCTCGTAGTGCGGTTTCGCCACTGCTCCAAGTGGGTTGGGAGACAAGCCTTTGCCTTCATTTGTCAGGTTGGAATGTTCTCTTTGCTTCTATGTGTATATTAAATCTGAGGCTTTGCAGCAATGTGGGCAAAACTGAAATTTGGACTCATAATTTTTTTTGGTCTTTTTTTGGTTTGGTTAGAGTCAGTGTGGTCTCAGTGCTGGCATCTGGGTGTCCCACCCCAGGCTGTAACCCTGTCTGGGTCTGTGCTTCCAGCTGCCACAGCTGATCCTTGGACTATCTGGTATCCCAGTGGCAAAGCCAAGAATTAAGACCCAAACAGAGGTACATTTGTTTAATCCTTTGCAGTGCTAGGCTAAGGGATCACAAGAGCTCTTTTCACCACCAATGGGTGCTGGATACCAGGAGCTATTTCCCTCTTTATTGCCTCCACTTATTCCCTCCAAACCAAAAATGCTTACATGGGTAGCAGTGAGGAGCAAGACTGCTTTAAAAAGGAAAAGACTGCTTTTAAAGACTGCTTGAAAAGGGAAAAGTGTCATGACAGGCAAGATAGCAGCATTTCCTAAAATGTTCTTGAAAGAAATTCATCTGTTCTTCCTAGCCCATCTTTGGCTGAAATTCAAAATGGTGAGACACAGGGTGGAGTGTTCTTCTTCACAGTTTTTTTAACAGGCCAAAATAAGGACAAGGTGGAATGAAAGGAATGGCAAATAATGCATTTTTAACATAAATCTTACTTTTTCTTTTGTGTGTTTTGTCTCGTAGGCTGTAGTAGAAGAGGAGTGCATGCCCGTGGATCAGTTTGTTGAACACTTACTCCCCAGCCTTCTAAGCCTTGCATCGGATCCTGTGCCAAACGTCAGGGTCCTGCTCGCCAAGGCTCTGAGGCAGACACTGCTGGAGAAAGGTGTGCTCCTTCGTTTCCTTGGAAGGATGCTCTCCTCGGCAACGCTGGCTCTCCTCGGCCAGCACAGCTCTTGCAACTCAGTCGGTGCAAGGCTGCGAAACAGAATCACGCACCGTAACTAGGATTTAAATCCTGACTTGAGAGTACTCGAGTGGCTTTGCAGCCTGGGCACGAGCGATGCTCGTCCCTGGAGGGCTGGAGCTGCCTCGGCCGGCGCTGCAGGTGCCGAGCGGCCCCACACGGGGGCAGTGCGGCCCCGCGAACCGCGCCCGGGCAGCGCTGCCTTCGGCATCGGCGTTCCTCCTCTGCCAGCCCGCTCTGCGGGAATCTGGCGCGTCTCAAATGTAATTCGTCTGCTGCCCTCTGATTATTCAGAGGAAGAAGCACAGAATTCTCCTCTTTTTTTTTAATCAAGTATGGAGAAGGGTTTGGAATGCATTGGACAGTAGCAGCTTCCTGAGCTTCCTGTTGCTCATTGACACATTTCTATTTAGGCAAGAAGAGTTTATCTTAGAAGTATTTAAGTACCTAATAAGATGAATCAGAAGCAGCATGTTTCTCTTTCTGTCAACTTCCTTAGTTTCCTGTAGTTTCTGTAAGGAGACTATAAGGTGGATAAGCTGCCCCAGATGACTTTGGCATTCTCTGTATTTCTGCACTATTTACGCCCTAAGGTTTATTCCTTTGCATTTGATTGAAATTGTCTTTTTTCTCCCCTTATTCCAGCTTATTTTAAAAGTGTTGGGAATCCTCATCTAGAAGCTGCAGAAGAGACCATTCTAGCCCTGCAGTCTGACAGAGATCAAGATGTGTCTTTCTTTGCCACCATAAAACTGAAACAGGGTAACATGGACAATATCACCATTGAAAAACAAAACTAAGGGCTTCCTCTGCAGTGAAGGCTGAACAGCAGGATGGTTTTTCACCTTGTTTCTGTTAGTGTGAGTAATGAGGACAGATAAGGTGGGTTTTGTTACCTCTTTGAAGAGGAAGGGGGGTGTTGAGAAATGTTGCAGTTTTCATTTCGTGACCTCGTTTCATCTACAGAAGTGTTTGATTCCTGTGTGTAATTCCTTCCCTTTGGTTTTCCCTTTGTCAGTGGAGGTGATAACTCTGACCTCACCTCCACTTCAGCATTGTCTGTAAAGTCTTACACCACACTCAGTGTTTCAGCATAATTGGAATTTATATTTCATTTTTTAAACAAAATATTTCCATTAGTAGAAGTTTGCTATAAGCTTAAAAATGTTGCTAAATCTTAAAACCTGATTATAGCAGACTTTCCTGAAGCTATTCTTTCCTCACTTTTATTATCTTTGTACTGTTCCACCTATTGCATTTATTTGGGAAAAAAAGGTGTATATATGTGAATAGATTTGAATTGTAACAAAAAAAATATGAAGAACTTAATTCCGCATCAGTGAAAAAAGCTCAAAAATAATTTCATTTTTAAAGTAGTTACATTACTAGGAACTAGAATTAAGCTTGGGTCATTTTTATGTGTGATATTTTTCAAAGCACAGAGAGCTCAAGATTCTTTGTATGTTGTGAGGTTTCTATTAACTTTTTCCTTCTGAGCTATACCCTTACAGTGTTAACAGGTCATAATAGCAACCTTTCTGACTGCCCTTACAGGTGTTCACAGGTCAGTTTTTGTTGCTGCTGCCTCTCCCAGGAGCAGGCAGACTGGAGATTTCCTAAGTGGAAAATTCCTTGTTCTGCCCCAGCAAAGGTCACTTCGGTTGAGAGATTCAGTTCTGTGAGAGGAGCTGGAGCTGTACAAGCATATTACAGAGAGGTACAGGCTTGAGTCTGTTTTACATGCACACTTCATTGAACAAATACCCTTTAACCTGCCCAGTGGTTAAACCCAAACAGCTTTTCCTAAGAAACAAAGGACCTCTAAATTCTGCAAAACCCCACTGCAGAAGTGTTCCAGGGAAAGGTGGTGCCACAGTTTGCTCTGCAGCCTCAGTGGGTTGTATGGCAAAATCTGGGGCAAACACCAAGTAAGACATATAAGGTGAAGTGGGATGTCTCCTGTCTGTTGGAACAGGGGCTTGGAAGAAAGAGCAGAATTGTGTTAGTCAAGCTAAGTAGCTTCAGAAAAATTATAAAGCTTATCCTTGTGCTGCACCTTGTCTTCTGTTGGATCCCAAATATTCAATAATGTGGGTCGTGGAAAAAGTATTTTTTAAAATTGTGGATTGAAGCTTTATCCTGCTCAAAAACTAATGCTTAAATACTAAAGAAATGGTTTCATGTGATAAGTTACTTTCTTTCTGAGTATAGAGTCCCTTCTCCTAAGCAGAACTGTGTAAATACTTGCCCTTATTTCATGTTCCATAATAAGTAGTTCACATGGGGGAAGGTTTTCACAGAAGTACCTGTTTTGGTTTTGTTTGAATGTGGCTTGTCTGCAATACAGTGAGTAGGTTCCTCAGCTGGGTTCTGCATTTTGGGAGGGCTCACTTTTATATAAGTTAACTAGTCATGTATTATAATATGTACAGTATTTGTAACAAATTGTTTTCTTGTAAGATCACAAAATGCTCTTTGGAAGTTGCAGCCAGAAATATACCACTGCTGTTGCAGCAAACAGCGTAAACTCTGCAACATTCTACATTTAATTTTTATAGGTTTTTTTTTTTTATAATTTAAAACAAATGCTTCTTCAGTACAGACTTTTTATGACTGCAATTTCTTAACAAAAAGACTCCTCAAGTTAATTTTTTTCTAGTTCCAATATCTTTTTCTAATGCTGGCATTATACTGATATTTTCTAACAGTTCACATTTTCTAAGGCCTCTCTGACAAGGTTTCACTTCTGTTTTTTATTATCAGTTGATTAAATTTCTCAGCACTGAACAGATTTTAAGTGTGTGTATATGTAAGTATGTTTGAAATAGACTGTATATAAATTAAATACCTTGAACATTAACCCAACCCAGGTTGCTGTTTGTCAGATCACCTTCAATAGTTACCTTGACTTGCAATAATCCACTGGAAAACACAAGCTTCCATAGGTTTTAGCATGTTTGGTTAGTGTTCAGTAGGAGTTTTTAACTAGGATGTGTGTAAAGGGTAAGTCAAAAGCTCACTAAAAGGCTGAACCAAGTTCTTGGCTTTTTTTAACAATATTTTGGTACCTCTCTGGCTCCCAAATTCAGGTGGGTTTTGAGCTTGGTGATTTCAGTCGAGTGTTTAAAACCTCCTGTTACAACTCCACAGTTGCATGTCCTAATAGGGCCAGCATAGTTCTGGGGTGGGTTTTTTTGTAGACAATGTGCAGGTCTGTTACCCAGATTTACCCTCTGCAAGTTTTTCTTTTTGGTTTAAACTAGAAATGATTTCAGCATGACTAAAGGCTGCACTTTACGTCTTGTCCTAGACAAATGTATGCAATGAGTGTGTTCACGTGCAGTTCTCTGGGTTGTTTAAATTATGCAAAAATATCTATTTAAAAAGCCAGGTGGAGCAAAGTTAGGGTAGTACATCCACTTTCACAGCAGCAGTAAGAATATCACTTTTCAGCATTTCTAGCTAAGGAACGTGAGAATAACAGTAGTTGGTGCAATATTGCTGGGATGCTGTGGGGAATGATCCAGCACTTGTAATCCAAAGGATGCTGGTCATGTTGCTTAGGTTTGAGCCTCACTGGTGGCCCTGGTGGGATGAGCACATGGCAGCTGTGTCAGTACATGGTGGTGTTTAGAGCCCAGTTAAGTGGGGACACTCTGGAAGTGTCATTCATTTGTCAGAATAAAGAATCTATGTAACTTTGTATTTATCTCAATAAATCCTGTGACTGTTTTATAAATGAACTTGCAGTAACTGATTTTTGTCATGGGTGAGTTGTGAGTGCATTTCTTGATTAATGAAACCTGTCCCTGGTGTAAACACTGTCTGTCAGACCAGGGCTGAATGTGGAATTCTCCAAGCTGTGTAGTTAAAAGAATCAATTGCTGGACCTTCCCTTAGCTGTGGGGATATGGAACTTAAAGGGAAGCTTCCTTCCAGGCTCAGGCAGCACCTGAGCAGAGTTTTGTGTTCATGGCAGCTTCACACCATGGTTGGTCTTGTGTTACTGTGAACTCCAGTCTGCTGCCCATCTCCCTGTGGAAGCTGAGTGCTGGAACTTGGGAGCAGAGACCTGTCCTTGCTTTGGCATTGCACAAACAACTTTTTAGCTCGGGGAATTTTTAATGAGAAAGAAAGAGAAGCTGTTGTTACACCTGTTCCATATTTATCAATAGACACCAGAGGCTCCGAACACTGTGGCAATTGTTACATTCCCTTCTTAAAGTGAACCAAATGAACAGAAATTGTTAAATGCCAGAGTACAATACAGCTTATAAAGCCCAACAGACATCAGGAAACTGGTACTGATTGGGCTCTTATGTGTTTTCCTCTTGCTTAGGAAAGAGAATTGTAGTCAGCTTGCAATCTCCCTGACATTGTTCCTGATGGAAGCAGACAAAAAGTACCAATGAAACAGAAGGGCTGCAATTTAGTTAATTTATGCAAAACACAATCAGCATTCAAAGTGGGAGTTAGCAAGCAGAAATGTATTGATGGAAAAGCCAAAATACTCTGTGCATAAATTGTGAAATATTAAAACAGGATTTCAAATAGACTCCTGGAATTCATATAACTGTAGGCCAGAGAAGATTCAGGAGGGGATTTTGTCATGTTGAATTCATGAGGAGGGGCAGAGGGGCTGTGATTTAGTCCCAGGCACTCAGGCCATGCCTCCACATCTTGCAAACCAGCTCTACTGTGGCACAAGAGCTTGGAGCAGTAAGGAAAAATAGAAACAGCTTTTTCAGAAGAGTGATTAGCAGGGAGAGGGTGATTGCTTATGAGGGATGGCTGCTAAGGATCCATGGTAGGGACAGGACAGAGAGGGAAAAGCAGCAAGGAGGTGGCAAAGGACTGAGAGAAATGGAACTGCAGATGAGCTGGGGCCACAATTCCAAAGGTAGCCTGTCTGCAGCAGAACCCAGGTCACACATTTTTCTCTGCCTTCATTTTCTGAATTTGCAGTGTTGTTGGGTTGTAACCACCAACTGTGTTCAAAGGCAAGCAGAAGCCAGCAGTGAGCTGTGCCTGAGGATCTGCTGACCAGTAAGGTTTAGGAAGGGTGGTGGTTTACAGATGGGAGCCAAAAGTTATTAATTTCTTACTCTTCTTCCAGCAGCCTGTTTAGGTTGGTTTGATGCCTAAGCCAGGCTGCAATTGAGGTTTGTGCTTTGGTTTCCCTTTAAGTTCCAGTTCCCTATACACTGTTCTGTTTGCAGCATTTGCTGGACATGGATGTCTGGTGTGGGCTGCTGGTGTTTTTTTGGAATTCCTGTGTGTACAGGAGCTAATAAAGGAGCTGTCAGCTCAGAAAACCCATAAATATGGTTCTAGAGGCTTGGGACAAGAAATGCAGAGATCCCTTGGCCAAGTCTCTTCTGTGGAATTTCTGATGCTATTTCAATTCATTTGGTTTCCAGTAGCTGAACAACCACTGGGGTCAAGCAGAAGTCAAGGTATAAAAATTCATGGCTGTGAGCCCCCTTACCTATGAGCTGCCATATGTTAGAGGAATCATCTAGACCATAGCAGTTGTCTTCTGTCCCCTGATGAGTGTTTGTATGCATAATTCAAACGTGTGCATGTGTTTGAATTCCAGCTTTTATTGATTGAATTGGGCTCTGATAATAAACAGTATAAATAAATCAGAAGGGAGTTAAAGCATTGATGTGCTAGGGGGGGTTGGAATTAAAATGAGTGCAGTGACCTCAAGCAGAATGTAATCTCAAAAGTGCCTGAAATATGCTGATGACATAAAATAAGGCTGAGGAAGTTGGAGAGGCAGAGGAACAAAACAAAATGACTTGGATTTATCAGGATTACAGGCAGGTAAGTGGTTTATGCAGTTTATTGTAGGGAAGCGTGAGGTAATGAGGCCAGGGACCAAAAGTAATCAGAGTGCAGAGTGAGAGTGGTGTGGAATGTGGATCAGAGCTTGTGGAAGGGCAGGTGCAGCACTTGTCATTGGTGTCAGACATGCAGGAATCCTCTCATGCTGCCTTGGCAAAGCACAACCCTTCAGAGGCCATGTCTGGTGGTTGTACAAGAAGAGAGGAGAATCCAGCTTTGGATGTTACAGCAAACATGATCTGTTACTGAGCTGCCTAACAGTCCATCACACAGATTTCAGACTAGAAAAATTTAAAGATGCATTGTCTTGGACTGATGAGCACCCTGACAGCCACAGGAAAGCAAAGAGAAGTTGGTGAATCCTTCCAGCTGGCTAATGGAGAGGTAGATTCTGTGGTTTTGAAAGTACTTGTTTTCTTCTGGTTATCTTTCCTTCTTTTTATTCTTAATGTCTAATTTAATTTTTTAAATGTTTCATTTATCCCCTAAATTGTAAGCGTTTGATTTTTCTCAGTTGTGGCCAAGCAGCTTTTGAAACCAAATCAAAGGCAGAAACAATAAAAGGAGATCTGTGTTGAATTCTTTTGTTGTCCTTGCAGCTTTTATTGTTCTTGATATAATCCATTAATTGTCCCTGTTTAAAAGGGCTTTCTCTAGCTTGACCTATATCTCTAATTGTGATTTTTATACTTATCTAACTTCTTCAGTGAAAAATATTTGAAAACTTAGTTTTCCTGTTTTACTTCTTAGTGCCCCAGTTTCACATATATCCTGAAAGATTTCCAATAGTTAATAATATACAGTATCTTAATGCCTATCATTAAGGGCATATCAATAACACAGAGACTTCTCTTTTCCTTTGAGCCCTCCATGCTTCATCCCATGAAATCCTTTATTGTCTGGAAGCCACAGCTGAGTAAGACATTGAGGAGCTACAGGGAAAACTGAACTGGGAAGGACAGAAGCTAAGGCAAGTCACAAATAATAACCTAATCTCCTACCCTAATCCTTGTGTCATATCAGAATTAAATCAGGAGTGGTGAAAGAATCCTTGGGGAAGTAAGAGATGCACTTGAAATGTTTTTTTCTTTTTGGATTATCTTCAGGGTTTTGTGGCCTCTGATTGACATGATGTCCCTGTCTGGGACACTGGGAATGTGCTGGATGCCCTTTGAGATGAGCTCTCCCCCTGCCCAGATGGGGATCTTGCTGTGGTTTTTGATGTTGTCACAGTAATAAGGACAGAAGGATGACTTCCATGTTCTGGTCTCCATTGGTTCTCCACAGCAAAGGATCAGTGTTGGCTGCAATCTGCAGCCTCAGAGTTGTGTTGTCAGCTTGTGCTGTTGTCACACACTTGGCTAATACCCTGCAGTAATTTTATTTCTTATTCACATGCACACTTAATGTCCTTAGTCATTAGACTGAAAAATGTTAACCTTGTCATAGTTAGTGACTGGAAGCAGAAAAGTCCATTTAATTCTCAGGGGAATGCATTCTAATTTTCTGCTTGTCAGAAAGTGGCATTTTACATATTTTTCTCTTTTTTTCTCCCCACCAGTTTAGTGCTAAATTTAAATGTGTGTGTCATAGGAATAGACCTTTAGTCTGTGCTAAACACCCCAAAAGCCTTGGCAGGGTCCACTGTATGAGTCTTGACCAAGAGCTGCTGCTGAAGCTCATTTCAGGCACTGCAGAGAACAGGGGGGGTGAGAATGAAAAGTTAAAACATAAGAGGTCAGCTCAGATGGCACATTAACATTGCATGTCAGGATGCATTTTTGTCCCCCAGCAAATATGGATAGGTGAAAAGCAGCTCATCTGGAGTAAAATGTCCAATGAAGAAATAAATTATGTTAATCAAGCAGACTAGTACTAATATTTGTCAATAAGATGTGACATCTTCTCATTAATGTCACAAACTACTGTGAGCCTCTAAAAACCATACTGGTGGGAAGGGAAGTTGTCTGCACATACTGAGTTCCCTGCTCTATGAAAGAGAAGAGCTTGTCTTTAAAAATAGATGGCATTTATGGCAAAGAGAAATAATCCTCCCACAGATTACAGCTGTTCACTGCATTGTTGTGCTGGTGGTCTTATCTCATCAGTGGATGTTTTATATGGTTCTTTTTATTTTCTCTTTTGGATACAATTCCATAAGGCTGTTCTGAGGAGGACATTGTGTACTGGGAGCTGGATGTATTTTGAGAAAGAGATACCACTACAACGAACTCCAAGTTTAAATTGCAAAGATGGATGAAATAAAAATGAGGGATGGTTATTTTGCTTTTTACAGATAGGAGCTGAAGCAGGGGCGGTGACTGTTGTGGCCAAAGTCACCCTGGGAGTCCGTGGAATTGCATCCTGATCTTTGAAGTGCAGTTCCAGTATTTTACCATATATTGTCTTCTTGTTCCCTTGCTGCTGAATGTGGATTTGATATGCACATGTGTAATGAGCCAAGCATGTTCTGCATATGTTTATCCAAACTGTGACCTCAGGGACAGGAGGGGAGCAGTCCCTGGTCTGGTTAGGAGGTCTTCCATGGCTGGGCTCACCCAAGGACTGCAAAGCATTGTTGGCATTTACTTCATGAAATAAAGTCCTCCTGCTGTCTGTTTGCTGTTTTAGCATCTGTGGGTTCTGGAGAGGCCTGGCAGGGCAGTGGGAGATGCTGCATGGCTGATTCTGTGACCCCTTGTACTGCCTGAGCACCAGATGTTGCTTAATGATTAGTGTGCAACAAATTAATAAATCGATACCACAGACAAAAAACATCCATTACAGGGGCCTCCCAAAATCTCTCCTGTGAAGGAGAAGTGAGACTGAGACCTGCAGGTATAACATTATTCACTAGACACAAATTTCTCTGGACTCTGTGCTATCCTGACACCTTGCAGAAGGAATGTACACTTGAGATTAATTCTATTCCATAGGTGGTTCAATATGTGCTAGAAAAAAAAAACCCTGACATTTTTGGCCTGGTTTTGTTGTATACAGATGTTCTTGCAGGGAAGGGTGAGTGGTCAGCACAGTCAAAGTGAGCTCAGGAGGAACAAGTCCCACGTGCTGCCTTCCTGTAAGGCCCTGGTGTCCTGCCCTGAAGGGTTTTATCCACAGGGACTCATTTCAGTGAGTCATAGACTTTGAAGTCTAAAGATAAGATCTCGTTGCCCAAGCTCCCTCTGTAGCTTTGTGGAGAACAAGGATGCTGTGGTGTATCATTTAAAGTCTGAATTTGGACTGCAGTTCTGAATCATGACCAGAGTTTAAAAGTCATGCATGTAGTACATCACACACTGCTCACCCTGAGCCTCTCTCAGCCAAAAATCAGGCAACAAATTGAGTTACTGCCTTGTCATCATTAGGCTGTCAGAAGCATAAAAACTTCTGTGCATCTGGCCTTGTTTTTCAGAAATAAAAAGCATTTAAAGTTGGTGTGATACATTATGGAATGCAGCTAATTAATGCCCGTGTAACAACCAAAGGGAGAATTCAGACAGAATTGAGATGTGGTTTCTGAACCTGTATAACTACCTACAAATCCAGAATGGGACAGGGAAGTAAATGAATCCTGGTTTGGCCTGATTTTTAACATTCTTCTTACATAGGAAGTGTGTGTGTACTTCTGTGCTATGCTTGGGGCATAATTTATGTACTGCAATAAATAATAAGTATATATATGCATAATTAGAAGGGACAATAAAGAAAAGCAGTTGATGAAATTGAATTATGCATAATAAAGCTGTAATTTTTCAGGGAAAGCTGTAGTCATCAGGAGAGAAAGTGAAGCTTGTTTGTTTTGTTAGTGTTGTGAGGGACCTGAGCTGGGACTACAGTCTTGTAAGACTTTGTATTTTTATGTTTTATTCTATTACCCCACAGGGTATGGGCAAGACCAGGTGAGGAAACCAACATTTTGGAACCTGAGGTGTAGGATAAACTCTGCAATCTGCCCTTATGGGGACTGTTTAGGAAGCTTATAAGATAATGCTGTGTATTTATCTGCCTTTCCACAGTAACAATGTCTAAATCATCATTACAGAGCCCGTCTTCAAAAGAGAAAGATTTGGCTCACTAGGTTTGAAGAGCCATTCCCATGTTTGGATGCTTTTACACATCCATGACCGACCTGTATGTGCTTCATTCAGCTTCATAGCAAGTCCAGCAACACTGCCAAATGCACAAATGAAATGGATGTAAAATACATTCCAAATAATTGCAGTGTTTATGTAATTTGGTGTCTTCTGTGTTCCAGAAACCCTCAACAGCTGGTTAACCCCAGCAGGATTAGTGAGCTGAGAGGGGCACATGGAGTACCAGGGTCTGGCTGCCCAACAGAACCAGCTGGGTCCTACCTGTCACTGCTGACAGGTAAGGAAGAATTAGCAGTGACTGCAACAGTGCAAATGAAAGGAAAATGGAAAGCAGATTTAGGCAATTCTTTCATGAGTCCTTTAAATGTAGAATTCTGCATCTCTGTATGCAGGGCATTTTAACTGAGATTTGTTGAGTCTGAAGAAGGTGGTTCCCACTCAAGTTAAACAGCTCTGGCCCAAGGTGAAGGAGTAAGGCTCGAGCTGTCCATTGCTCGTGGCTATCCCAGTAAAATACTGATTTGCACAGCACTCCTACTTTGAGCAAACAGAAGGGCAAACAAACAGTAAAAAACCTGGTTTGGTCAAATCTACGGCAAGAGCTTTTCTTAGTGGACACAGCTTCTGGGAGAACACAAGCATCAGCAGTGCTCTTTGGGAACCAGGTTATTGTCCAGTTTGCACTGCACTGTGTTCCCTTTACCTGGCACCTGGCTCAAGATTCCCAAAAATTGTAGGTTGAAGTGACTTTTCCTACTCTAAATATTCAGGGCCCATTTCCTTCTCTGACCCAGCAGCACCACTGGCCCTGTGCAGAAGCATCACAGCCAGCCTGACTTACCAGGCCTTGGGCTTAAGCAGCAGGGGCTGTTTTGCTGCCACAGAGAACTCCCAACTTTGCCTGTGACTACAGCCACGGAGGAAATGAGGTGGGGGAGAAGATCTCCATGTCCCAGTGAACCCATAAACCCTGGAGACTATAAACACATGGGATTTGTTCATTAACCAGTGTAGTGCCAAGACTGAAGCTGCAGTGCAGGGGCTGGGAGCAGAGAAATCACACAGCTTACCCTGAAACAAAAGACATCACCGTGCTCTGGCAACAGGACCACAATGGCTGTTTATTTTTTCCAGACAGGGACTGGAGCTCACTGAGGGATTTTTTTTGGGGCTCTTGCTTTGTTTTTGTTTTGCTGCAGCTTTCAAGGATGAGAATGTTGTGTCTGACGCGTGTCAGCGAGCAGAGGAGATTCACGAGCAGAGTTGGGCTCGTCTTGCTCCCCGGTGAGGAATAAAAGCATTGCCCGTCTCTCACTTCGGGAGGAGAAGGAGGGGCTGCGGGAAGTGAGAAGGCATTGTCAGGTTCGGGTCAGGCTGGAGCATCACGGATTAGCCGGGTGTCACTCGGCAGCCTGGAGGCATCGCTGGGAAAGCCGGAGACAGAAATGTGCGTGCAGGGGTGGGAGCGAGGGCTGCTCTCTCTCACATTTATGATCTTTTGGGAAAGCAGTCAGGAAAATGGACTGAATAAAGAGCCTTTTATCAAGGAAACAGAGAAAATGGCCACTTCTACAGCCCTCTATTGGAACTCTAAATGATGCTGTTATTAGAGCTGTTAAAAACTTTGGTTATCAAGAGTTGTGTCCCCATTTAATCCCAGTCTGGTACCTGCAAATCTGATCGTGCACCTAGGGAAGCTGCTGTCAGTGGAGACACCAAACTGAAAGCATGGTGCTGGTGGAGAGTGAAGATTCTTCATTCTGTTTATTTCTTCATAGCTGCATCTGTTTTTATGCTTTGAAATCCGCAAGTTTATTTCAATATTTAGTGAATTTTTAGTTTATTTCACTTCTTTAGTGAAGCAGATAAAGCAGTGAGGGAGAAAATATGAGGTAAGGGGCTAAATTCAATCACTTGAGCCACACACACAACCTCTGACCACAGGGTGTAAAGGTGTAATCTCCATTCATAAAAGCACATTGTATAGACCCATCACTACCCATCACAAATTTGAGCCAGATCTCATATGTTAACTGCCGAGTACAGCTCCCCTAAAACAGGACACATGATGTTAACAAAATTGGGATGTTTTAAAATTACTTCTCAATACCATTAGTCTTTTTCATGTATGACTGAGGAACGATATTTTGTTCACTTCCAACCCAATCAGTTTCACAGCACAACAGTATCAGTTTCCAGTACAGTTAAATTTATTCCAGTATGGCCCAGTGAAATGGTGTGACATGCTTTCAGCTAAATGACAATTTGACAGAATGTGAAAACCACAGGAGCCAGGAAGAAGGTAACAGTCTGTGAGTGGGCCTTATCTGTCTTGTTACAAGGGGAACAAAACACAACACAGTGAGGAACCTAAAGCAAGGAGGGCCTGGCTTGGGCTACACAGGGAAGCAGAGGTTTCTGGTCTGGTTGCCAGTGACTCTTTTAGATCAATGTTTGTCATTTTGCTACTTTGTACAGAGTGGAAGGAACCAAAAAGAATCCTTCACTAAAGGAGGAAATTATGTGTGTGAATGGGGAGCCTTATGGCTCTGAAAATTATAATAATAAAATTTACATCCTCTGTCTTGTAAGGAAGCAATCTCAGAACTAAAGTTACTGACAGAGCAGCCCATAGGATGCACTGGAAACAGGAGTTTGATGCTCAGCCTTAGGACTGCAGTGAGTGTCACTGGGATGTCACAGCACGTCACTGCAGAGATGTCTCATGCAGAGCACTGAGATTTATTCTCCAAGTACTTGTCTGTGCACAGGCTGTGCCTGCTTTTCGCCTTGGTTCTTTCCAAATGTACAGCAACTCTTGTATGGTGATTACAACCTCAGCAGTGCTACTTACTCAGAATCACCAGCAACTATGATCTAATAAAAAAATCTTTATTCTCTGTAAAATAGCAGTCTTTTGACTCTGAGCTTCTGGTAAAGTATTTTATATTAATGAAATTATAAATAGCAAGTGCCAGTTCTGTGCCAGTTCTAACAGCACAGAAAAGAACACACTGTGAAGCAAAACACCAGGTTTTTGTCCCCCAGTTTTGTTTGTTAAGTGACTGCTTGTGAAAAAGACAGTTTTGATTTCATTGTTCTTCAACTTAAATACAGCTGCCATTTAAGCCTTTGCTGTTATTTCATCACACACCCAGGAGAGGACATGCAGGGCCCATCCTTGGTGGCAGATGTGGGGCTGACCTGCTTCCACCTCTGGTTCTTGTGACTGGGTAACATTTCTGTGTGTGCAGATCTGAAAGACCATCCACAGCTCTTCTGTAAAATGGGTCTATTTGCAAAGTTTACCTGAAAACAACATTAAAGGCCAGATGGCTTCAGCTTCCTGTTAAATTTTTTTGTCAACCAAGGAGTTGCTTTGCAGCTTCCTGTGCTCACCAGAAGCTTCAAAAAAGACAAATGGAATTTTAGTTGGAGCATCTAAATACACTTACATCTTGTTCTCATATTTTGGTTCTGGTCTGACTTGCACAGAAACACAGGTCTAACACTTTTATTCAGAATTGAAGTACTTTAGACTTCTGTTGCACTTTTGAAGTTATTTAATTTTGTTTTGAAGCATTTTCTGATGTGTGCAGAGTTTACTAACACTGTCCTGACCTTGGAGATGTGTGATATTTTACAGTGTGCAGTGGCATTTATGTACCCAACCTGGCTCAAATAAATAGGTTAATTTCCACAAATTAAAGGCCAGGTTTCAAACATAACAAAGTGATACAATAATTCTGTAACAACCTTTAGGATTCACAACTGCGGCAGATGAGTGGGCAGGCCTTTGTCAGCTGCAAATCCACAACTTCTACACAATTTTTTTCATGTAGAACGTTAGAAGTGTTGGGAAAAAAATAGTCAGGTTTTTAGTTTCACATAACACCAAAACGCTGAATACATGGGATGGATTTATGGTAAATAAATGACTTAAAATATTAGATTATATTCTTCGCACATCCCAAATTAGTCTCTATCAAAGTATCTCCTGAAGTAAAGGTACCTTAAATGACAGAATGTACAATACAAAACCCTTACTGTTAGGACAGAGTTAATATTCAGACATTGGAATAAGATCAGGAACGTCCAACTGTAGATGCTGGACAAAGAATTTATTTTGGTTTTCAAAGTCAAACCATGGCTCATCTGGACTTGGATTTCACTTCATACAAACATCCACTGGGTATTTGGTTCCAGCTTTGAATCTTTAATATAACTCTTTAAAAGTCCGTGAAGTTCCCCTTTTATTTGGCCTGAATTGTTGTAATTTAATTGCCACTAAATGACATATTAATAATTATTATACCTGTTTATATAAATCAGACAAGACTAAGATCTTATGACCTTAAAATAAACTGAAGAACCACATACCCCATGATTAAAATAAGCAAGACATACAAACCTGGCAATGACAAGAAAGCACACTGATTTTTAATATTGTTCTTACAATTATCTTGGTTGTCCAAAGAACAGTGTACACAGGTTATGGTTAGTAGCTAAACTGCAATTTAACTTCAATTTCCAGAGTCTGATTCCAAGTTATTCTTTATTCTGGTTTTTAAGTAAAGTGTCTGAAGTTACTTCTGCTATGTGTTCTCTTTCTTGGGTAATCTTTCCAAAGGATATGACTCACTTCTCCATTATTTGTAAAGAATATGGGAAAAAGTAAAATATTATTATTTTGTGGGCATTTGGAAATGGATGTGTAAAAAAAACAAAAAGGTGGGATGTTGATGACTGTGAGTCATTTCTTGGGAAGAAGGGAAGAACAAACACTGGCTGCTGCCTTACTGCTGTGAAAGCCAAGGACTTAGTGCTGACTCAAGCAGCAGATATTGATGGCTGCAGAACACAAAGGAGATCTTGCAGCAGGGTTAAAGAGGAAAACCTTTCCCCTTCAAGTGATAAGGAGTTAGAGGGAACTGCCTGTGCTGATTTCTTGGAGGCTCTTCTTTGCTTAAACAACCTTCTGGTTGGAGCACCTTGGGCAGTTAGAATTCTATCGTGCAAACAGTTGCTGCAGATCAATGAGTCCTTTTGAGTTTCCAGAAATCCTGGCAAACCTTCAGGTGCATAATGAAGTGCAGGACAGAACTCCAGGGCACTGAGGGAGCTACCCCAGTAACTCCCAGTGCAATCACCTGCTGGCTCTGAGCATCTCTCCCTGCTAGGTGCAAATATTGGTAAACACAAAACTGAAGTGATATACTTTGTAACCATTTACATACTGATCAGCTAATGGAAAAACCCTGTTTTCATACTAAAACTGATTTTTCAAAGTGACTTTGTGTCACTGTGGTCTTTGTGTACTTTATTTCCTTACTGGGAACTACTCACTTATGTGTGTAACTACACAAAATACCTGCAAAGCACACCCAACACAAAGCCCAGTGTATTTCATGAGTATTTTATGAGTAGAGGTCCTCATGGAGAAACAACAATAAAAATTTGCACTGTCATTCCAACTTCCAATTAATGTTTTTAAATTATAGTCCTATTAGTGCTAATAAAAATAGAATGTGCTCTGTGATCTTCATCTGAGTTTATTGTTATTTCTAAGTTAAAAGCAGAAGCTCTGAAGCAGAGTTAGCAGCTTTGATACCATAGATTCAATTAAGTAAAATGAAAATGTTCACACTTTACCAAAATGTTTATGGATTTTTACATAAACAGCAGAAATGATCAACAGTCCAACAGTCCACTACTGGATATCTCCTTAGGAATGCAGATGGATCTCTGTGCTTCTTTATTTCCTAATGTCACTCAGAGGGCTCACACGGTCACTTCATACTACAGACAGCTCCTTTGGAGCTTTGGATTTGAAAATTGTGTTCAAGTGCCAGTGCTGGAACACCTGATCTCCAGCCAATAAATCCCTGGGTAGTTTTAGGTACTGGAGGAGATGGAAGCACCTAAAATCAAAGTAACATGTAAAACTGAATGATTAAAAGGTTTTTGGTTGAAGTTTCTGTCATGCAACACTGTCTTTTGTGCTGTAGTGTTCTAAACCAAACAATCAAGTCATTGTTTAGTAGTGTATGTTGGAATTTTTTTTAAAGTTTGTTTCAATACTAAGGGCTTTAATTGCTTAACATTATCAGATTTTTTTTTTATTATTATTATGTATGGAAAAAGCTCAAGCCGAAGATAATCATCATCATCTTTAATTAACTTCTGCAAACAGGAGAAATAGTGTTTTCTCCTTGCAGTTATATATTTGGTAGCAATGCAGCTATGGAATAATAATTTTAAATCCAAATACCAAAGATATTACTGACCAAACTGGCTTTTACATCAAGAACTACTTATTCATTCTACTTTCCTTCTACTTTAAAAGATGGGTGAGCAGCAAGTTAATCTGCAACTAATCTAGCTAAAAAGGAAACAAAACAAAACCCAACAGACTCTGTTCAGTGACTGCTGTGCTTACTTTGGCTGAATCATGTCAATTGGGCACGTTCTATCATTTCAGCATCTGGGGACTTAGCAGAGAAATACACAGCAAGAGAACAATGTTTCAGTTCTCTTGCCAGAGTTGCTTCACTTTGTTCTTTAGCCAAGATTAGAAAATGTTTATGATATTTAGGTGGAGCAGTTCCTCAGAAAAGATAATTTTTATGGCCAAAAGTGCCACCCACTGAGCAAGATAATGAAGGAACTCATGTCCCACTTTTGGTCTGGGGGAGGGGACTATGCAGAAGCTTTTATTAGTCTAACCTAGAGAGAACAGATTTGACTGTTATCACAAGGTAAATGTGTAGAAAGACAGTTCTGAAAAAGATGTATGAAACTTCACTCTGAATATGTAAAGGGTGACCTAAATCACAGCTAACCCTCCTCTTCCTCCCAGTTCTGAGGTGAAATGGAAATTCTGCTCCAGTGTGCACCAGGCTCTGCACACTTGTGGAGCAGCTAAGTGCAGGATTTGTTAATGTATCAACACCCTCACAGGGCTGAGACTTGACTGAAACTGAAGCTGGACTGAGATTGGTTTGGGACAAAACAGAACAACAAGTAGCAAGAATGGCAGAAATTATGCCATTTCATTTCTTTACCACTCTAAGCCCTAGCTCTTGATTTTTAATTTAATCCCAGTAAAAGGTTTTACTACTTCCTTACGTTATCTCTCCACCCTTGGAATCCTTTGAAAGAAAGCTAGCTCAACAGGTAAGAATTTCCAACCTCCTTTATTTCCCTAATCTTCTCTAAGTGGACTGACCTTCCCTTTCCTTAGCATATTCTGCTTCCCCTTTTGTGAGTACATTCCTCTCCCAGTGTCACTGCTTCAGTTGCCTGTGGAGTCACACTATCCACTGTGATCCTGACACACCATATTTGTAAATTAAACCATAAATCACATTCTACTCTCCAGCTGTTTGACAGCTTTAAGACTCTGAATGTACATATAAATCGTATAAAACAAAATAATTATTACTTGGCTTATTAGAACTAGCTCCTTATTAATTTGTGGTACTCAAGAGGACAGTGGTATTGTCTCTGCCAAAGAGCAGATTCTTATATAAAGGTAGAAAAATTACAGCCATATCCAAGGGGCAATGCCTTGTCTTAAACAAATGCTTTTAAAGCATTGTTTGGCTTGCAAATGCAGTTTACTTTGACCTTTATTTAAGACCCCCCCCCCCCCCATAAGACAAGTGGTTTTCAGAGCTTGTGTGGTTTTTGAAGACAGATGTTGCTGTATGGCAATTCTAAAATCTAATTTTCTAACCTTAATGTATTTTTCTACAGGTGTCACAGGTCGAATCTGCAGGTGATCTGGAAGCTGAAGCTTGGGCTTTGCGTCTTCTTTCTTTTCATCTCCAATCAACTAAAATCAAAACATATTTAAAAATAAACTCTTTATCTTTTGAAATATACTGTAATATGTGATATCCACATCATTCCCCTCATTGCTGCATATGAACTTCCTGTTCTTTCCACCTGAAGCAGGATTACTTAGTGCTTTGGAAATTACTGGATTTTTTTTTGTTTGTTTCAGAAGACATACAAACTAGATTTATAACTGTGCAGGGGCTGCATTAAACCTGTTCTTCAGCAATGAAATACTGTGATTCCAAATGTAATATCATATGCTACTGTACTGTAATATCTAAACATCACTGAGAAGACACATCACTCCAAATATTTTCATTTGTTGTTGATTCCCCCACTAACAATTTCATTAGCTGGAACCTTTTCCCCTAGATTTTTAAAATACCATACGGAGAGACAAAGGGGAAATATTTTCCTGTCAGTACTAGTGCATTGAAAACTAGTACTTGTTAGCACTAGGAGTCATCCTTCTCAAGACAAATATATCAGGATATGCACAGCATATAAATTACCATGAGATGTGTTTTATTCAGAAGAAAACTGAATATCTGAACCATTTCAAAGGCAGTGCAGTTGCTACCTTGGATGCCAGAGTAGTGAAGCATACTCAGTACATTTCTAGTCTTCTGTGCTCTCATCATTTTGTGTCCAGATAAATTTGTGCACAAGTAGATTTCATGTGTTGCTTTTATTAGAAACCATATTATATGCCATTCAATTTTACCTCCTCAGGAGATGTTTTCAAAAATCCCCATTTCTCAGCCCATCTTTTAGCAGCATCTTCTTCCTTTTCAACATGTTTTTTCCTGAAACCAACAGACAAATATTTAAGATCACTTTGAAAACTTTCATTTAAAAAAAAACCCAACATGCCTACCCAACTATTGATGTCACAAAGCACAGCACTTTGGCAGGAATCTAAACTTCCATCTCAAAAAAGCGAGTTTATGTGCATATTATCATTGTCTGACTCAGAGTGAGTGGGAAAAGAATAAAAACCTTTCCAGAGGTTTGAAACAGCGCATGCGAACACGCTGCTAAGCACCAATAGCCTACCAAATATATTTTCATTTACTGTGTGGACTGACGAGACGCCCCGGCCCCACACCCAGCGGGGAAGGAGGGCTTCATTGGAGCCAAGCCCCGACTTTTCGACCAAAGGCGCGCTCTTTAAACGCGCACCACAACTGCTGGAGCGCGGAGCTGCGAGGCGGCAGCAGAGCAGCGGTGACTGAGGGCCGGGGGCTGTTTGTTACCAGTAGTTGTCCTGCGCTATGAAGTTGCCGGGCTCCATGGCGCCGCAGCCGGGCCGCCTCAGCCCCGCTGGAACCCGGGGTCCGCCGCGGCCGCTCGGGCGTTGCGGGGCAACGGCGGCGGGAAGGGCGGGAGCTCATGAGGGGGGCACAAGATGGCGAGAACGCGTTTAAATGTTGGCAAGTGCGCACACACTCCCTGAGGGAAGGATCTTCTTCTCTCGTCCTTTGGAAGCTCGCCGGTGGTACCACAGACAAGTCTCAAGGAAGAAAAGCAAAAGAAATCCCGCCGTGTGCTTTCCTGAGGCCCCTCAGGCAGGCACAAGATGGCGGCGGGGGGAACTCGTGTGGGCGGGCCCAAGGTGATGGGAGGGGCAGGTAATAATTAATGAGTGTAATAAAATGTTGGGAAGTGGTCAGACCTTCCTGAGGTGCTCTCGTGTTTTAGGAGCTGTCCTGTAGCACCACAGCTGTGTCTCGGGAAAAAAAAAGCGAAAATTCCTCACTCCCTGCTTTCTTGAAGCCCCTCATGAGGCCTGGGGAAGTACTTGGTAATTTTTTTACGTTTGCATTACGATGGTGGAAAGTTGTTGTTTTTTTTTTTTTTTTTTTTTTTTTTTTTTTTTTTTTTTTTAAGCTGCTGTAGTGTTCTGGGTTCCTCTTGTTGCACGCCGAATTTTTTATTTTGATAATTTCATTGGGAAACAACGCCACTCCTGTGATGCAGTGCCTGATGTCTTCTGATAAATGTCCTTTATGAGCTACGTGCCTGTGACAGAAGTTCTGAGGAAGACCTCAGCATACTTTATGGCTTCTATGTGAGAACCCTGAATAAATTTATGGGTTGTTAAGGGTTTATTGTGTTCCAATATATTGATATTTTTGGCCCTACATGAATTTCTTGGTAATTTTATTTTCTTGTAGTTGCCGGATAAAATATTTCAAAAATGAGTGGAGCTAGCTGGCTCTTTGCCCTCATGGGTTTAAATGGTTCCCGATCTCTTTTGTGTTGTAGGGAAAGTGACTTTTGTAAACACCCTGGAAATAGTTAATGGGACTCTCACACCACTGGGCACTTATTATCCTTCTTAGAAAATAAATGCAGAAAGGTTCTGGCTTCAGCTGAGTGGTTTGTAGGCAGTGTGTTTGAATGTTTAATTATTAGACTTTAAAAAAAAAAAGTCCAAAGGCCTTAAATATTTGAATACGAGAAGACTATATACATTTATTAGTCATTTTAGAAGTACTAAGAACCTCTGTTTGAGTAAGAGGAGAATAAAAATGCCTTCTATAGTTCTAGAATAGCAATTAATACTGCTCTTCTGGGTCCCTGAAAATCATTAAAGTATCAACAAATGGAATATTTCACTTACATGCCATTTCTTGATTCTCTAATTGATAATTAGGCTCACAATTAAATCATCTGGGTCTCCTATCACACCCATAAATGCTTACTCATTGTCCTACTTAATTAACTCCTGCTGCTTTGTCACATTTATCTCAGGAGTCTTCTTATTGCTTTGATGCTTTCCATGAAAAAAGATAATTTGTTAATGAAACAATCAAATCCGTAGTTTACTGTCAGGGCTTAAACTGCACCAGCATTTGTCAAGAGAGATGAAAGTTCTTATACCAACACTGTGGAAATAGAACTTTATTGTGCTTGAGTCTTTTGCACTTATTTCTCAGATGAGGGAGTGTAGTAAATGAGTAGTTAAAGTCGTAAGTATTATTAGACTCTTATGAGTACAGGGCAGTATTCAAATTGCACTATGAGTAGAAAGTGAAATAGGATTTTAATGAGATGATGATACTGAATGACAGGAACACAGGTCTGTGGAGATTCCAGAGTCTTCTGCAGAAAGTCTGGATATTGTAGCTGCATACAACAGCCTTTGTCATCATGTGACCAATGCTGAAGTAGATCCTACATCATTCAGTGTGTCATCTTTAAATAGACGCCAGTTTCAATACTTGGTGCTTTAAAGTTGGGTAAATTCTATCTTGATGTAGCCATAAATACTGAAATTCCAATTCTTCCTGTTGTCTTCTGCTTAGGACTGATCCTGTTATTCGGCTGTTCAGCAGTGCTGCTGTTGAGCAAGAACTCACAACTGCTCTTCAAGAATTTACAACTCGTCCATAACTTGAGAGTTGCAGATTAGCATCAGGATTTTGAGAAACCTTTCACCCGTGTCAGGTATTGCTCTACCCCTGGGGACACAGTTTGGCGTTTTTACAGCCCCTGTACTCCCTTTTCTCAGTCAAAAGAAGTGCTTGAGGTGCTATGTTCTGATGTAGTCTGGGTACTGAATGATAGGGATTAAAACTAACCGAGGGGGAAATGAGGTGCTTTAACCCAAATACAGTGTTCTGTGTAGGTGTACGAATGCTTCCACCAGCACATGATGGGGCAATGCACGAGGACTTGGAGGAGGGCAGTGCTGGCTGCTAGGTCCAGGTTTTTCCAGTGTTTTAGGGTGGTGTGTTGACACAAACACAGGTGTTATTGCTCTGTGAAATAAGTCAGGGAAACAAACAGGCTTTAACAGGCTCTGCAGAAAGTCAGCTCGCTGTTTTAATCGCTTTCACAGAACAGCTCCACGAGCAGTTGTGCTTCTGCATGGAGGCAGCAGACAGAATGGAGACAGGAAAAGGTGATGTGAGCTGAAATGAGCAACCCAGGGTAGGTGGATATCTTAAACCTCTACTGCTGCAGAAAACTGCATACTGCGATTTTGGCTTTGTTAATGTTTCCATTCTTGAAAATCTGAGTTAAGTTTTGGTTTTCTGGAAATCTCACGTGTCAACCCTGATACAAGAATGTTAAGGTTTTGTACATTGCTTGTTTATGGAGAAAAGTATCCAGATGAGTACACAAAAGCTTTCTGTGTCACAGTCTGAAATTACTTGAAGAAAACAAGCCTGTTCTCTTGAGTTCTCTGTAAGGATTTCTGAGTGCTGTTTATGAGCATCTCTGCTCCCATGGAATGTGCTGAGATTTGAGTCTATGTGATACTCAGATTCAAGTGCTAAAGAATTGTTGCTAAATCTACCTTTGTATTGTGTATCTGTTTTCTGAACACTTATGATGCAAACTAGCAATGGTCTGGTATAACAGAAATTGGTTTTCTTGTGAAGATGGTGGCTACACAGAAGAATTCTTCCTTTGTGAGAGTAGCTCTAGCACAGGGTCCTGCTGGAGAGATGTTTGTAAATGCTGTTTTCTGAGTGGAAATTCAGGGCAGTGTCACACATGTGCTGTGAGCAGCACACATTCTCAATTTGGGCAATTACCCCAGAGCTCTGTTGCTAAACCAGTATGTGACCAGTAAGTCCCAAACTTTCCTGTGGTGCTATGGCTTTTGCTGGATGTCTGGTAGCTCTGTAGAGGCATCTGGCAATGTTCTGACTGGGCTGTTTGGCTGGAGGAGTGCAACAAATGCCCTCCACTGATGGCAGATAACAGCAGGGAGGGAGGGGGAATGAAGGTGTCCATAAGGAAACCTGCAGTGGGGTGCACCAGCACCTCACACCCAAAAGTGCCATCTTCACATCTAAACTTTGAAGAGCAGCTTCATTATTTTCTTTCAGCTGCACTAATCTGGTGTCTTCCCCTCCACATCAGCCATGTCAGAACATCTGAAAGTGAAGCTCTCTGCTGAGATGTTTATATATGCATTTATATATCCATGTGTATCTGTGCTTAGACTTTTGCATTGAAAATGTTTACCAGAAAATATTAGTACTGGCAGTTTTGTGTTTGCTGCTCCACAGTTTGCAATGTGAGGTATGGAAGTCTAAAAGAGTATTTTAGCATAACTTCATTGTCTTTTTGCAATGTTTTTACATAATATTTCAGATGTAGGAAACCTGAGACTGCCTTGTTATCATCACTGTGATTTAAATAATGAAGTCCCATTGACACAGACTGGTTTCATTTTAAAAAGCCCTGCTAAAGTCTATCACATCAAGAACATGTTAATTGGAGTTCCTGAATTTCCATTTATGAACGTAATCCAACAGCCTGGTTAGAATCATTATATGTTGTGGCAAAATTTAGAACTCTCATCTTATTGTGGCTGTAATTATCCAGTGGCTTTTGAAACAGTGAGGGCATGTTTGTTTTCCCAGTGATAATATGTTCCTTTTTTACCCATAAAATGGCACTTACAGCTAGAGCTTTATGCAGACTTCTGTGCTTGAAAGATTCAATAATTCCTGGGATTTTATTTGGTTTTGAGCAGATTCTTTCCTTTTTATTCAAACTAAAGATTTGCATGAGAGACTGACTGCATTACAGTAAACCTGATGGATGCACTTTATTTCTGTTGTACTTGGTGGAAGAAGTATATATGCCCTCCAGATAAAATTGTTTATTCTATGGACATGGAGACCTTTGTCACTTTCAAACTGGAGAAAGTGTTTGCATTAAAATCCCCGAGTCCCAGGCATTGTCTCAGAGCACAGCTCCCCAGTTCTGGTTGCCCAATGCTGCCCTGGTGCAGTTTCAAAGAATACAGCCACCACTTGTAGCCACTGGAAAAATTTCTTGTGAATTCCAATGTGCAACACTTAACAGAACTGTTTTGCTGGTATGAGCACTACCTATGCACCATATGAATTAAAGATGAAGGAGAAAGACACAATTTTAAATTCTATTGCATTGTATAAACTGAAATCAAACTCTTAATCGTCTTTGAAAGTATTTTTTTTGTTTCAATACAGCTCATGTTTCAAATCAGAAAGCATCTCCTTTTTTCCTTTTGCTTGAAAAGCAGGGGGTCTGGGACATTTTAATAGCTTTCATAGCCTACTCTGCAAATATATTATTGCTGCACAATAATTTCTTTGCATGAGAATTGCTTAAATGATTCAAAAAGGATTGAAAAATATATTTCAAGTTTTAATTTTATGCACAGAACATTAATGAGCAGTGCCCCTTAGAGACTTGCTGTCAGTTTAACATATTCACAATAATCTCAACACAGATGTTATTCCATCGAAATCCTTTTAGAAAGAAGAAACCAGTAATTTTTCCTTAGAGAATGTCAGAAAATATGTTATTGTTGAAAATTGCATTTTGATCCCAGAGTGCTATGTAAAAAAATCATTGCTAGGAAGAGTAAGTAGCACATTGTTTCTGAGGTAAAATGCATGTGAAACTTCCTTGAGCCTCCTGTAAATTTTAAAACAAGTGAATGTTCTGTTAGTCTCATGCAATTTTACTTCCCTTGAGGGTGATTGCAGGCAGTGATGGGATATCAGCATCTAATTGTATTCTAATTTAGGAGAGTATTTGTTATAAGATCAGATTTCTCTATTTGTAGCCATCACATGATGAAGTTATTGTCTCTTTTGGATACATTTCCTCTGCATTATCTGAGCATATAAATTAAAATACTTGCTAGAGAGAAAGTACATACTTGGAATGACAGTTTTTGTTGGAAAATGTTCTAAGTGCCCTTTCTCTTTTGTGTTCTGTGATATGCCTGTGTTTTCTTTTTTCTCTTTGGTGCACTCATGTATTCTGCTTGCTTGGTCTTGCCTGAGAACAGCTCTGAAACAATGCTGGTACTATAAAAAATGATAAGACTGTAAATATTATGTTGCTCAATATTGGAGGTAAAATTTTCTGTTCCACTTAACCTTAACTAAAGTTGATCTCCAGAGGAGAAGCTCTAGCCAGTTCCCTGGATAGACCCCAGCCATATGGGAATGGTGCGTAGGTAATGTGAAAGAGGACATTTGGGAAAGTGTTGGATGACTCAAAGCAATGGATCTGCAATTTTCCCAGGTTTTAAGAACACCTCTAGGACTGCATAAGTAAAAGAATCATAGTTGGGAGTGGAATAAAGTGCACCATCAGTTCTGTGCAGACAGAGCTGATTGGAATAAGTCCCATCAGGTTTTTCAGAAGTTGTTTGGAAGAGGAGGAAGGTGAAACATGAAGGTACAGTTCACTCATGACCAAAATCAGGAGAATTGACACTTCCAGTCAAAGAAATGTTTCAACCTTTTCTTGGGAAGGAAGCAGCTCCTCCAGCCACTTAGTGTGTACTTTGACAGAAGGGAAGGTTGCAGTTATGTAACACACAAAGTGGGATCTCGGTTTCAAGTCTATTTTATGAGCCCTGATGCACAGAATGGCAGGGATGGTGACTCGGTGCAACTTCAGGATACTGCAATGGAATATCCTTTATATCCTTTATGCAAACGTATTTATTTTGCAAAAGTAGATTTCTTGATCTTCAATAGCTTTTAATTTCTCGACTCTGCCATTAAGAAAAAAATCTGTTTAGATGATGATAGAAAAGAGCTGCAAAACTGTAAGCAAACACAAACAAAAAGGGACAAAATTTCCAAACATTTGCTTTAGGTAGGATATGTTTTACTTGAAGTAACAAGCCCGGAGAATGAAATTCCATTCTGTTGTAGAATACAAAGAGAAAGAAATGCATTTAGCAGCGATGTGTTGTTTTAATAGCAGCTATGGGAGATCTTCGGATTTAAATTATTCACACTGTCATACTTGTGTCTAGGTTCATCCTATTTTATACTTAGTTGCACTCAACATGCTCAGTTTTTAGATGTATGCACTACAGGTAATGTTGCCATAGTGAAAATGGTTGCACAGTGCTGTAGTAGAAAAAAACCCAATACATCTATTTTCCCAATAACAGTAGTATTGATATTGGGAAAATACAGCATGTTTGTATTCAATTTAGGTTAGGATCTTTTTCTTTATCCTGAAGGTAGAAAATATTGTTTTCATTATAGATTTGGAAAAAAAGGTTTATTGTTATTAATTTCTTCATTCAAGGTTTGGTAGCTTTCTTTGATCAAATTTGCTGCTCCTTATGTAAACTGCACCTTTAAAATTAACCTGAACAGGTTAATTGCTGTAAGGAAAATCAGTGTTTAAATAGGTGGTATAACATGATACATGGAATAAAAAGGTAAATGATTAAGCACTTTAATGTATCTATAGCCCTTGGTTTAATAGTGCTTTGACTAACCTGAATTATGACATATAATTTGACACGTACACATCCCAATTCAATCAAAACCTCTTTCAGTAGCATCTTAAATAGTACCCACTCATGCAGACTTTCACATTAAAGTAATTATAGGGGGGGAGAGTTGTAAGAACAGAAAGAAAGTTTACTCTTCCTCTTTATAGTGAAAACAAATGTGTTTTTCTCCAGAATCTGCCAAGCCTGTGTTTTAATGATTTAACAGATGGAGTTGGCACATGTGAACCTGGAAGATGCATCTGTCTGATTTTTCCAGTCTGAGGATTTTTTAACTGCATTAATGGCACAGACAATGGTAAAATATCACCTCCCCAGGCTGCTTTGCTCTCCTAACACATAATGTCTTTTAAGGAAAAAAAAAGTGATAGGAGACTGGGGTGAGCAAAAGGCCAGAGAAATGGGGATTTGAAAAGTTTAATATTTTCTGTCTTCACTGCATTAAGCTTTTAAGCCCTTCACTTTGAATTTTGCCTGGATATGGTGTGGAAACAGAAATTTTACCCAGGCAACATTATGTGTGATCTCAGGGTTCTGTTAATTAATGGCTTTAAATAAACACCATTTAAATAAGGAGACCAATAGCCACCAGTGCTTTGTCCTTTGTAATTGAAATTGGGTGTTGCTTCTTTTCCAATTTGGTAATTTTATCTTTTTGGGGGTTAGTTCTTGTAAAGGTTCTGCTCGTGTGTAACTTCAGACTAGCAATCTCATTTAGTCATTTCTACTGTTCATTCAAGCAGGCAGTGGAGATGCTTAACTGTTTGGAATGAGGGGTTTAATTTGAATTTCTTTTGGACTGGAATCCTGAGCAGTCACCTGGATTTTCTGCTGAAACCAATGGAATACCTTTCTGTGCTAAAATCCTGGAGTCTCTTGGTTATTTGCCCTGAACTCTGGGATGGCACTGTGGAAGCAGGACCAGACGACCCCGTGTGGTCCTTTCCAGCCTGACCCATGCTGTGAGTCTGAAATGCCTCAGCAGTTCACAGGACTGAACTAAATTCCAGGCTCTTGATACTTCTGCAGGTGTCTCTGTAAGAAAGTGCCCCTTCTGAGCACAGTCTTGTCCAAGGGCCAGGCCAGGACTCATGGGAGCTGCCCAGCTGCTTCCACTAACACTAGGGCAAAGTGCTCTTGCTTGTGGAGGGGTCCCTCATTCTGTTTGTCAACAAAAATTTGACATAAAATGAAGTAATCTTCTCTGGGCTGTGAACTGTCCAGGCCTTCCTCGAACAGCACCTTGCTTTGTGGTTCACTTCAATTTTACTTTACTACTGCTGAGTAAAAAGATTTCTAGAGGAACATATTTCATTGTTAATGAAATTAACACAGCTTTTCTGACATTGAAAAAAAAAATTAAAATGACAGTGAAAAAGGCAGAAAAACTTCTGCAAATGCTCCGGAGTTTTTGTTTTATTTTTTGCTGAAGGAGTAGGTTTAGTGGTAGAGCTGCACATCAGAAGTGACTGCAGTGATGTGCTTCACTTATATGTGTATCTCTTTAATTCCATACACAGCACACTAGGATTTACTCATTAGTCTAATGAGGGACGGTACCTCTGTCTATGAAATTTGCCTGGCCAATGTTACTAGATGATGAGTTTTGAGAAAAATCTGTTCAAAGTCCAGGCAGATGCCCCACCTGCACTTCCTGGTAAAATAGGGAAGGAGGTGTAGCTTGTGGTTCTACAGCTATGTTGTCTTCTTTAATCTCCTTCCATCTCTGTAGTACTGCAGTGTTGATGTCATGGACCTCTTTGAGATTCTTCAATAATTGAAGCACGTTAAATAAACTTATTAATTGAGGCTTCTCCATTTCCTGGCATTTCATATAGCTTACGTTGCCTTTTTTATGTGTGTCTAATAATGAGAGGCTTGCTCTGGTCTATCAACCCTCCGAGGATTCGCAGCCCTTTGGGGGTGCCTCTCTCATCTGATGACAGTTTAGGCTGCCAGCTTCACATGAATCCATAGCTTCAGGTCGTAGTTAGGTGGGCTCAACACCACTTTTACTGTCTGTCATGTAAGTACATAAATAGGAGAGTTTCATAATGCCCTCACAAAGTTCTAGAAAAAGACCTGAGCCAGTGCAGAATCAGACACGTTTATTGCAATAGTCTTATCCCTGATTCATGTTAGGTAGAGACAGATAAATCTCTTCATTTTTAGTGAATCAGAGAGGAGAGCTAAGAAACTCCTGCATTCAGAAGCACTCAAATCCCAGAACAGAGGTGCCAATTTTCTGCAAACCTGGGATACTGAAAATATCACTGCATTAACCATAGCAGATACTGCTGTTTGTTTTCTATTTTAACAAATGGCTGTAATGATTTTCATCCTCATTTTAAGGTTTGATTAATTGGTTCATTGTGTTCTTTCTTCAGAAGGAAATGTGTTACTGATATCCCTTGGTATGAATGACATATGGGTTCTAGCTGAAATGATAGAACGTCCTTTCATTTAGCAAAACAAAAATATGCTTGGCACTCTCTTCTTTGCTACTCTTCCAGCCAAATTTAATTCGTGAGAGTGATGTGGCTTCTTTGTCATTGGCTGTGGTGACAGAACTTCATCTGGGTGAGATTCTTCATGCTTGTGAGGTGAGGTCCTTAGGGTGGCAGCAATAATGAGAGAGGTGGTGTTTTCTGTGTTCTCTTCTGCCACAGTGTTTAATGTTGCAGCTCAAATTAGCCAATAAATAGAAAAGGATGGAAATACCTGAAAACATGAAAATGCCATACTTTGTGTGAGTTACTTCCTTCCTTTCAAATTTTCTGGAAGCTATTTTTCTTTCTAAAATTCTGCATTTCATTTTATGATAATCTTATAAAACACTGTAAGGTGAAGGCTGTGTTAAGGGAAATTGCCTTGAAATGCAGCAATTGAAATTACTTGTGTTCTCCAGGATTCGAGCCAGTTAAGAAACTGGATGATTCCAGAGCTTTTCTATGTGCTTTGCTGTATATGAGAATACATCCACTATGAGCCTTCATTTCAACCCCAAATCTTCTCTCAACATGTTGAACCCTGTTATGATTGAATATGGTGCTCTTTGTATTTTGAAACTGTTTCTTCCTTGTGTGCTTGTCACAGCACAGTTAATTATGGGTGATTATTTTAGGAATCTTTGGAATGTCATGTACATTTTACCTCTCCAACAAATTCCAAATTGCAAGACTATTTCCAGATCAGGAATTTTTATTAGCATTTAATTCCTTATTTTATTTTGGATGCTGATAAACAGGGTACTTTATTCATTCAACTGTAGCTTTCTACTGTGTAACTGAGATGAATTCTATCTTTCAGAGAATTTCTCCATTATTGAAGGGTGTTCTTATGTAAAACTATTAAACACATCATGAAAGCTGAGTATAGATCGTATAAATCTAGTGTCTGTTCTAATAAAGATGAAATTAAAAACTGCTTAGAACACAGGTGCTGTCTTCTAACCCTGAATTGTCTGGTTTGGAATTTATAGGTGTGTCAAGGAGAGGCTGCTTTGCCAATTTTAAGAAACTTTTGGGATATCACAATTTTGTATCAGTGTTTGTGCCCATATGTCGGTGGTGGTTGTTGTTAGGAAACTGTTTGTACTCAAGCATGTAACAAAAATCTAGGGTTGTTTTTTTTTTCCCCCCCCCCCCCCCCCAGTAATCTGTTGATTAATTTTTTCCAAGGAATAGAACAATTTGTGTGGAAAAGATTAGTCGGTATGTGAATGTAACTACCAGCTTCCATGATCTTATAAGCCTCATGTTTTTTCACAAACTAATTAGAATGAGGGCTTGGCCAAGTGAAATTTAAAGTAAGTTTATGCTCCACATATAGTCTACAGTGACAGGATTTTTAAAAAAATAGTTACATCAGCTTTAATGTAATCTGTGATTCAACAATTGAAATATAAAAAGTAGTAAAATTCTTAAAAGAGGAAAGATCAAGGAAAAAAAGTGTTCTAGATGAACTTACTTTCTGTCTCCAGTTGCAAATTCATGATAGAATTAGGCTTCATGTAGTGTCCAAAACTGCAGTTCTCTGGGAAGGACATGTTCATAGAGGAGAGTGCTCTGTTTGCCATCTGAGTTTACCTGGAAATAATGACCAATTTGTGTTTTGAGTGGAAGAGTTGTCTTGCACCTAGATTTTGGATTTGGATCCCATGGATCAACCTCAGGGAACCTGAGATCTCCTTGGAGCTTAGAATAATTGCTGTGTTATTCTAGTTAAATTACTTAAGGTTTCATTTCTGTTCTAGAGAGAGGTTGTAGCAATATTTCCTTACTTCTGTCATTTACCCGATACCTTCTTAGGTATTCAGGACAGGAACTCTGTTGATCTCTGTTTTATGAAATCTAAGACATGAGGAGTTGTGAGGGAACAGAGGGGACATTTGGTTGTTGCTGTATAATAGTAATAATCAATAACAAATAAATCATGCCTTCAATTTCCTAGCCCTCATAATGGCAGGAGTTCACTGTTCCATCAGCCAGGTAAGCTCAGCAGCTTACTCTGGTTCAAAGATTATTTTTAGCTTTGTTTCCCAATTTGGCAGAGTGAACCAGGTGATTTGGAAAACACTTGTGATTTTTCTGTGATAAGAGATGAGGTTTTCTTTTAAATAGCATGGTAGTTATAGTAGAAAACTATTGTTGGGAATAACTTTGACAATTAACACCAATGCAAGATAAACTTTAGTTTTGCATCAGTGTTTGTAAAAAATAAATCAAAACACAGGTACTGTGACTGGAAGTGCTCTAGGGCAGCTTAGACAAGGTGCCAAGTGGAAGAGTGTCAGACTGATGCAACCCTGAGTAATTTCATTAATATTTATCTTTCACTGTGATCATGTAGCAAAAGAGAGTCAGCCAATAGAAGCTTTTAGTGCTAAAATGTAACTGATGTGAGAGAAATGAACAACTCTTCCATCATGACGCTGCTGGTCATCTCTGTGGTGGTAAACGCTGAGAGAAGACAAACACCCTGCAGCACAAAGTGTGACTGAATGCCTTTAAGGACTAGAAAGTGCTAAATGACCTTTCATCACTTAAATCACTTGACTGGGTAGGAAATCTTTTAATGAAGGTCATAGGACTGGAAAAAAAATACCATAGATGACCATGGAAATGGCATGTTCTGCTCCTTCTGATTTAGGTTTTTTCCAAAATTTCTATCTGTAGCCAGTATCTTGTTCCTTGGAAGCAAATACTTCAGCACAGTAATAGTAACAGAATCTTAATGTTCTGTGTGGTTATCAGATGGTGAAGAGTGGTGGTTTTTTAAAGCAGTGGTTGGTGTAAAAAAAATCAGAATTTAAAAACTTTGTGTCAGTTTTTTTTGTAATTTTGTTTGAATGTCTTTAATCCTGTTCCCACTGTGTAAAATAAATCACTGGCATAATTACTGGTGTTCCTAAAGGCTGGTTGTGGCCTTTAGAAACTGGGCCAGAGAAAATAAAGTCATTTTGACTGTACACTGCTTTTTAAAAATGTAGTCTTTGTTGTATTTTCTTGTGCAGTAGTCAGGAACTGCAGTCCAGTTACATCTAGACCCTACATGCTAGTTGGTTATCCCTAAAATGACAATAAGAAACCTCTTGGGTGACTTTTTGTGGGCATGAATTAAGTGATTGTTTGAAACAGGGAAAAACATGGTGGGGGGGGGAGGGGAAGCCAAGCAGCTCAGTTAAGAAATTAAGCTTTTGTAAGAAGCTGGGATGAAGCAATATAATAAATTTCAGGCTGATGACCTTTCAAAGAGAGCCTGGGAAGGACAGCAGAGATTAGAGGTTTGGCTTCATATCCACGTAAACTTGCTTGGTGTAATCTTATAGGGAGCAAGTGATTGCTTGCAAGGATATTGTGGACTGAAGGAAGAATATGATATATTGAAATTTTGTTAGTATTTTTAATTTGGAAGATTATCTAGACTCAAAGAAGCTTGTCTTCTCATCCATAACTGTAGCAGTTGGAAGAAAGTGTATTCGGCTGAAACGTGGTTATTTTTCAGTTCTGTTTTTTTTTTTTAATAGAAGAGCAAGGAGTTGTCTACTGCTATCAAGAAGATTATAAGAGCAAGATATAGATTAAGTGTTCAATATTCAAGAGTAACAGATCTGAGGCAAGAGGACATTGAGTTTTCAGAGATGGGTGAGCTCTTTTCTTGTGAAACTGGAAGTACTGGAGGTTGTGGTGCTGAGTGCACGTTGATTGCACAGCCTTCCAACTCTGCTTCCCCTGGGCACACTGGCATGGGACCATGCTGGCAATTCCTGTAATTGTCTCCAGTTCTGTGCACTCTCCTTTTGTCTGCTGTTTTGTGCTATTCCAGGGACTCTGTTTACATTTGCACTGGCTCATTACACAAGACTACCTTTAATATACATTAAGACTCCTTATACTATAATTTGAGAGGTGCTTTGTTGTTTGTTTCTTAATTGGTGCATTGAGAGCTGTCTGCAGAGACATCAATATTAAACATCAGAAGAGAGCTTTTGAAGAAGAGCATGCATCTGATGAGCCATGTGAGAGTGTAGCAGGGGAAGAGATCTGTGCTGGCTTTAATAAATGAAAACAGCCCTCCTTGTTTGAACAGAGACAAATGAAACATTTGTATCCTTGGAGATTTGGATGCTGGCAGAGAAGTTTTGTTTGTCAGTCCTTTGACTTCAGACACTGTCTCATAATTTTCTCTCAGAATATGTACCAAAGAAAAAGGAAGGCAATATTTGGTTTTTATTTCTTTATACGTTCAGCAGGAAGACAGTGATTTGTATTCAGACACATCACGTTGTTACATTACACAGTGTAATCCCATGAAGTGTGATAGGTCTTGAAAGATGAAAAAGTCTCTGCGGGACAGTCACTCTCGGGGAATTCACTTATCAGTTTGTATCATGGCTTGCCAAGTCAAATCAGAGCTGCAGAAATCCCAACATCTGTGGTGCATGCTCTTACTTTTTAAAAATCCAATATAAACATAAGCAGTAGGAGTCCTGTTCCTGAGCTGAAATGTATGAGCTTTGTCATAGTGTCATTAATATTTTGTGTTTCTCAGCACATGCTGACTGTTGCTCTGTGACGTTTGGGATTTGGGCTTTGCAGGGACTGGGACCAGTGTTGCCTTCAGTTTCTGTGTTATGTAAATTCATTCATTTTGGATCACTTCCCCTCTTTCCGCCCCCCGCCCCCCCCCCCCGGAAATTTTACTATTGTTTGTAGCTTCTAGTGGACACAGGCTCAGAGTAAAGTGCAAGTGGAGAAGTGAAGTTTATCTGATTCTGCATGAAAGGCTGGCGTGTATGAATTTTAGACTCAGCACAAAACCATAAGGCCTTGAAATTTGCTTAAGTCACATTCCTGCACAAAGCTCTGCAGAATTTAGTGAAGTCTTTTTACTCAGAATTTGTCATGTAATTTGGAGGTTTAATTACACTCATGAAACTTCTGAGGTTATTATAATCACTATATTTCCTTAGCTGCAGGTGAGGCAAGGGAGGGCTGCAGAAAGAGTTGTGGTAAGTTTCTTTTTAAACAGGTTGAGATCTCCTATGTTTTTCTCATGACAGCTTGTCTGCCAGGTTACATTCCTGAGCTTCAAATACCACTGCAAGCTAGACATTTCTTGAAGCCTGACCCATTTATTCCATTCCTACTCATCACATTTTGGTGTGGAGGCTCACATGTAACTTTTCTTCACAGGAAAAAGTTGGAGGAAAACACATTTTACATTAATTTTCACTGAGGGGGGGCAGAAAAGCTGCTCTGCAAAGTGGAAATTTTCTGATGAAGCACAATTTGTTCAAATCTCAGGGTGCTGCAAATAATAAGCATGAGAAGAATAGAAAACAGTAAGAACAAACTTCTCACTTTTATGAAATCTGTTTTGTGGTGATGGAGTGAAGCAAATTCAAATCAAGTCCTAAAACCGTATTGAGTAAAAGAAATAAGTGTTGCTTTATTGAAACATTTTAATAAAACCTGAGCATCCTAAGCATCATGACTTCTACATACATGGAAGACCTTAGAGAATCTCACTGTTTTAAGATTTTCAGATTCAGAAAGAGTTTAAATGAAATTTAGCCTGGAGTAGAATACCCTGCAGAATGTGTCTGTGTGCACTTGAATGAGCGTGTACCTGCAGTGAGGACTCCCCTTAGCCAGCTCTCTCCACATGGGTGAATTTTACCTGGGCTGTCTCATCCCAGAAGGCAGCAACAGCTGGTGGTGTTATGTCAGAAAATGGAAAGTAACTTCAGAGACTCAAAGTTACTCTCCAGCTTCAAAGCCAGATATGTAAGACAAGTGAGGGAATGGCAGATTGCGACAAATCAGTCTTTGATTAATCTCTCCTGGGCTGTTCAAACAAATTTGCAATTTTTGCTAAATACAAGCTTGGTGTGCTTCATTGATGAGAACAGCATGTATCTTATTTTTATGCCCAGATCTCTCTGCAAGCTAATGCCACCTGGCATCAGAGTTGTCTTCAAGCTTTTCTTCAGTTCATTCAAGACTTGCAGCTGCTGGTGCTTTTTGAGTGCCCCCTCCTCAACTGAGTTTGTGAACTTTTCTCAGGAACTGCAGAAAGCAATGCTCCCAGAAGAAATAGGATGGCATTTCATGTGTAAAGAGCCCTCAGTTGGCTCTTGGAAGGAGCTGAACTTAGAGGTTTCTCTTTGACTCCTCACATCTTGTTCTCTAGCTTCAAAACCAGCAGTGGTGAGAGATTGGTTTTTAAATGCCCCTCAGACTTCCCAGGGAGAAGCTGATGTAGTTCTGGAAAGAACTGTGCTTTGTTCCTGTGAACCTTTTTCCCATGTGGCTGCTTCCTTAGCTGGGCTGGGCTGCTGGGTTCAGCAGGGCCACGTTTTTCCTTTATCCTGTGGAACAGCTGTGCTGCTGGAATAAGCTGCTGCTGGGGTTTTAACACTGTGCCCTTCCGCATCTCACCTCAAGGCTGGACAAATAAAATGGCATTAGTAATGTTATCTAATGCAACTAACAGTTCCATGCCAAGTGGAATATCTCCTGAATTATCAGTTTGTGCAGCTGTGGTGCAGCTATTATGAAAGATCCCTAAGGATTTTCTGTAGGCAATGTTGACAAGGATGGCTCTTAAATTTTACATTCAGGCATAGTCCAACTGCCACTAAGAAATAAAGGTCAGTATAGAAACTGGAGTGAAATGTGAAGGCTGAATTAAGAAGGGAAAGGTCCACAGGCAAGTACCAACACTATTCTGACCATCTGATGAAGACAGACATTAGCATGTCTACATGCACACATTTGTTTTTCTGATCTCTGCAGTGTTTTTAAGTGGATCTTCAGTTCTCCTAGGAAACCATCATTAGGCTAATTGAAATGCTACCTTTAAAAGCAACAAATGTCATGATACATCTTAAAGGCTTTCAAAGACTCAAATGACATTCATGCTAGGAAGTAAGGTACAGTCTATATAAACATTTCAAGCACTGTGAGATAAGCTGTAAATGTTTCCTAAGCCAGTAGACTTTCCTTGTATTTTAAACTGAGTTTTTAAATGATTTTACAATGTTTCCCAGCAAGGTGAGGGTAGAAGTAGGACTCGGTCCCAGAGAAATTATTTTTTTCCTAGGGAATATTTAGCAATGGGAGTTCTTTGCTTCTCTTTAGAGAGCAAATGGCTCACAGAATAGCTACTATCACTATTAGTGTCTTGTCAATTGAGGTAATGTTCATCTTCTCATTAAATAACATATATCTAGAAGTCTGTTATATCTTTATGGAACTCCTCTTGTTGAATGCTTTACTCATTCATACCAGGCAGCCAAATTCTCTAGTACATATGTGTGATTTAGGGTAAAAGATGCATATGTTAGAAAGAGATTTGGCCAACAGTCAGGGAACTTTACTGAAAAGGCTGATTCTTTTTCCCTATCAATAACTGAAAAGTAGTTCTAATAGCCTGTTTTAACTTCGCTGTCATGGTGGGATTTGGGGAAGAACTTGGGGTTTGTAGGTAATTGATGACTGTCCTTCTGATCAGTGTTAGAGGGGATTAAAGTAAAACCTTTTTTCTCATAGTAACTTCTTTCTTATCATGGGATGGGAATGGTACTGTCCTTCCTTCACAAGACCAGCGAAAGTCCATTTGGCTTCTTCTGAGGATAAAATGTGGGCCCACTTTGTAAAATAATACATTTGTTCTTAGAAAGTCGTGTCTTTTGCTTAGTGACTTGAAGAGAGACACACATTTTAATCAAATTTGGTCCATTTTTTCCTACAGATGGTGCTATTTTCCCATGAAAAATCTGAAAAGTTTGAAGAATCAAATTGCTTCAATGCCAATTCATTTTTAGCCCAAAGGAAAAAGCCAGAATGTTGCAAGGACTGTTAGACTATGAAGCTGTGTTGCTCTGGTAGTGGATGGAAAGCAAATGGAAGCTCCCCAGTTCCAAAGCTGTCCCTCTCTATTTTGTCCAACCAGCCTCTCAATCTGAGCTCTGAAGTGCTGGAATAGGTTTATACAGTGCTGGGAAATATTTCTGTGAAACTAAGTTTAGTTATGAAGTGCTCATGCATGCAGACAAGTGGAAAATAATGGCTTCCAGAACTTTCTGGGTTTTTGTATTTCTGAATCTATTTTATCCCTCATTCTTTGTCATGACCCACTCTTTTACTGCTTTTGAAATATCCCATGGTCAAAACAGGGGAGGTGAGTGTTCATTCCCCAAACCAGGAACTAAACAAGTCTGATTGCTTTTAAGTTTTTAAGTTTTAAATGCAGTAGACAGACGCTGGACACTGACAGGCATCCTGTGCTTCTCAGTCCTTCCCACTCTCCTGGTACAACTTCACAGGACTTGGGTGGTTGTCAGCCTGATAATCTGTTCTGAATGATGCATTCTCATTCTACCTTTTTCTTTTCCTGCTGACGGACCACTGATTCCATGTGCTCCTCTTTGAAAAACATCTGCAGCTGTTTCTACCACCTAACAGAGCATGACTGATTCAGCTAATTTCATGAGATGTGGCTGCTGTGTTAGGCAGGTACAAAATTATCTGTGAGGACACTCCTTGTAATAAAAGCTTGTTGCCCCACTTGTGCCACTCAGTACTTTTTCATTTCTGGCTTGTCTTGATTATAAGTGGAGTTTGCATTCTCCTGGACTGCCACTCTTACAGAGAACTGTTGTGTGGGTGAGGGAAGAATTTGATACCTGTATTAACAAGTCCTCCCAAAAGTTTTAACATTTAAAGTCAAAGTAGATTCTAAAAAGGCAGCAGCAGCCCATATTGTGTTTGCTGTCACTTTCTGAAAATCCCATTCCTGGTGTGTGCTGTGAACAGGTCTTGTTGCTGCTGATTCAGGCTCAGTCTGAATCCAAAATTTGTCAGGAGAAATTTCCGAGACAGAACTTGAAATGTCAACAAGGCAGTGCTAATATTGGGAAGATCTGCCCTTCTCTGGAATCACACAGTGGGAGAGCAGAAAGCAAATCTCATTTCTCCTCGTTTCAGACCAGTGAGGGTTTTGTTTTGTGTTTTTGTTGGTTTTTTTTTTTTTTTTTTTTTAACTCAGTGTGTGTCACGGGCTGGCGAAGGCTGAATGTGTCCCTCTGTGGAGACAGTCGCTGCTGGAAACAGGCTGTCACCAGCAGAGTGTGTGACCAAAACAATACAGTTTTCCTTCTTTCCCATTTCTCTCCTTTCAGAACAACTCCTAGATGTTCTGTATACTGGCAGGCAGGAGGAAAAGACAGATGGTGTGACAGTGGGAGAACAGTCTATTTTAGCACTAATAAAAATGGGTCTGGAGATTCATATATGGCAGAAAAATTATAAACTGGGCATAGCAGGGATAAAGCAAGATAAGCAGTGACCTTTCAGTATTAGAGCTGCACAGGGATGGTTTTTTCTTTTACACTTGAAATTTAGAGTTAGCTTCTCCTGCTGCGAGATCTCTATTAAAGTGGTGCTAGTCCTGGTGTACAGTTTAACTCCCATTTCAAATATTATGGAGCAAAATATAGTTTGGTTACAGAAAACGAAATATTCTCCTGTTCAAAAATTTTTTCCCACCTGCATCTGTCCTAAAACCGCTTGTTCTGCGTATTTTCTGTGTGTATCAAAAAAAAGGAATAAAAATGGATGTTGCCTCCATTATGTGAACTTTGAGTTCCTGATAGTTTGCCTGTCGTGGCTGGTGCAGCTCTGAGGTGTCAACAGTAGCTGTGAAGGAGGGTGTCCATTGCAATTCCTGAGGGAATTCTCCCTGTGTAGCAACCTGCTGGATTTGAGATTTTTTTTTTCCCCCTTTAGCATTAGGGCGCGTTTCACCGTGAGGGGATGAGGAAGACTCTTGTGTGGGCTCCTGTGGAAGGAAAATAATGAGATTTCTTGTTCAGTCAGTCATGAAGTCTCACCTCTTCCTTTGTGTTGAGGTTCCTGTAGCCCTGGGGATTTTATATCAGTCTGCAGCATAGGTAGCTGTAACTGCTGGAGGGGATAAAGGTTGTCAAAATGAAATTATGCTTCCTCTTGAGAGACCTTTTACAGGTCAGTATAGCTAGGCCTGTCTTAGCTGTTTTCTTTGAAGGAATTCACTTTAAACTTTGCTGAAATTAGCACATCTGCTGGGAGGGAAGGGGATACAAAGGCAAGAGGAGATGAATTGCAAAGAAGTTACCACTTCTCTTGCCTGATGCCAACAGAGTATCTATCTTCTCATTGGTACAAAAGGAAAATATTTCCTCTATTTTTAAATATAGGCACAGCTAATTCCCTGTAGCTATCACTTGGCATCTCACAGATTTGACATCTGCAAACTGATTTAATTAATATTTGGGCTACCTTTCACAAGTGTATAGCACTTCCAACATACAGAAGTGCCAAGCCTTTAGTTGATAAAATGTTTCCAGAGTTTCTAAAGATAAAATTGTCTAACTAAGTCACCTTTTCCATTTGCTTCTGATTTAGTTCTCAAAATAACACCTACAAAAGTCTTAAAAAACTGAAAAAAAGCCCACTATCGTTTTTCTCATCTGTGTCATTACTTGAAAAGAAATGTCTGACTTTCATGGACAGCCCCATCAGGGTCAGCAGAATCTGAGATGCCGACAGAATCAGTGGGTATTGCTGGGAGGATGATCTCTGCCTGCAGGGATCCTGCAGCCAACATTTGCTGCACTTTGAGAAGTTTGGTGCAGGGCTCTATTAACTGAGTTGTAAGAGCAGCTGTGTGTTCTATACTACTGCTCCCAAACTGCCCTCGAGGACAGAAGAGGGGGATGAAAGGAACAGTGTGGAAGGAAGGAAGGAAGTAACAGAAGCCCAATTCAACTCCCATGGAAGTCTGCAGGAATTTTTCCGACAACTTCATGGGAACTGAATTAAGTTGTTGGTGAGAAGCCATGTTCACAAAACTCCAGACCTCATCTTCTATTCTACATCTGCACCGGATCTGTTGAATTTATTAGGAATAAAAATCTAGCTTACAACATGTGGAAAATAGAGGGGGTGAAGGTTATGAGAAAACCCCAGCTTATTGATGTGGGAGTGGAGACCTCTTGCAAAATGGACTGTTTCAAATGTACTGAAAATGTATCCCCCCAGCACCCAAAGCCTTCCTGCATTCATGGTCCCTGACTTCATCAGTTTCACAGCATTACTTTTCAATCAGCAAACATCATAAACACAGGAAGGCAGATTTATGGCTGTTTATTAGCCAGCATCATTACTGTATTTACTGTAGTGTGAAAAAGGAAATCGGTGAAAAGTGCTATAAATCTCAGTGGCTGCAACCCAGATGCATTTATTTACTTACTGGATACTTCCCTATTAGCTTAGCAGATGCCTGCTAGTTTACACATATATTTTGAGCATATCAGCAGAATGCTCTAGAGGGATGGGTGTTAAAATCCTGCTGGGGTCTGCTGTGGGCACTGCTAGGAAGGAGCTACTGCAATGTGTTCAGTTTAAGCAGCTAAAATAGTTATTGAAGAAACACCAAGGTGTTAACCAATCACTGTGTATTTAAAAGGAGTATATTTATACATTTGAAAGTATATAAATATACCATCTTGCAATAACAACAGATAAACATCTGGCTATTAAAATAATAGGAGTAAAAACAAAACTCCTGACTTGTTAATATGAAACATTCTCTGTTCAATGAGGAAACACAATCCTCAAATCTTATCTGAAGTCCTGGAGCTGTAATATCCCACTTGTGCTGTGTAGGGGGCTGGTATCAGATGGGGAATTCTGTTTCCTGCAGGCCAGACCCAAGGTTGTATTGTACCATTGGAGATATAATTGTAATTTATTCCAAGACAGTAAATTGTCTGCCCCTGGATGACTTATTTCCATCTGCACTAAAAAAAAAGTTATTTTGGACTAGCTGTTTTCTAAAGTTCAAATATGCACACATACTTCCTTACAGAACATTTCTGCATTGTTCTCAGTAAACATGACTTCTTTAAAGTAAAGAACACAACTTCAGCAAATGTTGCATTGTCTAGACCTGTTCTTTACACCTTCATTATCTAGAAAAATCTGATTAATGAGTGGAATTCATTAAATTGAATGTGTTTAGGTCCCACGTGTCTGTAAGACTTTCCAATAAAAGCACAGCTTATTTTATTCCATTCCGATTTGTGGTCAGATGCAAAAGCTGGATCTAGACATGTTGTTGAAATCCAAACATTTTTCCTAAAAGGAAATCATTAATCCATTCAAACAAATTGAAATATCTTCACCGATGTTCAGTGAGCCATGAATTAAGTTCACCCCAAAACCTAAAGGGTTTTGATTTTTACTGTTTTTTCTACTTTCTATTGGCTCTTATTGTTAATGCTGTTTTTAAAATGAACAGTAAAATGCAAAGAGTATAAATTATAGATGAACAGTTTCAATGAGGCTGTTGATTGCAATGACTGAAATCTAATTAAGCAGTTTAAGATCTAAGTGATATTATTATTAAAGAATTGTGTTAACAGAGCATTTGATCAGCCTCATAATTTGTTTTATGTGAATTAGACTTAGGAGATAATGTGATTCCAAGTGACAAAAAGCTCAGTTCTGTTTCTTTCCTCTTTTTTAGAGAAAACTGATATGCTATATTTAAATTGAAATAAATTGACAGAGAGGTCTCAGGGAAACAAAAGCACTATTTTGGCATCTTAACTTTAACTGACTTCATATAAATACTAATACTGACTACAGGGTTTGAGATGGCATTTTATGAAGTACTTATAAAACAGGAACGGAAATGTCTGCAGACGAATATATGCAAATACATGTATATTTTTACACAGATATGGTAATTTGTTATGATGACGAGCTTATTAGCAGTACCCAGCAAAACAGTTGTGCCATGCTACCTTTTTGACTGTGAAGTCTGTAAACATCCGGTCTTTTATTTAAAATAACTCAGTGCATTTTCTTAATCAATGGGAATCTATTGGAAAGATGTTTATTATTTAATTGACCAGTACAGTTCATATAAATGTATGAACACATTGTATTGCTTCCTGTGTGATGCAGCTAAGTAGCAATCATGGGGACAGCGTGCTAGATAAATATATCCCTTATTTTTGGAAATCAGGTCTGTGCTTGGCGACTCTGGGAGTCACCCTTGGTCTGGTTGTAATTAACATTTGTGCTTTTTTCACTCTCTGAATTCCATCAGTCCCATCTCCTGTCAGGTCCCAGCAGAGCATCTCCTACAGAGTCAAGAGACAATTCAGCACATCTGAGCTAATCACATATTGCACTTTTTGTTGCTTGTACACGGATGTTGTCTAGCAGAGATGTCCCAAATTTCACTGTAAACGTATTTCTGTGAGCATCCTTTCCACTCCTCAGTGCCTGCTCCCCTTGCCTTGGATGCTGAAGTGCTCCTTTAAAGTTTAACCCTGTTTGTGTCCACAGAATGTGAGTCTTGTCCCACCTGCCGTAGAAAGCTCAGAGCATCTTGGTCAGCCCACGAAGAGAATAAGCAATTGGAGGAACTGAAAAAGACAAGACAGGAATCATTTTAGATAAAACTGGACATAAAGAATTAGCAAAATACTATATTTTTGTGTTGGATTCCTTTGATTTTTGGATGCCTGTAGCTCTAAGTTTGTTCCTTGGTTACCGTGAAAGGAAACCAGGCAGGATTTCAGTCTTAAAATTTCAGTGTCATATAACTGTGGGTTTGTTTGAAACCAACTGTTATATTTCAGTGCACAGCCTGACAAGTACCCTGGGGAAATGGGCACAATTCCAGGGAGACAATCCTGTTTCCAGGATAAATGTGTTGTTCTGTGGTTGCTGCTGCCTTGACCCTATTTTGGATGAAAGGACCATGTCACAGCATTGCCATTTCCCTGTTCACCCCTCACTTCCTCCTTCCCATAGACACACCAGGGATTGTCAGATCAGCTCCTGGAATACTCTCGATAAAAACAGCTCCATTTTTGCTGCTACCTGTGCCCTCCCAGTTTTTTGGACATCCAGTCATTTTGATTTAATTGAAATATTTTTTTCAATGAGTTACTTGTAATAGATACTCTCTAGCACATACTTCTTTTCTAACCTTCTAGCCAAACAGGGTAGGGGATGAGGGAGCATATCATGGAGAATTATATGGACTTGAACAGAGCAGGACTGAGGGTGACAAATGCTGCAGAGGAAAGAGAAAGTCATGAAACAAAAGGAAACAAAACAAGTGTGTCTGGATGATTCACTCTTTGCTGGGCTATTGCTTTGTGTGTGTCAGGACTCACAGCAATAACCAAACCTTTATTCCTGACTCTGCCCCCTGAAATTTGTTGTGTCTTTTCTCATATGGTTCATTCTGTATCATTCCTTGAAGACAATCTCTAATGAGCCAAAATGTGCAGCATTGTTTTGAACCCATTCTTAGTTTTGTTTTCATGTCTGGAAGGATGGAAAATTAATTTTGCTCTTGGTCTGGTTCAAAATCTTCCTCCCACACTGTGGAGCCTGGATGTGGTGTTGGAAGATAGTATGTTCTGGCTGCAAGCATCAAAGTGAGATCCAAAGGGCAGGCAGCTTTAAATATTTAACTACTAATAATCTGGTTCATAAAACTGGCTGGGTGTTTATGGATGACAACATTGATACTTTATGCTATTGATCTAACAGATGCAGTTAATCCTGTATTTTTAGGATATAAAAATATGCAAAAGTCATTCTTGATAGATAAAAAGAAAAAACTCAGCCAAGTGCTTTTAAATGTTGATGTGTCAGCAGCCTTGCTATCTGTCATTAGCATTTTCTTTATATCTTAAATTTAATCAATACTTTTCTGAGGTTATGATCAAGTGGCATAAAACATGTTACAAATTCTGTTTGCATGTGATAGATTTTGTTTTCTATCATGGCTCTGATCTAATAGAGGATCCAGCAACATTAGTGACTACTGACAGACTATAACCTAAATAAAAGGGGAATGGACACTTCTGGTGTTTCAAGTTTTAAGCATTAAACTAAACATGCTTTTAAAGAGATTTAATTTTCTTTAGTCCCAACTGAATTCTTCCCAGAAATCAAGCAACCACTGAGGTTCCAACGCAACCTTTTCACTAGGAATCACAAGAATCCTGTAGGAATTTTCAGGCTTATTGTTCCCAAAACACCTTGAGATTCTTAAGCTCAGGTACAATGGAAGAAGAATTGTTTAGTTAGTGTGTGAAGTGACATGTTGATAGATAGGTACCTCCTGAATGGTGGTTTCAAATATTAAATGATGATTATCCAGAGCTCCGAGGCTCTGATTCTTTGAAAGGGCTTTCAATTTTGTGGGAGTAGAATGACAGGGGCTGATTGTCTCTGATTAATACTGAGCTATTAATCTGCACATTCTTTGTTCTTGTCAAATTGTATAAATTAAGTTCTGGGGAAGAAAGGACCATCCTTAAATCTGAGGGCAATAGAGAGCCTGGCCAAGAGGAACTTGCCCTACATGCTCCCTGTCTTTCCCTCCTTGAGCATCTCCCAGTTTCATGGACACAACCCACCACTCTAACACTCTGTGGGAGAAATGTTGTGAATGCATTGTGTATGGAATTTTAGGGAGAAATCCATGTCAGAAAAGACACAGGGTGTAATTAGGCAAGGTAAGCAATGTTTAAGAAGGAGCCAGAATTGCCTTTGTCTGTTGCTTATACAAACAGCATATGATGCACCCACTCATTAAAAAGGGAAGAATAATGAAATGTTTGTACTTGCAGAGTCCTAGGAAAATACTGTACCTCTTTCTGTACCTTCTACTTAAGGTGATGTTACCTTGCAGATCATGGGGAGAGTAGTAATTTGTACAAGAGAAAGAACAAGCCCCAGGACAACTGTAGTACAGCTTGAACTTTCAACTTTTGTTTTTGTAGAAGTATCAGCCAGCTGCACAATCCCTTTCTATTTTTCTCCCCTCTAAAGGTCAGATACCACTTCTTCATTATGCTCTCTGTCTTTTATGCAAGCAGCTTCCGCTTGAAAATTTTCATGTGTCACTCATACATCTGAAGGTTGAAACATCTCTCTGAGGCATCCATCACTCACTCGCAGCTGACACCTGGTCACAAAGGTGACCTATTTCATATTAACAATCCATTTCCTTCCATTGTCACCACCACTATAAGGTCTGCCTTTTCCCTTTCCTTGTCAGAAGTGTAGACTTAGGGATTAGATTGAAGATTCTTTGAAGGTAAAAGGATAATTTTTTTGATTCTTTGCATCACTGTACTTTGTCAATTTTATTTTAATGCTGAGGAAAAATCCCCAACAAACATTGCTTTCTGACAGAGTACACTAGAACACTGTCATACTGAAGGATCACACTTTGCATGCAAGCTTGGTAAAATTGTTTCCACAGTGCAGAGTGTCATATGAATCTCATAAATTAAAAAGTATCATAGCATGTTATTAGAGTTTCTTGTGGAATTTCAGTGCCTTGTGTCCTTCATATTACCTGGAATATGGTGCTGAATTGTGTAAAAATTAATTTAAAAATGAATTTTAAGATGAGAGGTCTCTTGCATGTTACAGAAGTCTGTGTTATGAAAAAGAAAACAGTATGCATAACCTACCATGTTTCTGACATCTCTTTGAATTGTTGAGCAAAACAGTCTGTGCTCACATTTTAGGAGACACAATAATTCTCCAAAAGTTGCAGTCTATCTTTGGAGAACCCACAGGTTTGTCACTGAATTTCATTATCAATCAAGGCATTTTTGTGTGGAAAAAGGTGCCTTGAAGAGAACTGTATGAAAGAAGAGGAGGATAATCTTCATGATAAAGATGCTGCTTCTGTTACAAAGTTCTCAGCTCTTGATCAGATTTAGCTGCACTGTGGATTGGATTAGAATTTATTTTTAATTTGGAGTTTTAAATTCCTTTTTTCTCCTCTACTTCCCACTATCATTTCTTCTCAAAGTCGTAAAGAATAATATTTGCTACTTATTCATTATGTAAGTGATGCAGAAAATCAGCTCATCATAATGTTTGCCTAGTTTTGAACTAGCTAGTTTGCTTCTGCTTTATTCAAAATAGATAAACATGCACAAGGTAATTTGGATTCATCTTTGTCATGGTAAAATCTGTACAGATTTCATGTGGTTATCTGGGTTGTGATCAGTCTAGTCACTGGCATAATAGATACGATATTTTTTTCCAAAGAGAAGTGGAAACTGAGAAAATCCTGTTGCTAAAAGAGGAAAAAATCATAGAGAGAAATTCCAGGCTTTGGGAAATACAGTTCCCATTGTTCACCTCTCCTGGTGTACCACTGATCCAGTGTTACATCATTACTCATCTGTGCACTGCCTTCGGGATTTGTTCCACCACGTTCCACTGGGCTTCTCAGGGCTAATGAACCATTCACACTGACTTACCACACCACAAATCAGGCCTAAGCACATATATATATATATATATATATATATTTTTTTTTTTTTTTTTTTTTTTTTTACATGCTTGGCAGTCTTTTTGCTGGAAAATCGGAATTAGGAACTTGTGAAGTAACCTTCAGTATTGTGAAGTATAAAAATTCCCATTACTCCATGGCTCTGACAGTACTGAGGCACTGCCATGTTGGTCCTGAAGGATTGTGTTCTGTTCATGATTCCTTTTAGCTCTGACCTTGAGGAGATCTTGTGGACCACTTTAAATTTCATGAATTAATCTTAAAATTACAAAACAATGATGATTATGGCAAAGGACAACACATTTGAGAGACAAAACAAAAAAAGAGAAGGCTGACAGTGCTGGAAGCAGCAAAGCAACCACAGAAGGGTTTTATCAGGAATCAGAATGTGAATTCTAGCAGTTTCCCTGTCTGAATGCTACCCCTGTCTGAAACAAGAACTATCAGCTGTCTGAACACAAAATTCTGATGAGTCTGAGCTCTTGCCTAAGAGATGCTTCATGTTTTCATGGGACAGTTTGGAGAAATAAACACAGCTCCGGCCTTCTGGGGAGAGATATTCTTTGTGGTGTAAGCCAACAGCATTCCACAGGGAATGGGAGAGCAGGTTAACTGGACATAGGGATGAAAACAAAAATTCATCTAATGGTAAATATGACATGTCTTTGCCATTGCTGGTTCAGGTATACTAGAATATTTTACATTCACTGTGATCTACAGTCCTTTCTTCTAAAGCTGAATCTTCTGTTAATGTTTCTGAAAACTAAACTTACTGATCAATACGTTTTGCATTTCAGTGTTTTTCCAGCTATGAGAGCTGTATAACTACTATGATTGGCTGAAGTTTTGGTTTTTTTTAAAGGCAGATTAAATAATGATGATTCTTTTAACATATTCATTGAAGAATTAGCACAACTCTGACAAAAAGTTATCCTTTTTTTGTTAGAGATCAGTCTTATATGTTTTCTACTGATGCTTTTAGGCAACCACTGTTTACTTCTGCTTAGGCTGATTTGGTTATTAAGAAACCAAAGGGAGCAAGGCATAGTTTCTCACTTGTTCTCCTGTTTGATGTTCCTTGGACTGTGTCTCCCTGCATTGCAGGGGAACCGAGCCTCTGACAGATTCTTTTATGTTCTGATTCTGGAGCATTATTGGAGATCATTTTATTATCTTAGGCTCTGCACATCACTTTGAAGACAGTAAATGTTAAGATGGTGTGCAATCATCTGTCATATCTATCAGGTAGGCAATGGATTCACTCTACAAAGCCTATTAAAATTCTGTAGCAGTCTTTGAGAACCTTATCTGAGTGCCTGTGTGACATGAAGGCACCTTCAGACTCAAACTGGCTCATACCTTGAAATGCTTCACCTTACTCCAGCTGACTCCCCCTGAGGTCAGAAGCAGGTGAGCACTCAGTATGTGCCTCAGTTTTCTCACTGTTGTTTCTAGGTGCATCAGTACCAAGTTTAAACACAGCAAACATCACAGTCTGAAAGTTTATAGAGCTACTAATGCAGACACTAGCAAAATCTGTGGATCTTTAAGGAGCTGCTTTCAGTGTGTGTTCAAATACAAACAGATACCTACCATATTTTTGATGTGGAGAAACTTGGCTCTCCACATTAGAAGATTTTTGCTCTTCTAATTGTTCTATTCACAATAATTATTTATACTTGCATAATTGTAACTGGGTTTCCATATTCTAGCAGTGTTAGTAATGAAATGTGATTTGTACTATTCTGTATCATCCCAGAATAAAACTGGGATATCTGACTGACCAAATAATGTGTGATAAATATTATTGCATAAACTTGCTTGTACTTACAGTTTGGGGCGTTCAGCTTCTGTGAAGAGCTAACATCGGATTCTCCAGCGTGAGTTTCACATTTAACTAAACATCTATCTCAGTCCTTCATTATTAGGATTCAAACAAACAATTTATGTAATTTTATTCGTTATCCTTTTGTCCTTCATTGTGTCTTATTCTTTCTTTTACCTTCAGGAAAATCTCTGAAGTGTACAGATTGAGAATTTGCTGTCTTAGCTGTCTTTGCCTTTCCTGGTGCTTTGTGCTCTGAATTGGGTGACACACAATTTTGCAGTGATGCAATTGTCCTTTTTGGTGAGAACTGTTCCCCCTCAACTTGCTTCCTCTGCATCTTCAATGTGAACACTATGAAAGACACACTAAACATAAAGTAGGATTCCTTTATTTAGCTAGAATTTCAGGCTAGAACATTCATAGTACTTTTCCAGAAATCTGGAAAACTACTGCTTCAAGTTCCCTAATTCTGAAGAATTTAAGCAGAAACTCAATCTTTAAACCTCAGATATGACTCAGCCATTGTGTAATTGTTTTCTGTGGTAGTAGAGAAACTGATGTTAAATGTTGCCCAACTTTAGTTACTGGACAAGTACTGCTGGTGATTAAAGATAAAAACTTCTCTTGTAGCAGCTAGAAGTTTGAAGTTTATTATAATTTGAGGGGACAGCATATCAGATAAAACTAACAATTAATTATAATGCTAAGACAGGAAGTGTACCATTATATTGTCATGGCTAGGGCCATCTAGTCCAATCCATACCTCTGGCAGAGGACAGTCCCACATGAAAAAGTTGCAAGGAAACCCTACAGCAGACAATCCTATAATTATTATTCCAAAAGGGGTCATCTGTCCTAACCTCAGGCATGTGGAGGCCACCTTACACCCTCACACAGGGAATTTTTATCTGTGATTTTTTCCTCTGTAGATTTACATACAAGCTTTTCAACTTGATCTTGCTCCGTCGGTTTTTCTAAGGTATTGAAGAGGTGTGAACACCGTATGTGATCTGCAGAGAGTGTCAGTGGGAAATGAGAAATGGTAAAAACTACTGAAAACAGCAGCATGTGTTTGAAGCTTGACTCCTGTCTTACTTGCTTATTGCAAAGAGCAGACTGAAGAACCAGATGATATGTGTCAGAGAAACTAAGACCCTCATCACTTTACAAGAAGAAATATTGCTGATTTCCCTCAAAGAGTTTAAGAAGCTATTGCAAAATATGTCCAACACTGGCTGCTCCTCTAAAAGTCTGGGCACTATCCAGGAGCAGACTCAGCAGTGTCAGCATGGTAAGAGACAGGCTTATCTCCAGGAAGTTTAGAAATGAGGAATCCTAGAAATCTCATGAGGTAAGCCAATCTCTGAGAAACTAAGATACACTAGCAAAAAATGAAGATGATCAGACAAGTTGTACAACCTTTTAGTCAGTTAGTAAATTCCAGTTATTAATTTCCAGACTTTTGGAGAATCACATAAACCTTTGCCTTTTGCTATAAGTGTGACCACTGTCATGTCTGTAAGACAAGAGGAAAGAGCAGATACTCCATGAGGGCAAAGAGGCATAAACACAAGAAAGTCTCTAAACCATGGCAGTGATCATGAGGGCTTTTACTGCCACAGATCATCAACTGTCTTAGAACTGCTAGACTCAGCTCACTTTCCAATTCTTCCTTGCAGTTGGTGGGAATTTGGACAGCTGAGGATCTAGACAGGGACTGGGGCAGAAAAGCTGTGCAGCCTTTTAGCATTGTGGGCTTGTTTTGCAGTCCAGCACTGCCTAGTGATCATAGCCTGCAGCGCTGAGGGATGTGAGTGTCCATGTAACATCAAACACACGCTTGTGTGGCCTTTGGGTGGAAAGCATTCAACCCTCCTTTATTAGCTGTGTCTTTAAAAAGGTACCTTTTGAGGCATCTTTGAGTAAAGGATAATTTCATTCTCTCACTCACCTTCACAAACTCGCTTTAATCGATGCCTCAGAAACAGGGAAAGCTCCCTACCTTCTTGCTTATAGACAGGGACAGTTTTCTTGAGGGATCAGATGTCTAGAAGCTTTCACAACGTGCATGAAACAACTTATGACAGGATAGCAAGCTGCCCTGTGCCATCACGGCAGCTGGCAGTGAGTCATTGCTTCTGGCCCTGTAATGCAGACCTTGCGTGTCTGGGAAATAATGCCCAGCCAAGTGTGATTGCAGCCTATTATTAAGGCTTTATTTGTGAAATTGGTATAGCTGAGGTCAAACATCTTTCTCTCTATTTTCACATAGTGCTTTTAGACAGCTTTCAATAATGATTCCATTATACCCCTGCTATGAAGACATTTTATCTCTTATACAAATTGCTGGTTAATTACTGAGTTGTTTTTCACATCTGATTTGGCTTTTGAGTAAGACAGTATGACATGGAGCCAGAGGCAACACTGACTACAGAAAAAATGGTGTTTCAGCTTTAAACTTGAAGTGAGTACAAGAATTTCTGAAACAGAAGAATGCAGCCCTAGAGTTACTGTAGGTAGTGAAATGCATTGTCTAGAAAGTGAGGTTCTTTAGAAACAATGGTTTACCTGCAGGTCTCCAGTGATGTGTTGTGTGGACTTCCTTGAAATGTTTTAGATCCACTTTGTGTGACAAGGAGATAGAAAATTATTTTACTTGTAATGTCAACCAGTTCAGAATTGTTCTTTGATTTATGGGCCTTATAATATCTTGATGTAATGAATGGGAAACCTCAAAGCTAGGAGATGATGCTGAATAGGGGAGGATGAGGTGGTGTCTTTACTTTCAGAGTGGTTTCCTGAGGTCAAGGACAGAGACCTGGGTATGAGGAAATTTTAAAGTATCCTGGGATTACTGTCAGAGATAACTTATCTGTGCTGACTTTCTCCAGATGTTCTTATTTCTGTTGACTATAAAGGAATCTGCACAGTGGGTGCTGACGTTTAGATGGGACTAGTTAAGAGAAATTCCCTTATTCCCTGTCAAAAGACCACAGTACCTTGTGTTAGCTGCATTTCAGTCACAGAGAAAATCCAATAAGCCAGTAAAAATATTAATGTGAGTGAAATCTCTAGGATTAAGTCCTGAATTTCTGTTGAGTCTGAATTCTTACTCTTACAAAAATGTTGGAATGTTTTTTTCCTTAAAGGAGCTGGACAGTTGTAGCAAGGTACTGGCAAACATTTAAGAAGAGCATGCTATGATAGTAACCTTTCACAGAAATGCAACTTCCAGCACTTACCAACATCACCTGCCAGAGGAAACTTGGCAAGTTTTCTAATTTGGTCAGTGAATATTAATTTGAGATATTCCTAGCTCAGCAGAAGGCACTCTTGGTCAGCTGTGCATTCTGGAAGGGAAATATTCAAATAAATAAAATAAACTCAGCATTTTGTATTTACAACAAAAAGAAAGGGACTCAGAAGGTCTCTTACAGTGCTGGTAATTCTCAGATTCACTTTTTCACATCTCATTGCTTAAGTAATAGTTTTTGTAGAAGTACCAAGATGACTTTTATATCACTGAAACTCTTGTCTTTATCTGTTTTATACTCTGATGAATTATGAAGGAATCAAGTTTTCAGGATTTGCCAGGGGAAGCTGGCACTGGTATCAATTCATGTAGCCTTGTGATATCTATAAAGAAAGTTTTGCTGTTTTGTTGTGGAATTTAATGAGGGAGGCAATCTAAATTCTTACCTCTGCATTAACAAGCAAACAAACAACCCAAAGAAACTAACCAACCAAAAAAAACCACAACTAAACAACAACAAAATTAAATCCAAGCGTCTGAATTATACCTCTTATGCAGAGAGGGATGATCTGCCATAACCAGTGACCTTATGATGTCCTAAAACCCTTTGCCAATTGCAATTAAATAAAATAAACCTCAAACAGAGGAAAAAAATCTCCTAAAGCCTAAGCCCCAGAACACATTTTTTCAGGGAAAGGTATGTACTTCCATACTAAATGTCTCAGCCACCACCACTCTCAAGGATTTTTTAAGTTTTCAATGTCTTTGCACCCACCCCAAGAATTATCTTGCACTAATGTTACAATATGTAAGTTGTTGTTCCAAAAATCCTGGGCCCAACTCCAGATTCATCATGTGAACTTGAAAAAGCCAACATGCTTTGGAGTTACAAAAATAATACTGGATTATTTATTTATATAGCACCCATAAATTTACAGGTTGCTTTACACTCCAGAAATAAATTCTAGTCCCTGGAAGGGTAGTGCCACAATGAATTCTGGCTGCTTGGTTTCAATAAAAAAAGAAGAAAAACTCTAATTAATTCTCAGAATTAAAAAAGAAATTCTAAAAAATCTCATTACCAATCTCTGATATCCTCTGTATTTTAAGTATTTCTCCAGTGAATTAATTTAATTGGTAGCCTGAATAAAAGGCAGAGAAGAATTGCCCCAATACCTCCTAAAAAAAGCCTTAAACTCACACCCTGGAAGCAGAGAACTGAACCATCTGTTGCTGGGTTGTTGAATCCGTGTCGAACTCGGCAGCATGCGAGAGTGACGTACAGTGCAGCGTACGGAACAGGGCATTTATTTTTGGTGACATCTGGATGCTTTTTATCTGCTACAAAACAAGGATTTTGGGGACAACAGACTCTTAATCATATGCACTTCTCTCTACAAAACCACCGTGGTGTTTGATCCTCTGGTTACATATTTCTCTTCAAAAGCCCCACTCTGATGAGGGAGAAAGTTCTAAAAGGATGTGGAAATCTTAACTTCCTTTATTCTTATTTCTCTTGCTAATTTTCTTTATGAGTTTGATAAGGTAGCCAACTCCACCCATCTTTTCCTTGGCTGACTAATTCACTTTGGGCTCAGCAACTTGTCCCTGATATCCATGATCAATGTTCCTGCTGCCTGGCATGGAACATGTTTACACTTTATGGTGAGAGCTCAAATATAAGAAAAAAGTCAATAAAAGAAGCCGAGTTGGATGAAATTTGGAGACTTGCTACTGCAGCATACCATGGTCATATTTAATCTTCTTACAGTTGACACCTGCTAAAAATTTACTGTTCCAGAGGGATTGGTGGTAGTTCTGTGCTGACTTTATTGGTGTGACAATGACAAATTTCCAGGGATTTCATTGGAGAGAACTGTAATAAGAGTTTCTCTTAGCTTTAAAATTGTACTTTGAGGTAGCTGAGGGTTGTGTGCTTTTGTTCTTTCTTTTCACAGTGGCATAATTACTGGTCATAGTCCATGTGAGAAATCAATGCAAGCACCTGCAGGCAAAGGAAGTGCTTTCCATACTCTGTATGGGAGATCTCAGAATAGCTCCTTTACTGTTATTCAGCTACTTCACTTACTTTTCTGCAAATTCAAACCTAAGAGACATCTGGTTCTTACTTTAAATTCTCCATGGGAAACACAATAGCAATAATTTCACTGAAGGAGGCTGTCTAGCAGTTAGTAATGATGGGACTATTTTGGGTTTACTTAACTGTACAGTGGGTGCTTTTCTTCTGCAGGTAGTCATGTCTCAGATTTTGGTGCACATTTCTTATCCTGTCCAGACTTGTTTTAAGTCTTGATTAAAGAATTAAACTAAAAAGTTTTTTTTATACTTTAGTCAGGTTGTTTATGGACTTCAGTTAAGGACAATAAAGGTATATGTGAATTGATTATTTTTCATTCATAATCATGAGGACCTGATTCTAGTTGTGGTCTCGTGATTCTGCTGAAACGAGAAAGGAATTATCTTTGAGAAGGAGTGAATTGAAACCAGTTCTTCAGTCTCAGTCTGATATATTTATGCTGGAAATACAGTTCCCTCCCATTAGACTCTGGTTTTGCCTGAATGAAAAAATGAGTCAGGAACCTTGGGAATTGGTCCAGTGGAATGACTGTGACTGACATTTGATGGTCAGCCTGACCTTTACTAGTTCTTCATGTTATTGCCATTAAATGGTTGCTCACAAGGCTCTGAAGAGGGCCAGTCTCAAACCCCCTCCACTCTGAATCATTCTTTATTCTCTTCCTGGAAATCTTCCTTATTGGCTTTGTTGATATCTGGTGTTTTGTTCGTGTATGAAAATAATGATGATAAAAATCATATGAAACAGGGTTAAAACATTGTGTCAGACAAATTAGGTTCTGAATGGTTAGTAGGAAGAATTAGTACTTCTTTGTGGTTCTGTCCTGGGCTATTAAATACTGAGAGAATGATGAACTTTGCATGGCTGGTCTGTGTTGTCTTATTCTGCATTCTCGGGACAGCAGAAATAATAATGAAGAAATTATTCAAATTTCAAGACCTGTTTTAAATGGGCATTGGCGTGAAAAATGACTCCTGTTGTTCTTGTGGTTACTATTTGTATTTAGGAATTCACTAACTTAGATTGCATGTAGTTTTAGGAGTGGCAAGGTGTTAGATTTAAAATCCACTGGACTTTACATAGAGATGGCACTTTGATCAAACTGGTCAGGAATATAAATCCTGGAAGTACATCACTACATTAAGACAGGTTTGGTTTAGGAGCTACGTACTATTATAGTATATACGAACTATTATAATATATATTCTGCTATAGAAGATGTGGGCACCCTAAGGTCCGTTAATTACAAAGAAATAAGAAGAAAAAGATAGCAAGGAGGATTTCCTATGCAGAAGATGTAGGCTTATTGTCACAGCAGACATGCCAGGTCTGGCTTGTCCTTCTTGGTCACTTGTTTGATGTGCTCCTGAGCAATGGAGGAATGTGTGAACACTGAACATCATCTACCTACCTACTCTCTATTCAGTGGGAGGCCTCATATTGGCACTATTTTGTATTGAGCTTGTTAGAGCTAATGGTAATTCTTCCAGCAATGTGTAAAAATAAATGAAATTATATTTCAGTATGGAGCCGACATCTCTGGATGCCAAAACAGTTATTGTTTTGTGTGAGGAATCAGAGTGTGCCAAAAATTCTTTCTCTTCTCTTTTCTTCTCTGTTATTAAAGCTTGTTGAAAGCTAAAAAAAGGTAGAATGTCATGTCAAGAAGAATCATTGTTCATCTTTGATTTAAAAACTTCAACAGATCAGTGTCACGTTGCAAAAGGAAAACCTATCTCTTCATCAAAATGATACCTGTTGGGAAGAACACTTTGCAGAGGAGCCCTTCTAAATACGTGGAACTCAATGTTGCTCCTCAGAGCTGTCCAGCATAGTTTGCACTTTGCATCCACTCATCCAAAGAAACCCACAGGCAGAACGAAATGCTGGGATACCCAGTGGTAGGTACTGTGCAGGAAGCAGCTCTGTCTCCCAACATTTACAACCTTAAAAACAAGGAGAAAAACAGGCTGGGAAGACGGAACTGTGTGTTTCACCACCAAAACCAGCCCTTGTGAGTTGTGAAGTCAGGCCAAGTACAATGAAGGTAGAAAAGGGGGAGGGCTGAGTCTTACCCCTGCTGTGGTGCAGGGATGGGGTTCCAGTGCCTTGCCCATTGAGCTCCAATGGATTTATTTGTGCTGCTGCCTTCCCAAAGTGCCCTTTGCACTCAGGGACTTCCCAGTCTGGCCCTGGGGGTGTTGCCATGAGGTCTGTGCCTGACTCTTCAGGAGGGACAAGAGGATGGAGGCTCTCCAGCCAACAAGGAAAGGACCCCAATAAAAGTACCTCAGAACAGCTGCGTTCTCAACAGTGTTTAAGGTGTAAATATAAAGAAAGAATTTAATAGAGAGTAAAGGGAGGTATATTAGAGTTTTTTAAGGATTTCCTTTAGTACATGAGCACTGTTCTGAGCAAATTATTCTGAGCGTTGCTACTCCCAGTTCTTCCTGCATTTCTTTTCTCCAACTCCTACTCTTTATTTTGCTAGAAAAGTAGAAGTTAACTGCTAGGCCATTGTGTTCTTCAAAAAGAGTCAATTCTGCCATATCCAACAGAGTTCAGTTTGAGTTTAGCTTCTGACTAAGATGAAGTACAATTAAAATGGAGAAAGTGGCACAGTGCTTAGTACTGTGTCTGCTAATTGCTGCTGTACTTTCATTTCTTGTGACAGCTCCCCATGATGCATTATCACTCTGGTGGGTTCCCCCCACCTTTAGCAGCTTTTTCTTAGATTAATTTCTAAGTGTTGCTGCACATTGGTGTGCTGAGCACTTGGAACAATTTGCAACTATTAAGTCTGGTCCTGAGTTTGCTACTATTAAAGTTCATATTTGATCTTCTGCCTCTTGTAATCACAGGAGGAGATGTAGCTTTGTTGCTGCTTTCATGTTCCCCATATCCCACTCTCCTGTCTCTCCTCATGCCCTTCAAACAGATTGTTCCAGCCTGAGTGAATTGCAGAGTATGAGGTAGGAGGGGTGCCATGGAGGTAAAACACAGGGAGAAAAGACCAAGAAAGCAAAGCTAAATACTTATTACTTCCATTGTGATTGACATGTTGCATTTCTTGCTTGCTCCTCTCAGAAAATTTTGCAACCCTGAAGTTGTCCCCAGACTTCTAGTACTTAAAATCAGTGTTGGAATTCCGAAATGTAAATCCAAAATTAAAACATGCCAAAGTTTGTAATATTCAAACATGTGAGGACAGTGTGATCTGATTTTATATCTTTATTATGATCTTTGTTATTTCATTAGTATTAGAGCAAGGAGTGCTTATAGGTGTGCTGTGCTCTTATGGAATAAAAGCAGTTCTTGCCTTTGGGATTTGATTAACCTTCAGAAATAAAAGAGATAAAATAGGTAAAATGGGGAGATTGGAGATTCTGAAGATGATCATGACTAATTCTTTAGATCAGGTAGGAAATCTGAAACTAGATATTTTGAATCTCATTCTGGTTTCTCAGTCACTTTTTTCTCTCCTATTTACATCTCAGATTTTGTGTCAACCTTCTCTACTTCTGCTCTTTTCTGAGCTAAAGAATCAAATAATCAGATCACAGTCTTGAAAATCCTCCTTGAAATGTATGGCCAAACTTGCCATTAGTTCCAGGAATTAACTCTGCTTGCTTTTTTTTTTTTTTTTTTTTTTTTTTTTTTTTTTTTTTTTTTTACGGGAAGAACAGTATTCTCAGGATTTGGTTAGGAGAAAAATGTTACCGAATGAAGCCATGAGCTGCAAGATCCCCTCAAAGATCCCCTCATCCCATGGGCAGGACCAGCTGTAGAACCAAAGAGTCTACCTCTCATTTTAGGAGGAAGTACCAGACCAAATTTTGGGGTGTCTGCTGATTTTTGTGCTTAAAATTTTATTCTCCATTAATGATTCATTTGGTAAAGCTGCCTGCCCACAGATGTGCCTGAATCAAACAGTTATTCCTACACAGATCACAAATTGAAAATGGGAGAAGCAGGCATTCTGTCAATGGTTAAATGACTAATTTGACAGTAGGCCATTCTTCCAAGAGTAAATGCTCCCAGAGAAATGAGTGGGCTCAAAGGGAGGCTGAGGCCATACACAGTGCCAAGAGCTACACATGGTTCTCACATAAATATGTCCTTAATAGTTACTCTTAATACTTCATTGATTGATAGCTCATAAACTTCCGACACTAAAAGTGCAGAGATAAGGAAACAAAAGGAGTTTTTAGAAATGAAATGAAAGCCAGAGATGTTTTCCAATTGTACAGATCTGTATTTCTCTTTCTTTGTAGTACAAATTCTTGAGCTTTCCAGATTAGTGAATAAAAATCTTTTGTCCTTGTCCAGTAAATATTTTGATAATACATAGAAAGAGCAGGCATGGAACGCTAATGCAGCTCCATATTCACATGTCCCTCTGATGATAACAGAAGATGGGCTGGGCTAACACAAACACATGGTGTTAGGAGTTCCAGTGACATGATCCTCTTCCAAAAGGAAATTCAAGACAGTCACATTCCATCTATTTTAATACATATCTGAGATATCAGTCATACACTGCTTGTAGGCAAGGATTAGAATGCAAAAGATGTGAGTAGCTGTGCTCCCCCTACTGTATCTGAACCATGGAAATATGGGATTTCCAGGGCCAAAATTCAGATAAAGAACTTGTGTTCCATTTAGGAGCCCACATAAATATCCAGATTTTTAGAAGAGTACATGTCAGTAAACACTGGCTTTATCAGCTAACATGAAGAAGGAATCCTCACCTATTTTTTGAACCCTGTGTCTCTTTATTATGCCTTCTCATATTTGCTAGTTTAGGATTGTAGGATCTCTTTTGGCTCACCAAACATCATTCAGCAGAATCACAGTGTTTGTGCCTGTTTTGCACTCACAAACTCCTATCTGCTCTCAGAAATTCATATCCAGAAGATTTCCTCTCTCTCATGCTTCTTCCTATATGCTGTTTCTATCCATTCTGGTGGGAGTATCCCTTTGTTTTTGCTGATGTCAATGAATGTACAGGTAACGTCACTGAATTTATCAAAGTATTTCACATGAAGTTAAAACAAAGGGCAGGGACAGCAATAGCTGATGGGTATAAGATGGATATAAGCTCCAAATTCTTCATGTTATGGTGCAGGCTGTTGGGTTTTAATTTTTTTTTCCAGGGTCCTTATTTTCAGATCTTAATTTTCCTTTCATGAAAGCACAAGGCTTGGCTCTTAATTCCACATGTCTTTATAGGCCCACACCCTGAACACAAAATAGTGTTGAAGATCACTCCCTTGTCTTATCCTGCCAAGCACAAACTTTAAAGAGATTTGGGATATGGATGTTCTTTTGTCCTGCTCAGCAGACCCCTGACTGGGATAATATCCTTAGGGTTATGAAGTATTATTGAAAGGAAGCACAAGAACACTGTGCTCTAGTTCTGCATGTGGCTTTAATTATAGATTCTCCTGAATCCTTTTCATACCTGCTCTTAATTTTTTTCCTTGAATTTTCTTCCACTCTGTAATGATTCTCTTCAAATGTCTTTGAAAAATGCTATATAGGAACTAACTAAACAAAATTAGGGAACCCTGATATTACCTTTCATCTTCTTGTTTCTAGTTCAGTCTGACAAACTGTGCAGAATAGCTTGAAGAACTGGGGCCTCTTCCTCATGAATGCACCTATAAATTAAAAGCAAAGGAGTTTGAGCTGCTTTTCATTATCTTACATCCAATGGCTGAATTTACACACCAAACAAAACAGTATCATCATCTTACAAAATGATGTTTGGGGAAAACATGTCTTTCAGAATTTTTTTTTTCTTTAGTGCTCAGTAATAGCAGCACTTCATTTCTTTTAGATAAATATTTATACAAGCATGCACTGTAAACCAAGAAAGCCTAGGGTTTGAGGCCCTTCAGCAAAGAATCTCTCATTTTCTATGATGATTTTTTTTTTTCCTGAGCTGTTTTATAAGTATTAACCACTGAGGGAGTTAAGAACCTAAAAAGAAAATATTTTTGAATACTGGAAGGAGATCAGTTTCCTTTCCCTAGACATGATGTTACTCAGTGCAAACTACAGCCTTAAGTAAAAACAAAGTGTGCATTGAGAAATTCACTGCAGAACAGCTGCACTTCTGAAATGTAGGCAGGGAAAGTTTCACCCTTGGACTCCCTTCAGTTGTCTCAGAAGTTTCTGGTGCCCTGGTGCTAAAAGGATATTAGAAAAATTCTGCTTAAAAATCAGCTGCCAGAAAAGTCTTACTTTTAGGGAAACACACCCTCCCCACATCCCCTTAAATTTTTAAGTACTCTTTAAAAATCAAGGAATGGATCTGAAGATGAGGTGGGAACTCTGCTGTGCTAAAACTGGTCTGTGTCAGGAAGAAATCGCTGTGTCTGATTTGGTTTTATATCTTTTTAATGATGGCACTCCATTAAAAGAGACCAATTCATTGTTCATGACACTGATTACTGCTATATTCCAATCTACGTTTTCCCAGACAACCTATGTGCCTTCAGTACCTGCTTTTACAGGCATTTATTATTATGGGTGCAGGGGCCAGCTCTTTCAGGACAAAGAGGGGTAGTTTCAAAAGAGTCAGAAGAAGTTATTCCTCCAGCTGAAACTGGAGTGGATTGCACATCAAACTGGTATTTTCAGTGTCAGTTTTGGACAAGATGACTTACTCAGAATGATGTAGGAAACTGAGGCTAGAAACTAAGGAGTAATTTATTTGGCTTAAATGCTGTTGTACTAGCATTTATCAATCCCCCTAAGTCTCCAACATTAGTTTCTCACCTGGCTACTTCTACAATATTGAGAAGCTAATTCTTAGTCTTGTTTCTGGAACTAAGCTTGTTTGCAGAGGCATAATGTCTTGCTAGATAAAGCAAATTCAAAAGTGTTCCTATCCCCAACCAATTCAGATGTAGTACAAGAAAAATAAAATGAAGTTCTAAAAACTTATTTTGCACTCATTAATGGAATTTACATTTGATATAAAGTCATTGCACCGTCCTGTGGTAGAGTGAGAGAAATGAGTACCTGCAAAATGGCCTAAAACATCCACTGTAAAGCTGTTAAACTAAGGGAATTGTGTAAAAATGGCTTGTTGTACTTGGCTGGCTTTATATGTACTTTTTTCAGTTTTGATTCGAGTTGTGGTTTTAACTCAGTTTAGAACTGGGCCAGAACCACAACCATGAATCCAAATACCCCCAAATCCTGGCCGAGATCTGAGTGTTTCATGTTGAGTTCATTTCTGATTCAAAAGAACCCCCAAATTCTGGGCAAAATTCTATCAAAACCACTAAACTCCCCTGGCTGGAGTGCCAAGCCACAGTTCAGCCCAGGTTTGTTTGAAAATGACTGAAAGCTGGTCACAGATTCTGTTGAATGTGATCCAAAATTGAATCATAGTATTTAGAAACTTCAGCAAACTGAGGCAGAACTCAGTGGTTGCAATAAAACCAAAATTGAGAGAGTATTGTGAGGTCTCAATTTCTTTTTGTGGACATTTCTTGCAGTTCAGCAAACTCATCCTGAGAACTGCAGTGGTTCAGGGGAACTGGTAGTTCAGGGAACTTGTGTGCTTGGGAGTGATTCTTAAAGAGCTGAAAGCAATGATGGAAATGTATCAGTTTCCTCTCTCATGCTTTTTCCATTTTTAGTGGAGTTGCTCTTGTTCTGTTCTGCCTTCTGCACAATTAAAATAAAAGCCTTTGAAGTGTCTGAATTTGCATATTTTATTTTTTTCCAGAGACTTTGTCACAGCCTCTTATGGAAGTGATAGCATTAAATTGGAGCAGCACAATGAATTCCAGGAAGCGAGTAATCTTCATTAAGCTTGTTTATTTGCAGGAGCTCCATTAAATTAAGAATGCTTATCAGGCTATGTCTTCACTGATGAAACCAGTTCTGCTGTTTGCCTTGAGGGATTGGTTCCTTACCTGACACTTCAGGGTCCTGGATTTTAATCACATCCTTGGCAAACTCCGTGGATCATTAGGTCAAAACTGACATTTAACCTATAGTACAAGTTCAGTCTTTAAAGTAACTTTTACACATTCTCCATTTTAAAGATTAAGAAATTGAGTTACAATGCAATGACTTAAAAGAGGTGAAGGGAAATTTGGTTTTAAGACATTTCTGTTGTGGTAAAGGAAGGTGTAGTTTTGGACCGATCCAGTTTGAGGTGTGAGTGCTGTCACAGTCTCTTAAAATCCGAAGCAAGAGAGATTAATCAATTCTGAATTAAACAAATGGCAGACCTCCAGTCTAATACCTTGAAAAGAAACTCATAAAACATGAAATAAAATTCAACTTCCCTGTTTGTGTACTTAATGATGACTGTAAGTCAGTGGTGAGATTCTTCTCCAAATTATTTAGGTAGAAATTGACACTTTTTTTGAAATGCCAATGAAAATAATTTTGTTGCGTTTAAATTCTTCTTCACTGCAACATAAATATTTGGAGATATTCACCCTTCTGAAAGGGTAATTGTTGTGGTAAGTTGGATACATTATCAGCCACAGATAGGAGGCCTCCAAAAAAAGGGCTCCCCATAAAGACATTTGTGTTCTCACTTAATTAACCCAATGGCATTTGGTTCCAGCAAAGCCATTCTGCTACATAATGACAAGAAAAATGTGATATTAGTGAAGATCTGGGAAGAGATGAATACACATCTGCTTGTATTTGCTTTCCTGGCATGATCCATCAGGTTGCTCTTTAGGACTAAAATTAAAAATGTAGAGAATTTAAGATTTTAATGAAAAAAAACCCCAAACAACAAACCCTCATCTCTTCTAATTGAAAATGTAGAGAGACATAATGGAGAGAAGCTGAACTTGTAAATGCTTTGGGTTTGTATTTCTATTGCAGGAGCTATGTGTGTGCTCTTGTGTGTATATATCAATGATAAATATATATCTGCTTTTGCAGTGACAGACTATTTTAAGGTGGCTCAAACAGTTATTGGTACTAAACTGCTTGATAATGAATGTCTGGGAAACTGTGATGACAGATCAAAGGATCAGCATTTTAGGTTTCCATTCCTGGTGTATCTAGTTTAGAGTGACTGTAAATAAAGTTCTAGTCAAGTTCCAAATGAGCAAGGCAGGGTCTTAGAGGGTAGGGTAGCATTATCTTGGGAATCCTGCTGAAACATCCTTCTGGAGGGGGCTGATCTGTGAGAATTGTGGAGAGATTTGTAAGTCTTGATTTTTAGTGAAGATTGCCTAAAGCAATATTAATTGAATATGCATCTTTCTGATAAACATACTGTACTTCTGAAACTGTTGTCATCAACATGACAACAAATGAGTGTGGAAAAATAAAATCCTGGAGCAAAAGGCAGATTTGCTGATGAGAAACTCCACTGGGGAAGTCTGGAACTTGCCATCCCATTTGTAAACAACTGCACCCATGTGGCTGTGTCAGACGGGCTCTGTTTGTGTGCAGGGGTGGTTGGGCTCTGCCTTTGTGTCACAGTGAAAGAGGGAAGAGAATGAAAAGTGATGGCAACAAAACGAATATGCAAAAAAGGAGGAATCTGATCCGGGGACAGGAGCACGTGGGTTGGGGTTTAATGTAATGGATTAGTCTCTTACAGTTTATTTTCTCTCTAGGATGTTTTTTCCCAGTTGCTTTTCTCATGTGTGGTCTTCACTCAGCAGAGCTTGTGTCATCCTTTTCATTTGGTTATAAAGAAGGTTTCTGGCTATGTGTACCTTTGCTAAAAGGATCTTGAATGATGTTTCTTTGGGGTTTCTGAGCTACGTGAAATTTAGAGCTGAGAAGAATGTCCTTACAAAGGTTTAGGTTCCGTTTAAATTTGCAGGGGCTTGGTTGCCCTGGTCTTCTGTGTAATCCAGAAAATCCATAATAATTTGGAAAGAAGGATAGAGGAATCCAAGCCTTTACATTGCACTCAAATGAGAGCTGTACTTACTAACACCATAACTAGAGTGAATTTGAAAGATCTACTTCTCCCTGTTCCTTCTGCCTTTGTACAGATGTGTATGCTGTAAAAGTTATTTATAGGATTCATTTAAATTCCACATTTTCCCCAGTACATTTTCCACCTTTTTTTTTCACAGTACTTACTTGTAAAATCAATAGTCTCAAACAGCTTTACTTTTTAAACTCCCCCTACTTTCCTTTAAAGCTTAGAGGTTCTATGTGTTTCCATGGAGCCACTTCTAAGCAGATAGAAACAAACTCAGGCACAAAAGTTCATTTTTAAGGAAAGCTAGTGCTGATTTATACTATGAAGAGCCTAATCATGCTTGACTTCTGCAGGTGCAGAGTTTAAAATGAAATTGTCAATATTCAAAACACTTGGTGCATGTTTCTGTTGCAGATAGATGGCTCTACACCACAACTGGGTAAAATATCCTGGAGAAAGGACTTCATCTACACAGATTTGGTTTTGATACCTCTCTCCTTTTATAAGGTGTCTCACAGCACCCAAATATCAGGAGTATTGTTACTTTGGCCTATAAGGAAAAAGTACCTAAAGCTGGAAAAACGAGGCAACATCAGAGCATTCATTACAATTGCATGAATTTTAATTAAGAATAAATGTTATTTGGAGGTTTCTGTGCAGAGAGGTTTATTCTAAATACAGTGGCCAAGATCCTTACGTGCTGCTCCTCTGGTGAACTACAGAGCTGACTGAGTTTGCACTTACTAAGTTTTGGCCTCTTCTGATCAGCAATTCCCACATAATAACAAAACAATAACGAAGCTGAATTTGACTGATAATAGAATCAAGATTTCTCTCGATTTCAGATTTACCAAAACAGTGGCTTGACAGTTGCCTCAGTTCACTACAATACAATACAATACAATAGATACAATAGATAGATATAGATAATAGATGCAATAAAATACAGAGCTATATTCACAGTTGTTTCCTCAGTGTGGGTTTGATTTCAACAGTTCTGAAGTTCAGAGCTTGTCAAGCTCCTTTGTGATTGACTTAATCTTTCACAGAAGGATCTCATGGATTTAGAGCTGAGATCTTGACTTTGTCTTCAAAATCTTTTTTATCTCTCAGAGATTCCTTTACTAATGCCCCGACCAAGAAAAGAAAGCAAATAGTGGATTTTTTACAACTGTTTATAGGATAACACAGGGAAAACTTCAAAGCACAGAGAAATGATTATGCTTGGTCTTTTTTTTTTCTTTTTTATCCTCTTTTTTTCTTCCCCCCATTTCCAATTGTATTTATATTTGCCTCTGATTCTCATGTTACTTTCTTGTTCAAGCTGCCAAAAGTCTTCATCTGTGGTGCTGGAGATTAGATGGCAAATTTCTGGCAAACATCACAGAGCTTTGTTTTCAATGAAGAATCAAATCTAGCCTCTGATTAAGAGGAGAATCGCTTTACTTGCACTATCATTTATGCTCTTAGTTCTTGGATTTGTTGTCATTTGCACATGGAAACACAACATTTGCATATGCAAACAGTGTGTTTGAGTCTTGTACTTTGAAAACAGTACACAAGGTACAATACCCACGGTGGTCTAAAGAACAGACACAGAATCAAAATGGTAGCTGGTGAAGAGATGAATGACAAGATAATTATGGGAAATGTGCAAATACTCTGACAAAATCAAGAACATTATTTTAAATATCTGTTCTCAGTGGGGTTGGTCATAAAATCCTCATCTGCTGTTCCATGGGACCCAGTCCATCCCTCACGTAGTTTTATCTGGGAGGGGACAGAACTGACACTGAACTGATGGCCTGGCTGAGCATCGAAGTATTGTACAAAAGCCCTGCTGATTGTACTGATTCAAAGAATTAATTATTTTACATTTGCTAAAATCAAAGCAAGTTATGACATTAATGAGAATAGGAAAGCAGAGAATAGTAGACCAATGGATATCAGCACTGATGTTGGCTACCCCACTTCACAGGAACTGCTCTCTTAGCAGTGTACACAGACTGTGCATAGAATGTCTTTGTGAAGGAGGCTTTGATCTGTTGAATGAGCCTGACCTGTTTGCTGTGTTTTAGGCAGACAGTGGAAGCACAAGATGTATCAGAGACAGATGATAGGTAATGGACTCTCCGGACAGAAAAACTAGGGAGAACACAGATATGCTTAAATGACCAAAATTAAAATCTGAGCTCCACGTGTCTTTCCGTTAAGTATTGCAGGTCTGGATCTTTTTACCTCTTAGAGGGTTAGAACAAACTCCTCTGCTTGCTTCCCTTCTTCCCTGCCCTGATGAGTTGGAGAGGAAGACTGTTCCAGAGAGCAGAATTGTGGAGAGAAATTCATGTGGAACACAGTACCAGGCTCTGAGAGGATCTTGAGTAAGCTGATCTCTGGGCAGTTCAGCTTGAATTTACATGGGCAGATGATGGTAGGAAAGGAGGGGATAGTTTTAAACTAAAATAGGGGAGATTTAGATTAAATGTTAGGATAAAATTCTTTGCTCAGAGTGCGATGAGACATTGGCACAGATTGCCCAGAGAAGCTGTGGCTGTCCCATCCCTGGAAGTGTCCAAGGCCAGGATGGATGGAGCTTGGAGCAAGCTGGGATAGTGGAAGGTGTCCCTGCCCATGGCAGGGGGTGGGATGAAGTGACTTTAAGGTCCTTTGCAACCCAAACCATCCCATGATTCTGTGAATTATTCTACAAGGAACAGGCCAGGTATGGCTCAGAGTGATAAGGGACCACAGTCACATCTTCATGGTCATGTTAAAGTCCTCTTTGCAGCTTCAGCCTCTACTCAATAAATGCCCCCGAGCAGATCTCCTACAGCTGTCGGAGTACATCCCTGTGGTTCTCTCAGTCTCAGTGAGCCTGGCAAAGTCTTCAGCCTGCCTTTTCTGTGTGTACCACACCACAGGCCACAAACCCCTTCCCAACAGCCTGCACCACACTGAAGATCAATAGCGAAACAGCAAAAGCCACAAACTCTGATGTGCCTCAGCAAGGGAGTGAGGAGATGAAGGGCATTGCCCATGTGAATGAGATCGACATGAAAGAGCCTCGTCATTGCTCTGCTTTCATGGATGAAAGGAACAATTGAGCAGAAGAATGAGAAGGCGGTGCCAAGAGGAAGAGAAAATATGGAGGAGGGAAGCAGGGTTTCTCTGGTTAAACCGTTCCAGTCACGTTCTTGGCACACAAGCAGAAATGCACAGCTGCTTTACATCTGCTGAGAGCACTGCAACTGAACAGGCACCCACATAAGTATTCTCAGTCTGTTCAGATGAGGTTTTTGTTTGCTCTGCTATGGATACAATACTTTTTGTAATTAGTAAGATGGAAAACTATTTTCTAATGCCTCTGCAATAACTGATTTGGCTTGTAAATGTTTTCTCTCGAAGGTCAGGTCTGTAGGGACTTACAAAAGGCTAATTTTGTCACTAGTGTGTCAGACCTGGTGCCCACCCTGAGAGACACAATAACCACTGAATTACACAATTTCAATGTTGCATGCTTGTATCAATGAAAAACTCTGACACTTTTCTCTCATGTAGCATCTTGATTATATTTCATGTAGTAAATCTCCCCAAATATTTTAGGGCTTTGTGCCTAAAGTGAGGCCCACATCCCTGGATATCACTGTAATACAAAGATAACAATAACATGACAATTTTTCTTTACCTAATTTATAGTCTTTGGAGCATATTTTGAGTATGGCTCTGAAGTCTGCTAAAACTCTCAGCTGACATGAGGGAAGTTCATATAAATGCAACATGAAGAAATCTCAAATCCTAGCTCAGCATCTCTGTTTGATCCTCTCCACTACCCAGCAACAGCCAGGAGGTAACAGGAACTAATAAACATATAAATTGGTGTGACTGAATTAAATTAACCCATTCACTGACACTACTGCTAGACAGATCATGTATATCAAATTCCAGCTCATTCTTTGTGTGCAAATGAAGCTTCAGCTAGTATTGATGAGTATTTTGCCTGCATGAGTTATAAGACTGAAGACTTTAAAGATGAGGAGAATATCAAATCAAAGAGAGACTGTGTTATACAAGTTAAAGGCTGACATAGACCTGAGGAGTTTGAATCTGGGATTCTAAACTCACTGCTATCAGCAAGAACAGCTTTGGGTCTTTTATCCTTGGCAGCTTCTATTATTCAGTAAGGTTTTTTTAGCTTCATATTAGCTGATAATACACCTATGTGGGTGACAGGAACTGCAGCTGTGCTAATTATGTGCATTCTTCAGCCTAGCTCCACACTGGGACTGTCTTTGGATGTCCCATGGCTGTCTGCAGCTCACACAAGCACTGGCGATGCCTGAGTCTTTCAGACAAGCATATGAAAGAAATTGGCATTTCTCAATGGCCTTATGAATATTTAAAGGTGAAAGACCATCTTGTTAAAGTTACCTGGAATAGCAGACTGGTGTTTACTTCCATGTTTTGGGGCTCTTTGTGTGTGTCTAGGTGCAGTAAATGTGCGGGTAGAGCTGTAAAGCAGGGAGTTCTGATCTGTGGAGCAGCTTTCTGTGTTTGTTGTAGCTAGCTTTAGCTGCATCTCAGCCATATGCCTTGCGCAGCATGTTGAGCAAACACCTTTTTTTGTAATTCTTATATCTCAGGGGAAGCACTGACAGGGCCATGGCAAACTGCTCATTCAACTAAGTGTCAGTGAAGAGGCTGCTGAGGATCAGGCTTTTGGAAAAGATTCAATGCCACTGTCTAGACAGAGGCAAGAAACAAGGGCTCCCTTTCCCCCATCCCCTTGAAGCCTCATCACAGAGCTATGCAGGCCTGCTAATTAAACAGGAGTTTTGCACTTCACCCTTAGGAGTTTCTATCTTTAAAAAAAGTAGGTCATTTGATTGACATGTATTCTTCAGCATCCTAATCTCCAGTGAGGAAATGATGAAAAATGAGCTGTGCTGAATGCAGACAAAACTGAGGCTACACAGAAAATGAGTGTTGGATTACATAAAAGGCTGAATAAGCCACCAACCCACATTAGGAGAAACAGAAATAAGGAGGAATAGTGCAGAAAGCCATACTTTTGCTGTGGTTCACAGAGGCTGCTGTTATTTGCTGGATAACTTCCACTCAGTGTGATGGAACACCAGATTTCAAGTGGTAGGTGTGTTTCAGTGCTGGTCTGTGACACTGGCTCCAGGCAAGAAATGAAGAAAACAAGGCCAGTACTGGGACATAGCAAAGTCTTGGTTGGGAAATGGAGCTCGGAATTGGAAGTGGTGTCTTACTAAGAGCTGGATCCAGACACAGGGTGTCCAGTCATCCTGAGAAACTGAAGCAGGATGGTCAAAGGAATTGGGTAATACCCATGAGCTGATTGTAGTTACTCATTTAGAGACAGACCTGGTAGAATTGCACACTAATACACCACTGGTTTAGAGAGTGCTGATGGAGGCCTATTTGTATCCTGACTGCTCAGACACGCCCTAAGTTATCCCAGGGAAGGACTAGGAGAGGGTGACTAATAAGCACTGTCTTCTTCAGAGATGTTCTTATTAGAATGAGATACCCAGATGGGATTCTCGATCACTTCCACTGAGACATTCTATGGCTATGAGCAGAGAGTGTGGAAAAAGGAACAAAATGGTTTGGCCGGGGACTAATTTGCATACAAAATTTCTGCTTGTGAGCTCTCAGTGCTTGCACACCAATGTGTGTTGTGCACATATCTGTGCAGTCCATAAAGTCCTGGGCTGAAGAGCAGCATTAGTTCTTCCTTTTACTTTTGGGAGCCATGTTCCAGCAATCAGTCTGATCAGGTCTGTCACTGTGCAGTGCCCAGCATGTTCTGAAGTTCCTGTTGCTTTCGGATGCCTCCATTTGTGAATGCTCATTTTCCCACAGCACATCCAGGCCTGGTTTTTGGAAAATGGAAGCTGAGCATTTGTGAGAAGAAGGGACCTTCGAGTCACCCCAGACTGTATACTCAGATATAAACTGTGACTCACTTAAAAATGTAATTTAGTATTTTTATAGGAGATTTTTTTTTCTAATCTAACAATATTTGTATTATTAAATTTATACCAAATGTGTATTTGGAAGTATTTCTCACTGATTAGTAATAGAGACATCTTGGGTGTCACTGTAAATTCATGAGCGTCTGTTTTTCATTGTAGTGAGAAAGCTGTGAGAAAGCATCCAAGGGAGACTATTCACCAGTAAGAATTAAACCTCTGTGGTGAGGTGGAATACAGGGTTCTCTGAACGTTTCCTTTTGAGTGACTCCATACCTGGAGGTTTAATATCTAATAGACCTTTTCATTCTCTTAATGACTAAACACAAATTTACTTGCTAGGTAGATTTTGTTCTGGAAATGTGTTTCTAAGGTTGGTTTCTAAGGTGATATAATAAGGTGCTGCAATAGCTTGTGGCCTGTTTGGGACTATTTGTAAAACTACTGAAGAGGGTTGAAAAAAGGAGACGGGACAGTACAGAAAAGCCTCTTTCCTCTACATATTCTGCTGCTTCTTCACCTTTCCTTGGATAATTTTGTCTTCATCTGCGTATTTAGTGTATATTCATAATATTATGAGGAAGAGTTATAAAATTATTTGTATTAGTAAATGAGCTGTGTGTCTTTTGGGAACACATAAGTCCTAGGTTTCAGCTGTACCCTGGCTTCAAACAAACCTAAAGCCTGCGGGTGTCCATGAGCACTGGTTCTCCGTGACCTTCCTTTACTCTTCTTAGACCTTGTCTAATATTTCTCCTCTCCCAGAAAAGTGCTTCCCTGGAAGGTTTAGTCAGATGATGTTTGAGATCCTTGAGGAAAGGTCGTCACTGCAAGGAGCTGAGCTCTGGTGACATGACCGCAAAATTAAAATTAAAGGCAAAAAGGTATAACTATGGCACAGCTAAAAATAGAGGCTGAAATTCCTCTTCATTCTCAAGCCATATAAGGATCTGTGCATAGCTGTGTCAGGCAGGGTCCTCATGCAGAAAGAGATGAAGTTTTGGCTGATTTACCATGGGAAGCATCATGTTCATATGTTTCCTTTGTAAAGCTAAATCATAATTCTGAAGTTGTCAGAAGGCTGCTCTTTAAATTAGAGTAATTTATTGCTGTATGTGCCCAAGAACAGCTACAAATGTAAACACAGGCATTCCCTTGGCTATATCAACTGCACTGTTCCAGATCATTTCCAAGTGGAAAAGAAGCCTAACAAAGAATGAAGCAAAATTTCTCTGCCAGTCACAATCAGAAGATTAATCCTTCTTTTCTAGTGCCTATAAACAGTAGACCAGAGTCTGGTCTTTGTCTGGAATTTCCTGACACTGCTGGCAGTGCCAGGCATGGATGTCATGCAGGGAAAATACATTGGCTTTGTGCAGAAATCTCTTTGCTTTTAAACATCTCATCTACCTGCATGTTCACACATGTTCCTGCAGTACAGGGATATTTAGAGGCTGTTTCACACTCCAAAATTAGTACTTATGGAAAATTATATGTGCAGTATCTTGATACTCACAGTGCCTTTGTGGCAGCACATTCCTAAAGCATTACCTGTGCCATACATTGATGAGGTGGTTTGGATTTTCATATGACAGAATGGTGAGTGAACTTGACCTGGCAATCTTGTAGGACTCAGAGGTAGCAAGCCCTGCAAATTAAAAATAGCACTGCAAGGTTCCCTAGAGTGATTCTAGAATTCCCATCTGGTGATACAGGATTCCCTGCTTTTTGGCACTGTTGTAAAGAAAAGGTGCCCCAAGATGCTGAGGAAGAGAAGGAGAAGGTCAAATAAAAGCTCCTCCTGCTGTTGGTAAAGAAGGATCCTAGAATTTGATTCGTGAATGTGCAGGTTTTGTTTTACACCCATTTTGTGGCTGATTTGTATTTGGAATGAAGTCTAAACCACAGTCACATAATCTCTTTTTGCAGCCCAATTTGTTCTCAAACACAAAACAAACAAATAAACAAGACCCCCCCCAAACAAAACAAACTGCATTTCTAGTTTATGTATCCTATTCCCCTGCAATTCAAATGAGTCCTCATCCCAGCACAGGCTGTCGTCCATGTGATCCATGGCTTTTCATGCACCACTCACATTTCTGTCTGTCTTCTGTGTCATCTCTTTTCATTGCTGCTTTAGATTAGCCCCAATGCAGATCATTTATGGTTGTCACATGTTATAAATCAGCCTTAATTGTTCATCCTGCCTTTCATCATCTCTTCACATGTCCCACACCATTGATTCTTTTGAGGCACCCAGCTTGCCTTGACTGCTACTTGGCCTTATACATCCATATGACTCCATTTGGTTTTCAAAGATCTCTATGATTTTAACACAAAACCCCCAGAACTATTTTGGATGGGTTGTTTACTGTAGTTCCTATATGTATCTATATATTAGAATTCAATATCCAAGAGTGAAGGGCAGCTGGTAGATCTGGACCAGGTTGGTCTGGAGCCCTGTATTGGTGGATTATTGACATAATTTCTGTGTATGTCCCTTCTCTGGTTTGTGCAGTGATGATGCCTAGTCCCTTGGGGAATTTTGCTTTCTCTCTTTTTCTCTCTCTTTCTCTCTTTTCCTCTTTATTCCTCTCTTTTTCTCTCTTTTTCTCTCTCTTTCTCTCTTCTCCTCTCTTCTCCTCTCTCCTAATTTGGCGCCTTAATTTGAAACTGCTTTGTGCTGTGTATTTTGTTCCAAGACTGGGAATGATTCCCAAAGCTGTGTTTTCATGCACACTTCTGCATCTCCATTGGAATCAATGGGAAAATGTTACAGAGAATGATGGCAAAATTCCTTTACATAATTCTTTATTCTGAGTTACGTCTCTTTCCCTCTAACTTTTCTATCTTCTGTGTATATATCCTTTGCAGTTCTTTGGTCCTTCAATCTGTCTACATTTTTTTTACCATTCAGAAACATTTGCAACAAGACAGGAAGGAATGGTAAAAATCACAGCTGAATCAAAGTGGGGTCTGGATGCCAGTGGAATCTGAGCACCAGATTTTCCAGCATACCCAGCTGAAAATACAGCACAGGGAGAGGAATGTTAAAATAAACTTGTTCAGCTAAATCTGGAAATTTGGACTTCTACCTGCAGCCTCTAAACCTCTCTTCCACTGTAATCTCCATTTGCCATACAAAGAAATACTTTAAATGAAAGCAAGGGAGAAGGTAAATTTTCCAAGGCAATCTTGTCTGTCTCTCCTTTGAGGATGCCAAACTGATGACAAGAATGTTATTATCTGTATATGTATATTTAAAGTTGATTTAATTAATGAAACCCATAGAGTCTAACCCATAATCTTATTAATAATTCAGATGCACAGAAACAAGAAGCTGTTTTACATTTGAAGGATACAGAAATGAAAGGATTGCTTTCAAATTTATTTTTAAGTTGTTAAAATATTTGTGTGCCCATAATACCCATTTAATTTTGTAGTTTGGTGCATAAGGAATGCTGGGACAAAATGAAAAGTAAATGTAGTAAAGATAGGGTTTCTTGTTGGTGTTTTTGCCTTCTCTGAGTCTCCTGGGAGATGCCTGTACGTTGGCTGTAGATATTTCACCTTCTCTAATAGTGCTTTCGTATTTACCGACCCTGGTTTTCTCAGGAAGCTGGGAAACTTGGCCTTTTTGAAATATTTGTGAATAACCAGTGATGTGAAGGAGACTATAGGGCTTTAAATATTTCATTAATTTGTTTGTCAAGGAAATCTGGAAAGCATCTGTCTCTTCTGTTTGTTCTTCTGTTGCTTTGCTTTTAATTATCCCCACCTCTTTTTAATGGAACATAAACTACCCTTTCACAACTTTATTTGATAGACCAATCCATAGACAAGTGCCGTGACATGCACAGACCCCTGGACTGGCCCTTCCAGATGTCTTCTGTGCAAACATTTCCAAACTAAATACTGATTAAAAACAGTTTGAGGAACAACCACAAACAGTTTCAGTGAACATGCACGTTAAATACCATTGTGGAGGTCAAAACAAGACTTGTTTAATTTTTGTGTGTCTCTTCTGTTCCATGGAAGGGGAAGGATCAGTGGAAGGTCTCACCACAGTGAGGCTTGTCCTCACGTCAGCTGCTCTCCCTTGCCTGGTGTGGTCACTGCTGGCTGTGCTTTTATAGCTGCAGGTCGTACCTGGGGCTCTGTACTTCCACAGCAAAACAAGGAAACAATTGGGTATTTTTTCCATGACTGAGAGAAAATGGATAAGATGAAATTGCAGCTAGGCAGATGGGAAAATGTGGATCAGAAGCGAGGCTCACTGGCACTGCAGAAGTCTTCCAGCATGCTGGAAATTTCTGTGTCAGCTGAGTGGAAGAACAAGTTAGAGATAAGGGACGCATGCAGACGTCTGTACCGAGGGACACACGCGATTTCAGAGCAAGTAATGATGCAAATTGTTCTCAGAACAAAGCAAAGACTGATCTGTGTCTTGTCCTGGTTAGAGACAGGAATTTGTTCAGCAGCTCCTTCCATAATGTCTTTTTGCACAAGCTATTTCCTTCGGTTCTTTCCAAGGAGCAAGGTTTGTCTAAATCGTTAAAATTTGCAAAATGCCTTTTTTTTTTTCAGTCTCTGCACGCTTGCATGTATCATTGCAAGTCCAGGAAAAAATGAATGCACCTGCTTTCAGGAGCTGATGCAGAGATATGGGATTATTGGTGACATCTGTTGTTCTTTGAACAGAAGAATGAGCACAGTTGTGTTTTAGCACTGACAAGCCTGGCTGCAGAGAGCTGCAGACTAATCTTTGCAACAGCTCAAGCTGGGAAGGGGAGTTGGGACAGTGTTGACTAATGTAGTAGGTGCTGTATTTCAGATAATAATGAGCGATAATTTCTTCATTTTCCCTTTCTCAGAAACCACTGAGATTGCATAATTTTTCCATATAATGCCAAATGCTGTCCCAAAGGTGTCTTACCATGGGCACAGGAGCACTCAGGTGTTTTTCCTACAATACTAAACCCAGTCTTCTGGAGACCTTCATGGCCAGAATGAAGAAAAAAAATACTGCAAAAGTGATCAGAACTCAAGTCAAAGTGAAAAGTTGAAAGGTGTAATGTGGAAAGTAGACAAAAAGGGAAAAAGGTGTAGATTTTTGTAGATTCCTGATTTCTCTGGAGCTAAGATGCTTGCACATCTTTCTTCTGAATAACACCTAGAACACACATGATCAGAACATGATTTCACTGCATTTTTCTCTATTACAAATCTTTATTTTGGGAAAGAGTTACTTTCACCTAAGAGTTTCTGAAACTGGGCTGGAATTTTGGAATAAGATAGCTTTGCATCATTGTCTGTCCCAGGAAACATTGTGCATGTTCAGAGTTAAAATCATTTCCATTTGGCTTGTTCCCACAATGCAAATACCCACCTGTGCATTACTGGGAAGAACTTTTTCTGAATCATCTCTTCTTATGGGTCTAATATTGATTTAATTGTGGGTTTTGGCACTACTTAAAAGCCTGAATTGTTTCTAATAGATAAAATATGTTGTGTCCTTTATTTGTGTCAGCACTCCCTGGGGAATCTCACTATTCAGAATGTTTTCTTAGAGGCATATACATACACAAACCCTTGCAGACGTCAATTCAAGCACTGCACCCAGGGAATAATGACTAACAGACTTCAGACAATGAAGAATCCAATTTAAAATCCAAAACTGGATTATAAAACCCTTTCTTGTTCTTTGTAGATTTCTGTAACAAATGAACTCTCTTTGCTATTTGTAAATACCTAATTATATTCATATTTATGTGGGTTAGTCCCCAAGACCACAAGCAAAGCAGATTGGAAAGAAAGTTGCAGAACTCACATCTCTAATTCTTGTCTGAATTTTGAAATGGTGATGCTTTTATAGCATGAAGACAGACACTTTATGAATCGTATCTCAGCTAATTCCAATCACTTAATTGAGAACTACTTGAAGTCACTAGAAATTTTCTCCTTTTAGGCTAACTGGTTTGGACTGGGGCATTTTCCAGAATTATTTCAAAGCATGATTCTGACTATTGGTTCCTGGTGTGCTATGGCTGTTCTGTTTTTCAATTTGCTCCATGTAGGTTTACAGGAAAGGAAAAGAGCAGTGTATTTCTGTTGTTCTATTTTCTTGGTCATTGTGAACCTGTAAATCCACTTCTCACCAAAAGCAATATATAATTTTGATTAGGTTTTTGGGGTTAATATGTTTCTATTTCTGTCATGTGTCACTTCACCATGTATCAAATACGAACAATAGCTAGTTTAGATCACTTAAAAATTATTACCTCAGCTTGATCATGGATATTTCTTCATATTAAAAGCTTAAACCCTTCAGCTCAGATTCTTGTTAGATTGTTAGCTCAGAAATTCTCACAACTGGACCTTCCTGTTGGGTACTGCCCCACAAAACAGGCTTTTGCAGGAAAGGATGAGCTCAGTAACTTCATGGGATGTTCCAAACTCTGTGTGAGTCTTTGTGCAACATGGAGCAAATTTACTGCCTTTGATCCAGCATCAACCTTCTACTTTTACTTAGGTACATTAAAATTTTTGCCTTTTATTCTATTATAAAATGAACTTTTAGAGGCATGGAGATATTTCATAATCTTGTAACTTTTTCTTTTCTTGAAAGATGTTACTGTTTTGCAGCCTGCAAATAAAACAATCAGAAAGTAACAGTTCTGCCATAAACTCCTAGCTGAACTATAGTTTTATGTTAAAGACATGCAAACAATACAGATATTAATATTAAAATACACTTCAGCATGATTATCAGCATAGCCATATAATGGTTAGGCTCTCACAGGTTTAACTTATTACACTCCAGCTTTCTGTTGATAATACAGACTCCCTTCTCTTCCTTTGACTTTACTGCAGTACCTACCACTCCTTTTTGATTTATAGCAGCATTGGAGGTGTCTTGCTCCTGTCCCAGTACCTCTTCACCTCATCACACTCTCATCAGCTGCCCTGGCTAACGTGTGTCATGAATTTAGGGAAAGAATCCAGTGCAGGCATATGGAAGTTTTCAGGCCCTGGTGTGGCAGCTTGCAGCTCAGCTGAGATCTGAGAGGTTCACATGCAGTTCCGAGTGCCTGACTCTGCTGGAGCAGGATCTCTGCAGTGTGGGACATGACCTGTCCCTCCCACCCCCTGTGGAATGGAAAACCAGCTGAGGGGTTTATTTACTGCAGCTGCCCATGAAAGCTGGTTTAAAATCAACATCCAGAGAACAAACCATGGGGTTCCGAAGCAGGACAGAATTTAACATAGAGGAAAGTATTGCTCTTGGACTGGGAAAACAACCATTCTGTTTAGCAAAAGATTCTGAGGTCTTGAAGTGTATTTATTTTCCAATAGGAAATGACAGCAAGGCCTTTTAAAATTCTCTGAGACAGGTCGATGGATACATGTCCCAGAGCAGGGAGCAGGCTCTGTGTTTTACCAGGGACAGGACAATGGGAGATTTAGTCCCTTGAAGTGTTATTTCAGCTTTGGGAATGCAACTTCTTCAGTTAACTCCATATCTGACACAAAGCAACATTTTTGTTCAAGCTGTCATATTTCTTCAAAATCTTCTAGTTCTTGTAAAAGGTTTCATGGGAAACCAGCTCTGCCTTGTATTCAGTGACCCAGAGAGGTTGCTGTATATACACACCTTGTCAAACAAATATGGCAGTGCAGATGGCTTGGGACATGAAGGAGACAAACAGAAATGGTGAGAAATAGAAATCCCCAAGTCCCTCAGCCCTGGATCAGGATTTGTGAAAACAGCATCTTTGGTTTATAGGATGTTTCTCCATCATTCCTCTAAGGAGTCTTGGACCTCTGAGTGAATTTATGGCCTTATTTTTTTTCCCGATATTATTTCTGTTCAACTGTTTTTTCCTCTGTAGAGGTGTGTTACTGGATTCTGCTGGAGCTGAATTTCCAGTTGGAACAATCCTGCTCAGCTGTGTTCTTCTACGTTCCCTTTCATTACCTTTTTTTCCCCCTTCTTCTTTTTGGATTCCTCCTGTCCCTTTTAACTCATCTAGTTCATTTTCAAGGCATCCTGTTTATTTTTCCAGCTATTTGTTTTTAATGTGTTGTCTGACCTTTTCTGTCTGCTCTTTTGGGGATGTATACAAAGCTCTTCCTTTATTTGCATTTGCTTTTCCTTCTGCCTTCCACAGTACCTAATGTTCATCAGTGGAACCTAAGAACAGGAAATGGGAATAGATATCCACAAGCCCACAGAAGCTGATATAGCAAGCTAAGTTCATTTTCATTGTGCAGATGTGGAATGCTTTGAATCACCAAGATGTGTATAAATGCAGGGGGTTTTGTTCTATCCCAGGAACTCCATGACACAGTTCTGGGCAAAGACTGCAGCTCTGGGGAAGTTGTTTGAAAGCAGTATCCACCCTTTTGGTTTCCTTGGACATGACATGGCAGCCATCACCAAGGGTGGAAGCAAAGCAGGATAAGGTAATACCTCATTTGGGAGAAAGGCCTGCAGGGCCTTCTTGTGAATGGAAGTAAGATCATGGTGCTACTTCAGCAATGTACTTGTAGAGTAAGCCAGGGAACTTCTCCTCTTGGGAGTGTTTTTCCATGGTTGTGGAGATTTCCTCTTTGGCCAGTTTCCTTTTGACATGCTCCCTTTTAAGAGAAAGCTGCTGAGAATGTGACAATGCCTCTGCCTAATTGTGGTTTGGCAGTGATGTTCATCTGAGGTGGCTGCTTCCAGAAAAATCACTATCCAGACTTGGCAAAAGCTGGCAGACATCATTGTCAGAGTGAAACACAGAGCACAAAGGCAGATTTATCACAAAAATCAATACCACAAGCTCTTGGGCTGCCACTGTTTACTCATCATGGCTGCAAGAGCCACACTATCTCCAGAATTACTGTCATAGAGCTGTCCTGGCACCTGACATTATCCTAAGGGAGAAATTTTTACAGGCTACAATTCACAATAGGTCTTGCTGCTTGCAGGATCCACTAGCTTCATTTGGTGAAGATGCGAGGCACTTTTGTCTCCTAAAAGGAACAAAGAGTTGAGCTGTCAGCAGCTTTACCCTGGACTGGCCCATCTAGAAAATGAGTTGTTAATGAGAAGAGCTGTATATTGGCAGACAGACATGGTCACAGGCCTTGACTTATCTTAAGGGGAGGTGTTCTTTGGTATCCTGATTTGCTTCTCACATCTCTGATTTCTCCAGTACAGCTACTGCTGTATATGTATGTTTGTGTGCCCTCTTGTGATGTGGAAAAATCTCTCCTTAGCCACTGAAACAGATCTGCTGCTCTGGGAGTGCTGATCTTATACCAGGCCCAAAGAAACCAAAGGGGAAAATGCTGTTTTCCAAAAAAGCTTGTTGTAGCTCTAGTCTGTTCCCAATAGTCTTTCAGTTTTTGCCCTTTGTTCATTTTCTGCTCTCTTTGATGATGCACTATTCAGTGATGGAACACAACCCTGTCCCTCAAACTTTGGGCAAATCTAGAGCAGGGCTTGATGCTAAAATCTAAATCATGGGCACATGAAAATGGCTTGAAACTACATCAGGAAAGTTCAGGTTGGACATTAGGAAAAGGTTCTTCACTTGAGCAGGTGCTTGCTTGCTCTCTGGTTTAGCTGTAGGTGGTTCTGTGAGGGAGTTGAACACGGTGATCTTTATGAGTCCCTTCCTACTTGAGACACTCTGCATTCTATATTTACGTGCTGGTATAACCATGGCACCAAGGGGGAGAGCAGGGAGTGATGTTCAAGAGCAGATTGACAGCATTTGCCATGTATGTGACAATTCTTAAGGCAGAAAACTCAGGAGACTCATCTGTGTTGATTCTGGCCCAAATCCATGCACCAAAACATTTCTGTGAAGGGAGCACACCCTTTTTAAAACATGCATGTTATGAGCAGTGTTTGCTTTGAAAAGGCAGAGCGCAGTGGGAGGCAGCCTGTCCTGGTGGCTCGTGTTGTGTCAAGGTCTGGTGGCAGGGAGGTCTAGGACACTCTCCCAGTTCAAGAGAGCAGATTGTGCCATTTAACAGGAGTTCACAATCTTGCAATCCTCTCCCCCAGCCCTCCCTCTCATTTCTGCTATTCCTCTAGAGGGAATAAAGCACAGCCAGGTGAGGTGTTCGTCTCAGCAAGAGGAAGCCTCAGTGACTGTGGCCTTGTTCTTTCCATATTGTTTCTTCTGCTGATTTGCTTTGATTGTGGAAAGTCTACAGGAAAGGACTAGTGAGAGTAGCTCATTTTTGTTATTTCAGCTGGGGGAAGAAAATACCTAAGAAAATGATTTGGAAAGCGAAGTTCCGTAAATTCACATAGTGATCCTTTTAAGTATGTGAAATATTTTTACTAGAATGGTTTTGTTTGCATTCCCAACTTCAGCTGTTTCAATATGGAAGAGCACTTTAGAACCTACATCAATTGGGACTGAGATTTCAAGTATCACCTTCCTGATTTCCTGCTCCTGGCCATTCTTTTTTGCTTTTATGTGATTTCAGTTGCAGGTAGTTGCATCAAGACTGCTGACTTTTGACTTCTGATCTAATATTTTTTTAAAAACTTTAATGTCCTGAGTGATGACCATTCACCTTCAGGTTTAAGGATCAAACCCACTGTAGCTGGAAATGACTATGGTATTTATATAGCACTTAAAACTCAGATAATACTGTAACACTTTTCCCATAGCTTATATTAATATTTTTCAACTCTGAAACTGAAGCATTTGTGTTTTTTCTGGCATATGTCTTTTAATGAAGTCTTATTGTTTTGGGGGAAATCACTTTTTTTTAATAGGAAAGCATCATTTGGTTCAACATGCCTTTTTTCCCCACAGAATGACTGTGTTACTGGAAGGTCTGAGAGGAGCCATGACCTTTCCATCCCCAACACTGGCACTTCCATAAGGAGGCCAGGAAGAAATGTTCTTGGGGGGCTGTCTGTTCATCTCCTCTACTTCAGCCACTCTTCTGGAGTGGTTGCAGTGCAGGAAGCACAACTACTAAGAGGAATCTCTGTCCTTGACAAATCTCCTTAAGGGGCTTTTTAAGACTGGAAAAAAAAAAAAATCCCACAGTGGCACCTGGATACAAATCTATATGATTTATTACCATGGTGATGAGTTTGCTGTAGTTGCTGACTGGATTTATAATTACTGACAAATTGTTTGCCTGTGTATGCTCCTTCTTTTCTCTTATTTTCCAGTGCTGACCACTGATATAAATAAGAGGATGTTGCCATTAATATGGTCCTGGTTTTCCTTCCTGGGCAAACATGCGTCCCTAGTGAACACTTCACATCACTGAAATTTCAGACATTCCTAAGGAAATGTGTGGCATGTCTGAGAAATGGGTACAACTGATTGGGAGACATCTCCATACCAAACTCTTAATTTTTGATTCAATTTTGCCTGGTTTCTTCTCCAAATTTCTCCCTTTGCATAGAGTAACACAAGCTGTTCTTCAAAGTGGAGAGAGAACTAAATGAAACCATGTTCTGAGAGTTTTCCTGCCTGCACCCCAGATCTTGTGCTGATTCTTTACAGAATGGAATGTATTTGGTTCTGTTGGAAAAGACCTTTCAGATCACTGAGTAACCATAAGTGCCAGGTTCACCACTAAACCATTTTTCTACCACATCTACACATTTTATGCCACATCTGCAGAACTTTTAAATGCCTCCAGTGAAGGTCACCTGTCCCAGCTGGGGCCTCCTCAGTTAGCCAGGACTGCTGACAAATGACTGTGAGTGGCTCTGTGAACATTCCTGCCAGCTTCCACACTTCCCTTGGGTGGATGGATCCCATCCAGCCCCATAGATCTGTGTGTGTTTAAGTGATGTAGAAGTTTCCTGACCAGCTGAGAATGGGAAGGTGCAACATGAAGGAAACAGGGAGGAATTCCTCCACCTGAGTATCTGATCAATGCTTATTGCTGGGTTTCTCAAAAACATAGGGAAGAAATACCAGCTTCTAAGGATGAGCTGATGATCTCACATAGCAGAAATAAAATTCAACACAAGAAGTCTTGCCATGCACTGCTTTTTCCTCTTGAAAAGATCGAGGTTGTTGGCAGAATGTTTTAAAGTACTTGACAGGATTAATATTCTACACTAGTTGAAGGAGCTTGACAAATCACAGCTCATGCCTGTGTGAGGGGCTGTGTGGGGCTTTTGCTGGCTGAGGTTAAACCATGGCTTCATCCAAAGCATTTTTTGACAGAATATACTTTTATATAAAGGAACTGTAGCAGAAATGTCAGTGATGGCTCATGAGAGATGGCAACGTGGAGAATTGTAAGAGCCTGGCTACTAAAACAAGTAACAGACAACTTAGTGCCATGACAATCAATTTGACTCTGAGTGAGTGGTGTCATCTTCTAATGGGAATTTAATCATATACCTTCTCAAAATAATGGGCATCCAGAGATGATTATGGAAGAGATGAGAAAGAAAAAGCATTTTGGAGAAATTTCCTCACAGAGAGAATGATTCATTTCGGACTGTGCTGTTAAAAGGCATCTATGGAAACTGCAGCTGTGGATGTATTAAATAGGAGTCAGGCAGGTGCTTACTGGAAAAAATGTTATGGATGGAAACAAGCACCAGGAGGAGTGGGAGGAATCTGCAGAACCAGCTTCCGTTTTTTGGTTGCAGCAGAATAAGTGTGTTCTTCTGCATTTGCAATGCAGATACACAACAGTTCTCAGCCTGAGCAGATGCTTGGTGGCCGTGGATTTTCATGAGCACTTGTCCAAGGGGCCAGTCTCACCTTCTGCTGACATTTTTAAAAAGGAAGCAGCATTTTAAATGCCAGGATGAGGGGAACAGTTTCAGGATGGAAAAGCTTGAGTAATGGTGGTGTAATAGTAAGCAAAATTTGGCATACACTGGTTTCCTCCAAGAGGACAATTTTTTCCATTAGTACTCCTAGCATGGAAGAATATCTCTGATTTGTGACAGTCTATCAAAAGTTTAGCCCTGCAGAGAAAGAGAGCTGGAGATGTTTGTTAGATGTTGGGAAGGAATGCAGGAAACAGAAGAGTTGATGGTTTTGAGTATTTTAGGAAGAGGAGCTGAGAGGGTTCAGAAAATTGCAGCCTGTTACTGGTGCTGTTGTGACTTCAAAAGGAGATCTGATGTTCTGCAGTGATGTTCTACTGGGACATGAGTCTGTAGGGAAATTGAAGGGGAAGCTTCGAAGAATGCTCCTTACCCAAACCTGCTTTGTTGTCCTTTGCTCTCACACTTCCTTTTGCTTCTCTGTCCTGGCCCTTTAGATTCACGTTTCATGTAACTGCAGATGTTGCCACTGGTTTCTGTGAAATCACTCCTATTTATGGCAGAATTTGCAGAGAAGGAAAAGTTCTGATTATGAGGAGAGGCAACATAAAAGTGTAAACCATGGAGGCTGTCTCTGCTTTCTTTCCTGCTTCTCAGGTGTGAGTCCATTGATTCAGGGATTGGTCTGGATGCCTCTGGGTCATAATTTGAGAATAGTTTCCAGTTTATTTCAGTGCAGTTCCATTACACCCCAGTTCCTCTGCGCTGTCCCACTGCCCTGCCTGAACAACACCAGCACAAAGATAGCTCCAAAATACAGCTGTAATAACAAAAGCCTCAAGGTTATTTCAGAAAAGCAGGAACCAGACCCTCAGCTGGTTCAAATCAGCACAGATCACTGCTCTGGAGAGACACCAATTTTACACTGAATGAAGATTTTTCCTAAGATTTCTTTTTGCAAATGGCACAGGGAGAAAGCTGCTGGAGAGGTCTGAGGAGAAAAACATCCTATTTTTCTTTTGGGAGAGTTTAAGAATTGCTGATTCAGATGCCAACCATCAGTTCATTATCTCCTAAATCCTGAGGATACAATTTGCTAGGTAAAAAACCCACATCTGTTCTTCAGCTCAGTTCCACCTCTTTGAAAACATGCCCAAACTACCTTCCTAAATGTTTCCATAAAATTAGGCTTGGTTACATATGTTTCATTGTGTGTTGCATGTTTCCATGGCACACTGATTTGCCAGATAAAGCAATCTGCAGTGTATTTAGTCTGTCTTAAAGCCTTTTAAATCTGTCTCCTCTAAGCTTGAAATTCTCTCATTCAGGCATCCAGCACTGTTGAAACCCCTGTGCCAATAATTCTTAATGACGTGTGTGTCTAGTCAAAGTAATTCTCCTCATTCAATTTGCAATTTTCCAAGTCAATCCTTTCAACATTGTGACTGTAGCCATTTATTTTGCATTCTGAGACGTGCAGCTCTTAAACAAAATGATCCTGACTTTATAGGCAGAAAGGTGTCTTATAATGAAGGGCAACCAAACTCAAAAGTTTGTTTTGGAAACCAGGGATAGTTGATATTTGCTTGCTTGCTCTCCTGGTCTTAAAGCTGACTCCAATCTATGTACACAAAGTCTTCCCTTACTATTTGACAAAGAAAAAAGCAGAGCCATTTCTCATTTGGCAGCATATTTCCTCCCTGCTGTTTTTCAAAGACCCTGTTGGACTGAGCCTTGGATCTTCTGCTATTTCCCATGCTTAGGATCTGATATCTGCAATGACCAACAGAAACTCTACTGTTCAAACCTGGACTCCTGGTTTATAGAATCAGCATATTTAGGGTGTCCTGCTGGAAACAAAGAGGCCTTGTAGTGCTTAATGGCCAACCTCAACCATCCAAGAGATCTTGGTGATGGCTCAGGAGGGAAATTTTGCAGCCACTGTAAAGAGGATGGCAACAACTTGGGTATTTGGATGACTAGGTGGAAATGGGGTTCTCATCAGAGCAAACCAGAATGGGCACACATGTGGTCTTTATCTTCAGGAACCATTATGCCTTACATTCTCATATTATCCTGAAAACAAGAAGCTTTTGATCCCTGCATGAGGAAGATTTATGTAAGCTCAAGAGGTTTTACTTTGGTCACTGTGAAAAAAAGAATTTATAAGCCTCCTTCATTTCATTCATTTATTTTTCCTGTTCTTCAATACCCATTGAAGGAACAGATCCATTTAAGGATGTTTATTTTAAGTTGGTACTCTGGATTGAAAAGCTTTTCCATCTGTTTCTGCCCTGCATTTGATATAACATTTTGCAGATGGCAGCATTTATCAGAATCCCACTGCAGACTACTTACTGGCTTTGTGCCTTCAGAAACGGGCTGTACTCATCACCACTATAACTTCACTGAAATGGGTGGAATGACACCGTGGGTAAATCTGAGCCAGCATCACAACTGCTTCCTGAAGCATCATCATGTGCTCTGGGCTCTATGGCTCTGTCTTGGTTGACTTGTTTAATGCAAATATATTGGATTATATGTAATTTTCATGATTACTGAAGATTACTGGTTTGCTTTAAGAATCCTGTTTAGGGAACAACTTTTAAGCATGCCATCTCAAATTGCAGCCACACATTTGGATATCCAAACTATTTAAGCAGGCAAAAATAGGGAGGACACCTGTTGTCTTGATTGAATCCCAGGAATGATCAATTTGGCCATTCCGTGAAGTATCACACCTCTGCCATGTTGCTACTCCCCACTCCTGCATTTCTGAAGTCAACATTCTCCCAAATTTTGTGTTATGTAAGTTCCTTGGGGTGCTGATCCTAAATGCCTTGGTGATTTCCATGGAACTGCTTATGGAGCCTGGGCCTAAGAGTCACAGCTCCACATTCAGGTTTCAGGATTAGTTCCCTTTGGAATTTAATTTTTGGACTGTTTTTCATTTCACTGACAGATCATTTTATCTCTAATAATTTACCTACAGAAAGGTGCAGAGTGGACAGCTGGAATTGACGTAGTTCATGAGGCCAAATATCAGGCTCAGTTAAGGAAGGAACATTTCCGTGCTTTTTGAGCTTTCTGGGAAAAAAATATTTGGGGACCAAGCCTTTTAATACCTACCTTCAGCCAAAATGCCACTTGCTTTGCAAAGTGTGGAGAAAATTGGTTGAGAATCCACATTAGTTAAGGGAGGTGGGAAGGAAAATGAAATTTGACTTTTTAAAGTAATTTTCCACCCTGCCCTCTTTTATGGCAGCAGTGGTCAGGAGTGAAGGAGAATTCCCTGTTAGAAGTGTTTGCCACAGCAGAGCTCTGAGCATGGTTCAGTGCTGCTGTGGAAATCCCAGTCCCTCTCACACTGAAGATTTACGTGAAATGACAAAATGAAGATTTAACTGTCACTTTTCCATGGTCCTGCTTTTTCTCTCCCTTCCTTCATTTTTATTATGCTTTGACAATATTTGGGAAAGCACCTTTTTCTTCCATTGTGATTTACTAAGGCCCTAGATGCCTCACTGATACAAGTCCCCTCACTATTTCAGTGAACACTATCAATAATTAGTCTGGCCTGCATGTCCTGAATAGCCTTTGTGTGAATTAGAGGAGAGCCTCTATGGTTCCAGCTGTGACCCACTGTAGTGAAACGAGAATTTCTTTCAAATGGTGCCTGTCCAGGAACTAATGCTCTTTTCTCAGAAATGTGGGCTAGGGAAGAACGAGACCCTGAGTGATGTCAGTGTCACAGCAGTGCCTGAGAGCCTTCTCAGTGGTTAAACACATCCGAGGCATCAAGATGGAAAAATACTTCAGAGATTTTGTAAGCTGGAGGAATAGTTCCAACTATTTAGTGGAGTTAATGCTGAGCTGTTCTGACTCACAGCACTAAAAAGCTGCTTCAGTCTCTCTGCTGAATCAATTAGCTCAGCCAGCACCTTTCCCATCAAAGTAACACCTTCCCTTCTTGCTCAGTTTTAAGACCTGATTCAATAACTTCAATAACAGAAATACCCAAAGATGTGTTCCCTTCTGTAGCCAAGGCTGTTTGCATGTTTCACCATGCCCTACTTCCACACCTACGTGTTTAAATTCCCTTCAAACCAGAATTTGGAGCCTGTGCTAGAAATCCAAGTCCTTGCAATCAAATCAACTCTGTTAATATTTGTAGTCCTCCAGAGGAAATGTAGTGCAGGGGTGTTTGGTCAGGATAACTTTCAGGATCATACAGATGCTGCTGTGGAGGGCATCACATTGTTTAACACAGCCAGGGGAGCTGATCTGGTGACTAGAAGGAGTGCACAACCCTGCAGTCTCAAAACTGCAACAGCAGAGCTGGACCAAGCACACTGTGGTCTGAACACAGAGCTCAGGACATGCGTGACCTCTTGCTCTGGTAGCAGCATTGTGCCTGCAGCCTTCACAACCACACTGGTTCCTAGCTTGGTCACCACAGTTGTCTGTAGGTCTTTTGGCTATGTCCTTGATTCCAACAGAATTTTCTATGTGTGGGTAGCAATTTTTTGGCATTGTGATCCTTGCATCTAGTTATTTTTATTTTTTTTTAATGATTAATTAGTCAATTATGTGAAATTAGCTTTTGCAATTAGAGCACAATTTAGAAAAAAACATTGAGTAGATAATGCTCATTTGTCATTGAATTACTTGTAACTCAGGGCTGTTGTAAATGTGAGGTGTTTCTAGTACTGTCTTTACTGCTGGATGAAAAAAACACTGATTAAAAATCCACCCTAATACAGTGCTTGGAGTGGCTCAGTCTTGTCCTTCAGTACTTACAAGGAAATGGATTTAGATTTGTAATTTATGTAGGACGTACAGCATTTGGGCTTTGGGAGGTTGATGCAGCTCTGAGTTGAACTTTTGTTATGTGGAGTTGAAAGGGCAATGGATGTAACTGGGTGTTATTTAAACTGTCACATTAAATGGAATCTAAAATATGGTACCTTAAAAGTTGCTTCTATGGTGGAAAGGGAAGGACGATTCAGTTATTGCTTGTGTAATTGGTTATCCATCAGATTGCTGCAAACTGCATGTGTGTACTTTTCAAAGTGCTTTGGTGTAGACAGACACAGACCTTTGCTCCTGAGGAATTCAATGATTTGCCCCATGGGGATTGCTGGGCTTGCCGGAGTTCACTTAATGACACTGATGGGTCAATTCTCTGCCAGAGCCAACAACTCATCTTCATCATCTTCTCAACTTCACATCCACTAATGATCAGTCCCCATAATGAAGGCATTTTTCACCCTGCCAGGAGTCACAAGGAGAAAAATTGATTGACAGAGTTATCTGGATTGTAGTAATTAAATCAGGGCAGACAAATCCCTGCTCTCATTATATTTCAGACATGTCTGAACCATGAAAAACAGAGCTGAAGCTGATTTGCTTCCTGCAGTTCAAAATGTGGCATTAAATGCTGCATATGATATATAGGGTTACAATACATGAGTGTGAACAAATTAGAAAAGACACAAGTGGTCTAAATATGGGTGTTGGTTTTAAACATCTTTAGTGAAATGTGTATATCAAGTGTCTGAAAAAAAGCCATTAGCATGTTTCAGGAAATGAACCTGAAAGGATGCTATGCTTCCAAGTGTATCCAGGCTCATTCATGCACTGGAACAGCATTTGTGTGTTCCAGCCAGGTAACAGGGATGGCAGGTAGAGACAGAGATGCTGCACAGTGAGAAACAGTGTGTGGAATGGGCAGGGAACAGGATCAGTGATTGCCCAGTGGAACACAACTGTCTGCGCTCTGAGCTCTCCTGGGTAGAGGAGAATGCAGATTTCCACTGTAGAAGCCAGAAAGGGATTTCAAATATATTGGAATTCTTTTGTTGGTGAATTGCTTGTCGTGCAAGCACTTGCCTTGAAGGAGGATTTGTGTGCAGATGTTCTTTGGGTAATGCTGCAATCTGGATTCAAACTTGTCCCTTGATTATTTTTAAAGAATTTTTCTTCCCTCAGTTTGTTAAGCTGAGCCATTTTTCAGATACTGTAAAAGAAGATGCTGCATGAACTTGAATTAACATTACCGGCAAATTAAGCTGATTTGATCTAGTTAATATTGGGAGAGAGGCAGATTAGGGTTTAAAGCAGGAAAACCATGTAGGGAAATCTGGATTCAGTGGGACAGCTGCTCTCATAATATAAATTGGTGCAAGTTCACTGAGCTCAATTGAAAGCACCGAGCTGCATTTATGGGGTGTTTGGCCCATATCTTATGTATTTTGAAACAAACCATAATAATTCAAAAATGCAGAGGACAGCTTGTCCTGGTTTTGGCCTAGCATTCAGACAACACTGCCTTAACCAGAAAATCCTATCAGAAGGAGTGAAGACTTTGGGGATACAATGCCCATTCCCTTCACGTGGCTGCTTTTGTGGCTCCTTCCATGGGTGCTTTCAGTTTAAGGTCATGAATGGTACAAATCCTCATCTGGAATCATATACCAAAGCATGGGAATGATTTGCCTCTAGTTCTGCATTGATTTGTGTCTGTAGAAGTGCTCAGGATGTTCTGGATCTCAGCAGATGCTGTCAGCATTAAGAAAAGGTTTTAAATTTATTCCTTTGTAATGTAATGTTTTTCAAGACTTCAGTCACTCCTGACTTCCACATTTGATTACACAGGCTGTGTATTACAGGATGTTATGTAGGACAGTCAGATTTAAAACCAGTCATGCTTTGGGATAAGATTCCACTTCTCTTACACTATTTTGCCTGTGAACTTGGATCCAAATTGTCAGAAGTGATTTTCTAAACCTTTCCAAGCAGAATGTTAAGTTATAGGGCACTGGGCTAGGAACCAGGACATAGGTTTAACTCTTGGTCATTGAAATTGAGGAAGATCCAATGACTACAGAAGACCAGGAGAAGAACAATTAAATTCTCATCCACTGCCCTCCAGTGTGACTGAGAAAATGACTTCTAAACTCCCTTAGCAATTTTTTTTCCCCACAGAGAATGATGAACTGTCAAGAAAAAAGCCTCATGTTCAAACAGTGCTTTCATAGTATTTCATGTATATGGAGAAAAACATATCCACAAGAACAGTGTGAAGGTGGGAAGTAGCATCAGAACCTTGATTTAATCCTGATTCTGATACTGGCACTTGTGAGAACCTGCAGCATTTCAAAGAACTTGTCTGTTTGAATGCTTTTGTAGAAGACAGATATAAACATTTATTATCTGCCTGACAGTGTAGGTGTTGGGTGAGTCTGAGATTGAGCATGACCTGCCTGAGTACCCAAGGCTTTGGTTAGTGGGGTTCTTTCTTCTTATGCTCCCTGTCAAAATATTCCAACTTCATTTCAAACTGAGCCTAGGGTAAATATCTGGAAAAGCTAATGCTACTGTGGAAGCTCTAATTTCCATCTTGAACAGGCTGAGCATCTTAGGAATGACAGCTGGCATGTCATGACAGTTTCTGTTGATGAGTCCGTCTTCCAAGAGCCTCATTAGAGTTTTCACTCACATCCAAAAGGATTCTGGGAAAGAATTGTTCTGACATGAGTCTAAGAGATGTGCACATTGCAATACTAAATTGACTTTGACCTGTCAGTGTCTGTACAGGGCAAATTACCTGCTCTTGGCATGTTACTTGACATGCTTCGTTACTGTACAAGGATTGCTGATAAAAGCTCTCTGGTTTTTGTATCCAAAGGGGTTTAAGATTATCCTTTTTAGAGATAAGCTCTCGTGTACACTTGTAAGTTGCCAGTGTTTAGGCCAAACTTCATATTGGGGTCAGAAGGTTTGTTCATGTGGAAGTCACTGAGTGAACATCTGGGGCCAAACACAGGAGCTGGTCAGTGATAACCATGGGCACTGTAAGTCAGGGCATGGAGGGTGCATGTGGAGCTGGGCTGAACTGTGGAGACATTTTATTGGACTGATCTTTAAAGGGATAATAACCTGATGATAAAGAAAATGAGGGAGGAAAATGGAATAGTTGGTCATTTGGCTGTGACCCCAAATACAGTTTCTAATCACACTCACCTGCAGATATCAAGATGTGCACCAGAGGTGTTGGTCCACTTAGAGCTGCCAAGCCTTTGAAAGCCCAACCTCTTTATTTCTAAATCACTAGAACAGGTAAGGGCTTGCTTAGTTTCAAAATCAAACCTAACCTTCTCCCTGTCCAATAAAGCTCATGAGGAGCCGCTTGTCCTTTTGAAGCTTTTTCCTTCTGAAGAATTGATGTGAGCCTGTATCATCCTTAAAGGCCACATTTTTATCCAGTGATGAAACAAAATTCATAACATGACTTTCACAGTCAATTATCAAAATAGGACAAGAAATCTTGTTCTAAAAATTAAAGATACATAATTTTCAAAATACTTCTATTGCACTCAAATTCTTACAAATCCTGTGCTGAGCAAAACTGTTGCAATTTGTTTAAGGATGGGGTAATGCTCATCATACTCTAAAGAGAAAGATGAAAACTACCGCAGTGAATTCACTGATTTGGAGACTGCTGATGGAAATCAATTAGCTAAGTGTTTTTCCTCTGAATACATTTTATTTCTGATTTTGTGCTGATGTTCCAGGTGTACACACACTTGTGAGCTGGAATAACTTGGTCTTCAAATGGCTGAGCAGACAAGCTGAGGTGATCTGTCAGTGTGCCTCTGGAAAAAAGGACAAAGGGCAATTTGTTATATATGGGATTTGTTATCATTAAGATATTTAATTCTAAGAACATGTCTGCAAAGCAGTGAAGTTTAAAAGGAAAAGAAATTGTGAGTGTGTCTGTTGTTTCAAGGACCTACAATTTACTTATGAAACATGACAAGTAGAAAGTGGGCTTAAGAAATGTTCCTTTTTCCAAGCAGGCCCTTGGAGGGTTGGGACCTGCTGCCTCCTGTTTGGTTTCCATTCAGCCGAGGTGCTCGGGGTGCTTGACCTTCTCCACTCAGTAGAACCTGATTCATTCTTTTTCCTCACTGATTTCCCTGCTTCTCCTCTGCCCAGTTCAAAAGGTCACCTACAGCTACTCCCTTTGTCACAACAACTGAAGAGTAATAAAATCATGGGCTGCAGTAAAGTCGAAAGATTTCTGTTGTAAACGTTGGCACTGACTTGCCTTGTGAAGCAGTGCTGGGAGGGAGGGAGGGATAGGTACAGGAGGTGTGGAGTACACAAAGGGAGTGTGGATGAGACTTCCAAGCACCTTCCGTAAATCCTATATATTTTTCCTAACATAATGCAACAAAACGGGTCAGGAAAAACAAAACTTCCACAATCTTAGTATGGAAAGAGAGCAAATGGAATCTGGATGTCTCCAGGTCCACCCCCAGAGCAGCTCCTGCTGCTCTGTTCTGCCCCAGACCAACACAGCCTGTCCTGCTTTGTTGTTGCAACATAAAGAGGAGGAGTAAGGGTACCATGCTGGGAGATGAGAGGCAGCATGTGGCTGCCTCACAGCCTTCTACATTTCAGAGAGGGATCTCTCATTTGATGAAGATCCTTTTTTCTGTTTAGTCATAAACAGATGAATCCCATAATAGCCTCTGTTTCCTCTACTACAGGAGGTCTGTATGATTAATAAGATCTCCCTGTAGTGAATGCCAAGGCAAACAGATGAATGCAAGGCGCATCTGCTGTAGATTAAACATTTGGAAAAAACATTTTATAAATATTTTTTTCCACAACAACATATCCATATGGCAGTTAACTAGGGTATATATTTAAAACCTTGCATGTACAGTATATCACCATGCATATGTATTTAATATACTTATTAAATAAGTACTTATGTTGTCACTCAACAGATAGCTTTTTGATATGACTTTTAATCTCTTCGAGATGTCAAATCAGACTGTTTGAAAGGACCACATGTGCCCTATCAAGCAAAACATGAGAAGACACTGTTTCTGAGTGGGTGGGTTAGTGGGAAGCAAATCTTTTATTTCATTAATTCTCAGAAACAAGATGTGCAAGATAATTACCTGGTTAGGATGAGGTAAGTGTAAAATAACATAACCTGAATATGGCTAGAGAGATAAAGTTGTCCTGGGTACTATGAAAACACATCCTGAGGAAATTGGGAGGTTAAACTAATTGGAAGTTTCTTAGCTGAAAATCTTAATTTAAGTTTAGCTTTACTAACTTAAAAACACTGGCATTATATCTCATTATAATTAATATTTTGTGCTTTCTTATCTAACCAGAATGGGTTAAAGGACTTAACAGAAATAAGATTTTTTTCTCCAATTCTTCTTATATAATGGGGGGCTCCTTTTTTTATTTCTGTAGCTTTGTGCATGCCTTAGAGATCTGGACTATAATTCTGGATTGATAAAGAATGAAGTCTGACAATTTATCCCAAACTAAAACCAAATTCAACAAGTAAACATTATCCAGAGCAGCTATTGACACTCTCACATAAGTTGATCTGGTTTTTTTAGTATGTTGTTCTTGTAAGACTTAGCAATATTATTCTGGGCTGATTTTCTCGTAGACTGGGATTTTTTGGTTTACTTCTCATGAAACCAAAGATCCCGATATGTAATTCAGAGAACCTAATTCCTGAAACGTTTTCTGCGACTTTTCTTAACTGGCCTTCCAGTCCAGCAGCCAGAAAGAGGAAAAATCAGCATTTTAAGATTCCTTATGTGCTTGCTTGTTGTGTTGTCAAGGATCAAGACCCGGTTTGCGTGTGTGCCTGGAAACTGGGGCACTTCTCTGAGGAAAGGGCTCTCTGAACCTGACGTGAGCTCTGGGAATGGCCAGTGCTTGTCAATTCCTGTCTGTCTGGGCTCAGAGAATGTGGATTTCCAGACCTTACAGCACGATACTTGCAAGCAGACGTGACGTTTCCCCACATCCTTTCTCACAGATTGCAGAACAGAGGAAAATAATTGCCTGGCTTTGTTTTTATCACACACCATTAGGTGCTTTGCCGACTCAAACAAGAAAGACAAAAAGTGCCTCATGTTCAAGAAACTTTTCTTATTTATGTTCATTACAGCTTCAGACTTTGCTGCCTAAATGGTTTGTTTTTGGATGTTCTTGCCACAGTTTTTCTCATTTCTCTGAGTGTCCTGAGGGCAGGTGGGAACATGGAGGTGGGAAGTTCCCTCATTTTTGAAACAGTGGCTTGATGACTCATGTCTCATTCTGCTTGAGAGGCTCATTTCTTGATGTCCTTGCTTTCCTCTTGAACTGAGAAATGCTGTTTCACTGTTGATTGAAAAAATGTATTATTTTTTTTTTAAACATGCTTGTGGAATCTTGGAAAAATCACTGAACAAAATTTTTGCAAACTTGGTAGAAACAGTTGGAAACTGGTGGATTTGATCTGGAAAATCTTAAGAATAGTCCTTTTTGCATCAGGGCTGAAAAAAACCCAGAGAATGTGAAGCTTTTCTGAACACATCTCATTTTCAGAATCATCTCTCTTCAGAGCCCTGATGGGAGCCCTCAGTAGCTGTTTGTGATGTTCACAGCAGGTTTTTTTCCTACATATGTCAGAACCATACCTTAAATTAGTTTTTAAGTAGATTTGGTTAAATGACTTTTAAGAGAGCCACTCTTACTGTGCTTTAGCAAAGGATTATTTTAGACTGGCTTTGATTTGTTCCCAATGAATTGCATTTGAATTGATATCATCTAAGTTTTTATTGATTTAATGGCATCTCATAGCTCCTTCGTCCTGGTTTAACAGAACTGATTCATTTAAGTCCTCCTGAATTCTGGATTCCAGGAATGGGTAACTGAGCTTTTGCAGCACTGCTGTGAGGCCTGCAGCACCTGGAGGGCTCTGTGCAGGAGAATTCACCTGGCTGCCCAAAACATGCCAGAGACAGCAAATAATGCAAATACCTCCAGCTCTGGCTGAGTGTTCTGGGTATGAACCTTCCCTGCACGTGGGCAGAGAATTCATCCAAGCAGGGAGTTGGGATAATTTCCCAGATGCTCCCACAGCATCCTGTAATAATGTGGCAAGATCATTGTGTGGGGAGAAGGTGCCCAGACAGTCCCTGTGCAGCATCGATAGCATCCGTCAAGGATGTGCTGTGCTTAAAAGGCAGAGATGAGTCTGCAGGGCTGCTCTGTGTGGGATCCAGGGGGATTAGGACTCCTTGCTTTCCTCTGCCAGCCTCCCACAGTCTGACATGATTGCAGGAGAACACAGGGTGCTCAGGATGCCAAAGGAGTGTTTCTCTGAGGAATAAAATAAAATAAATCACTTGGTTTATTTTTTTTTACTGAAGAATAGCTTCTTTACGTGGAAAAGGGAGAGTGAGATGGGTTGGCTGGCTGAATCTTTATTTAAAATTTTATTTAAACCTGAATCTTAATCCGTTATTTTCGGTAGGTTTATCTCGGAGGTGAAATGGAGTTGGGAAGTTGGTTCTCCAGCAATGTCTTCTGAGGTGTGGATTTCCTGGGCACGGAGGCATTGCATTATCTCTCCTACTGACACAAACCTGTCTGAGATGTGGCTGCTTAATTGTGCAGCACCCTCTTCTCTCCCAAACTGGATTAAGACTGGTTTTGCCTTTTGCTATGAGCTCTCTAGATCATCACAGGAATGCCTGGAGGTTGTGGACAGACTTCAGTCCTCCCCTGTCTTTGCCAAAAAGCCAAACCACATTTACCAGCAAAGATTATAGAAAAAAAACACTTTTAACAAGAAACTTCCAACCATGAAAATCTATTTTCTAGGAAAATTCTTTCTGTTTCTCTATAAAAATGCTTGTCCTTGGAAATACAAACCCTCTTCATTAAAGACAGTAGTTGGAGGAATCTAATCTGTTCCGCTTGTAGGACTTCTTGTAAAAATAAAATTATTTTTTATTGACAAAAATGAAGAGAAAAAAACCACACCATGTGTTCCCATGATAAACAACTGCCCTCCTGTTCATCTAGAGTTCAAACAACAGTCAGGGTACAGTTTGGCTTCCTATGGCTAAGGACTTTTAGCTTCTCTGTTTGGCCAAGGATCCATTGTAAACACTTTGTTCTAAGGTGAGAAGTGTATTCAGTGAATAAAAAACCAGTTTGGGGCTGGGAAAGGGGATGACAAACTTTTATCTGAAAATGTCACTTTAACTCATTCTATAAGATACCCATGGTTCCCAGGCAGTATGTTTTTGTGATTTAGCTACATTTCCTGCCAGATTATTCAGCTAGATACAGGTTTCTTGCTCTTGCAGTGTGGAAACCTGAATAATAATTTGAGCTGCAGAAAGCCCTGGTGAATCGCTGGCCTACTTTCCTGTCCCAGGGGAAGGTGCACTTCTCTAATCCAGGAGCCATTGCTTTGGCAGATGGCTCTATTTACTCAATGAGCAGGTCAGGACAAGAGGAAAAATGGAACATAATAATCCAACAGTATTCAATTAAAGGTAGTTCTGTGCAACTTTACCTAAGTCACTGCCGCTGAAGCCTCTAGGGAGTGTGTTCATTTTTCAGCCTTGTTTCCTAAGGAAATGAGGCTGTCTGCCTTTCTGTCTGTCAGCATCTGTCCTCTCCGATTAATTTATTCATCTGTTTGCCATTATCAAGGAAAAATGACCAAAGAGAAGAATTTTCAAACACACAGAATTCCAACAAAGTTAACAGAACTTGGCAACCCTGACAGGAGGAGACCCTGAGGGTCTCTATGGAGGGGAAGGAGATGGAACTGTATCCAACCATTCCCAGGCTGGAGAACAGGTCAGACCTGTTTGCCTCAACAAGCACATTCTGTCCCACCAGTCTGAACCAGGATGGTCCTACTGGTCCATCCAAACATCTGGGAAATGTGGGAGCAGCCTGGGGAAACTGTCAAGGACAAGATGTTAGAGACATAACAGAGTAAGGTAAGACAGAAAAGCTCTTAGAAGAAAAAGATTCAAAAAACCAACCAAGAAAAAACATTATGGGTTCCCAAAACATTGAACATTGTGTGTATTAGATTTCATCTCTGTTTTGACTGAAGCCCCAAAACTGGTTTTGGAACCAGATGTATGCATCAGTATTATTATGGCTTTTTTATTGCTGGGCAAGAAAATATCATTTGCTTCAGCTTTCCTGGAACTGAAAGAACAGTGAGAGATGGCATAGCAGGTTCAAGTTCCAGCTGATTATTGTATTAATTAGAATTGAGCTGAAAGAAATATAGGCAAGCCCTAGAGGAAGCAGGGTGAGAAGGTTTGGCTCTTTCCTTTGTATGCTGTCCATCCCCCCAGCAGATTAGATATTTGGATCTCTTTCCAGACATTTTTCATTTTGTTGGTAAATAGGCATGCACTTGTTCTGGGATTTCAGTCCCCAACTGTTCACTTTATCCAAGGGAGAAAGGCAGAAACATAAGTGAAGCTCAAACAATAAAACCTCAGAATGGGTCAGGCCAGTTATTATTACATGATTTCAGGCTTTGAAAGGTCATTTATGTTTTCCAAGTTGGATTTATTTTTTACACTTATTTGTAATATTACCTCGCTGTGTTTCATAATGTCAGGGAAAATGTCTGGTTTTAGGCCTAAAATGTCAAAGCAGCATTTTCAAAATCACTCAGCACTGAGCCAAATGTTTTTCTGCTGGAGTCAGTAGTAACAGTCCCATTTGCCTTAGGAAGATCTGGATAGTGCTGAATGTTATGGAAATCCACATTTGTTACCATTTTTTTCAGGCTGCACTCCTGCACATTCCTCTTCATTCTCCCCTTCCATGGGCCTGTTTGTATGTGGATTGATTCCTGGTAGGAAAGATAAAAGCACAACAGTTAAGAGTCCTGGATTCATTTCCAATCCTTCCTAATGACTCCAGGTTTAATCATGGAACTGCTTAATGCCTTGGTTTACATTTAAGTAATGCATCAAATCCCCACCTCAGAGGGCGTCACAGTTCCCCAACACCTGGGAATGAAAAAACTGCTGCTTCAGCAAGTGCCAAGTGTATATTATGGGATAAACTGTTCCTATAGTGTTGAGAGATGTAATGTAGATGAAGCTGATGCAATGTAGACATATGTCTCCATCTGTGCCTCCATGTTAGGGAGTTATTCTGGATGCACTGACTGCAACAACCAGAATTTCCCTAGCAAGGAAAACCAGGGTTTAAAAATTTAATAAGAATCTCATGTTGATAAAACCTTCCCACTGGCTTTTTTGTGATGAAAACAAAAAAGGGTGCACAGAATAAATTAATTTGCTGTTCCAATAACTATAATGCTCACTCAAAGTGAGGTGGTTTTTTGAAGCTTGTCTACCAGGCAGCACACAGTGAAACATCTCTGCTGCAGGAGGAGGTAGGACATGCCCAGTGCTATATTCCTAAGCATAGCTTTGCTTTGCCTACTCCAGAGATATCTTATGTCTTCAGTTGTGAGTATTGCCAGATAAAAAACCTCTTAGCACTCAGATTTTCTAATCCTCCAGGCAAGATAAAAAAATCCAACATCCCCCTATCGTTGTCCTCCCTCTCCTGTACCTTGCATTTCTATCACATCAGCTTAGAATTACCTGATAAGAGGGGAGTGCAATAAATTTGTGCTTCTATATGGCAAGTATATTCCTTTTGACTTGTACTCAATACCTGGGTTTATGAATATTATCATTCTTCCTGATAGCCTGAGTTACTGCAGAGAGCTTCTGTGGTAGAACAGGATGAGCTGTGTGAGGGGAGTTTCTCCTGGTGAGTGTTTGGTAGGAGAGAACCATCAGGAGCATTGTTCTTCACCCTGGATGGATGTGTGGTACTGGCTGAGGCAGCTCAGACACGTCATGGGCTCCCAGAGAACCTGATTAATTAGAACTCCTTCCAGAAGAATATTTCTTCGTCCTGTTACAGTTGTATAAATTCTTCTTTGAATTGAACAGAGAAAGGGTTTGGCCCAGGATGATGAAGAAGCAGGAATAAATAAATTCTGGTCCCAAAGCACTGACTTTAATGATGGTGGTTGTTCAGAATATCTCAGATTGAGGTATCACATAGCTATAGCCTACAAAGAATTAATACTGATCCCATTAAAGCTTCTGTAAGTGTTCCAGTTCAAACTGAGAGAGCTGAACCTTGTGTGGCAGCAAGTATTGGTAGGACACAGTTCTTGAGCAATGTAGAAATAGAGCTCAGAAATGCTAACTTCATGATTTGGTTTTGCTCTCAGATGGTCGTAATTCCACTGCTTTAGGGATTGCAAAGATCTTAGAAAAATGTAGGTTGCTCTGTTGTCCTTCACAGCCTCTTGACATCCTGCTGCTCTTGGGCAGTGGGAAGCTGAGCTTTATTTAAACAATATAAATAATATTGCTGGAAAGAGCCAAACTACTTTTGCTTTTTAAAATCATATAGAACATGGTAAAATCCAATGAAATGAAAATGAAAAATATGCTTTAATTTCAGTCTGCACAATCAGATGCAGTAGTCTGTGTGCAAATGGATTAACATGCCAAAAATATAACTTGAGGCAAGAAGTGTAACTTCCCTCAGTAAATTAACATCAATAATTATAAGCTGTAAACAGTTGCAGATATAATTAAGATTCTAGGCCCAAGGGTTGCAAATGCCTTGCTGCAACTGATATCATCAGTGATCTTGATGTTCAAGTCCCCTCCAGAGACAGCAAAGTTAAGTTTCCTATGTGGAAATAACGTATTGACATTTTAGGAGCATTTCAAAGTTCCTCTACCCGCCCCCATTTTAAAAACAAACCAGGCTCTTTGTCAAAAATGGTTTTTTTGCTTTTCCCTGTGCTATTCCATGATTGCACCTGCTCTCCTTGCAGCTGATGTGCTGGAACTTCATGTCGAAACATCATTTTTAAAAGGGTTAAATTAAGCAAGTTGTTACAGTCCTCTGCAGACAGATAACTGTCCTCAAAGAGTGGAGGGGAAATCTTTGTTAGATCTGTAAAAGGGGGAATAAGGAGGAGACAGAGGAGGAGGAGGAGGAGGAAAGGAATCCACTGTGTGAAAGGGAAAAAGCAGAGCAGGTGATTGTGTTTAAAATATCCCTTCAGAGCTTCAAATCAATGGGAAGAAGAAAGAAGGAGAAATTAGAGTAATGGTTTCAAGTGAAACTATTTGAGCATTTTTCAGGATGTGAAGATTATTGGTACCTTTAAATGGAATATTCAGAACTTGGCAGAAAAATACTTTAAAGAAAGCAATTGGTTGCTCATCATTATGTGGAAACAAGCCCCAAACTGTTGGTTAACAGAGCTTGTGCTTCAGCAGAGAATTGTTTCTCATTTTGAGCTGAGGGCTGGACTATGATAGTGCATTTTGTGGGTATAATTTGCCTTCAGAGTTACAATTTTCAGTGAATTATTTGTATCACTAGAACTCCTTTTGTGTAAACCCTTACACCAGTTACAAAGTGCATTATGTTGTACAGAATTTTCCCTTTCTCCAGGAACCCCTGTTCGTGGCATTTGTGCGCTCACAGGACAGTGATGCACAGGCCAGGCTGTTAGGTGGGGGTAAGAATCAGAAATTACTCCTATTCCAGGTCCAGAACGGCCCTTGTTTCTGCACATAAACCATGTATGAGCCATTAATTAATAGTCTGACATTATTTTCATGTGATGGGAGCTGCCCTGTTTGTTCCACTGTGTGGGGAAACCCTCAGATGGCACTTAAACCAAATTCAATTTAGCTTCACTTAAAGGACATCTGGCAGTGCAGTAAAAGGTGGCCTAAGTGTCCATGGGAGAAAAGACCAGGAACATGATTTTATCCTTAAGGTCAGGGAAAATAAGTCTGTGCAGTTCTGGAATCTGTGAATGGGGCCTGGGTGATGTTCAGGTCATACATCAATGACTTAAATGTTGGCAGCCTTTCAGTGCTTGTAGGATCTGCCTCTCAGGTGTCTTTGATATGATCCCATCAAGCTGTAAACTTGGTGTAAATGTGCTTTTACTGACACACTATAGCACAAAATGGCCCAGTCTGATCATTCACAGAAATTTATAAATTCTCAAAGAAAACAGCCTTTGAAGAGTGTTGAAAGTTGTCGTGTCAAGCAAAATAGAAGCAAAGCCAAAATAACTGAAGCTTAGGAGAGTTTCTTGTCTGTTTGTAGTGATCCTCGTGGTTTGTGGGAAGGCCACATATTAGGAAGTTATTGCTGGTAACAGGCACATGCAAAGAGGAGATTGGAAAAAATGGTGCAACAAGTTTTTCTTGATCCTCCTGAAATATCTTTGTTTCCATTAAAAAATACAGAAATGCTCATTTCACTACTAAGAAACCGCTTGGCCAGGAAATTAGTAGAGGATGAATTTTACTGCAGGGGTTGATTTTTCAGAAAAAAACAAAGCAACATCAACCCAAGGCTGGCCTGGGAGACCCTGAATGCTCAGGAAGAGCAGAGGTAGGAGCTGCTCAGCTCTTCCCCCAGCTCCATTCTTCTGTTGTCATCCTCATTTTGCCATCTCACACTCTTTATTGCTGCTCTGCCCGTGCCACCCTCCAGCCCTGCCAGGAAGTCACACAAGGTGGAGGCAGCTGAAGTGTTACTCAAACCTGCAGCACCTCTATAAATCTCTTAGTAAAGCACCAGGGTAGTTTTGCCACTGTAATGACTTTTTATTTTATTACCCAGCATGCAGTACATGAAGCTGCTATTCCACAATGTATAAACCTAGTGATGGAGAAAACTCTATTTTCCCCACTGCTCTGCCATCAGTGCCTTTCTGAGACCAGAAATGCTTCCACTGCCTAAATTCTGAATGACTAGAAAATAGGTTAAAAGTGCCACTTTGTACTGTAGCACTTTACAAAAGTGTGTTTTGTTTGACAGGACTTAATAAAAAAATCTTTTAATCTCTGTCACTGTGGGTAGGTGGGAAGGCCAAAAAGTCTAAATGTTTTAAAGGAAAATTTTAATTAGTATGCAAATTTGACTTTCTGCATTAAAATGTCATTTACTAAGTAAATGTTGTTGCATTGGAAGTTCAGATATTTGATCATTTTCTGTCAAGGTGCCTTTGCGAATTTCCTGAATGTAATAACAGCATTTTAAAAACAAAATGAAATTCTCCTTTTGTTGCAGTGCACTGGGTCTGCTCCACCAAAGGCTGTGTGACTGGAATAGCTTAAATCAGCCACCAGCATTATAGTGCTGGTTCTCCTTCCCCCAGTTTGAAATTTTTGTTGTCCTCTTGGTGCCTGCAGAGCTTTCCTGAAACATGGGAGATACACCCCTACATGCCATAAATTTAAATCATTGAAGCATAGCAACAAAATGATTACAAAAACTATTGTCATTAGAATCGAAGGAAGTGGTTGCTGAATTATTGTCAGCCATCACTGAAGGCCGCAGCAGTGATCAGCATTTACAGGGTTAGGAAAAGCCTTACATTTTGAGAGAACTGATTTCATTGTCTCAATAAAATACACATTCCTTTCTCCTGAAGAAGGACAAGATTAATGGTTGAAGGCCCAGCCTTGCTTTTAACATAGAAAAAGAAATGTTCTTATATAAAAGTGGTGGGAAAATAATTTTGAGAGAAAAAAAATGGGGAGGGGAAAATTTAATAAAAGCAGGAAATTCCAAGTTTAGTTGTTTTCCTTCAGTGTCTGTGAGGTCAGTGGTTGCTTCTTGCCACCCTGAATGAATGTGGTGTCTCAAACTGCACCTTATATGGAGCTCTTGAGGGATCAGAAACATGGCACATGGGAGCCATATGTTCAGCACTTGCCATCATTTATTGAGAGCCGAGTTCAGGGCTAAAAACTGATTTAAACATCCATATTTAGAGCTCCTAAGTACAAAATAAGGCAGAAATTCTCACGAAAGTTGAAGACAGAAGAGAAAAAGCTGTGACCCAACACAGAAGTGGTTTTAAAAAAGAAGAAGAAAAGGCTGGGGGAATTTGGTTTCTTTGAGTGCCAAGAACCTGCCCTGGGAATGCAGATCCCTGGCTAAGGGTTGCAGTGGGAAGGTCTGACAAGGCTGGGGGATGTCTGATGGAGGCTTGAAGGTTTATTGTGAACGATGTGCTCACTCTGGATCCATCAAAGGTCAGAGGAGAAGGAACCTCTCCACTGTGAGGAGAGAGGGATTGCTCTTTCTGCCCTCACCTCGTCCTACAAAGGTGCAGATTTGCCTGTGATATCCACACACATGGTGGAGAACACAAGTGACACAGCCTTTGGCCGAGCTTTCAGGTTTTGTGGATGTGTCAGTATAATTTCATTAACTAGGTGTCGCACATGGACATAAAACACGCAGTTGGGAGCTCCTGATCTTGAGTCTTGCTATAAATCTAGAAATTGCACATAACCCAAGGCAACTGTGCTGAGTGTTCTCTGTGTACCTCACAGACTTGTGCTCATTTGCTCATGCCTTTACTTGTGTTGTGACCTTGGCTGGAAGTGTTTTCGTGTCAGGAAGAGTCACTGACCTGACCTTGGCTCTGCCATCCCTGGCAGGGTTGGGATGTGTTGGCAGGAAAACATTCCCTGTTAAAGGCTGTGCCTCACCTTTGAACAGCCACTAGACATTGGTTCCTGCCACTGTTAATTGGCCCTTTTCATGCACATGAATTTTGTGTTATGAAAGAACTTACAGTGGATTTTTCTTTTGCATAATAGATATTTTGCTGTTTAAAAAAGAAAAAATAATAAAACCCCCCAGCAAAAACCCAAACTCCATTGCATATGAATGTTTTCACTGTGTTAGCAATTTTTGTATCTCACTGGCAACGTTCTAAAGCACTGAAGATTGAGACTGCTCAGTTCCCTAGAGATCCTTGTAATTACAACAAAGACTGCTGGAGCATGAAAAAAGTCATTTGGCAAAATGGTCCTCTTGGCTTCCTCTGTCTCATCCTCCCCTCTCTCTGACTTCCAAGTCCTCTTTGCTCAGTTTACTAGACAAACACATTGTTTGCTGTTCACCAGGGCAGATGTTTGTTTAATTCAGCACCTTCTGCTTTCCCCAGCCGGAGGAAAGTCACACTGTTCACTCTTTTATTTTCTGTTTACAACACCTCTCCCCTGCCAGCCAAGGTGCAGAAAAGAAGGACCATGGTGCAGCTCACGATGAGTGATTCCATGTTCCTGCATTTCTAGCTTAACCACCGTCTCCTGTATTCTTTAAATAGCACATGACAAAACACAGAAAACACCCCACTGGATTGTCTTACTGTGCAAGAAGGTAATATCCAGCCACTGAATATTTAATGTAAAGAACAAACCCTCTTCTTTTTGAAAAATCATGAAATCTCAAGTTGAACTGACTCATGCTCTGCTCCAGCTGAGTCCTACTGGATAAACCTTGCTCTGGAAAAATGTTACTGCTTGAGAGAATGTTTGTCTTGTAGTCTGGACTGTGATGCAGAGTTAGGCTGCAGAAAGTCTACATAAAACCTGTGTAAACCTTTAGTGCTGATTTGAGGGCCTAAGAAGGCATGTAACTCACTAGATGCTTTGGTGTTGAGGCTTGTCCATGTTCCAAATAAAGCCTTGCCACTGAAATCTGTGTTCCAAGAGTCCCAGCAAGAATTTGGATTTACTCCTGCCCCTTCATTCCTGCCTTCCATTTATTCCTGTGTGTGACTGACACAGTGCTTTCTCCTTCCTTGCAAATTTACTCACAATTTTTTTGGCTTTGTGCCTATCTCCTCCACTTCTTGCCTTACTCATGCATCTGATTTCTCTAAAGATCTGTGGCTTTCTCTGTGTTCCCTCGACAAAGGATGGCTTCACATTCCAAGCACCAGGTCAGAGAACTCTAAATGAATCCAGCATAACAGAAGGATGAAGATATTCTTCCTCTATTTGAACAAAAAATATGGTGCCATTTTTCCTGATCAGCTTGTGTATTTTCAACAAGTCCAAAGACTGCCAGATTTATATATATCTATCAATGCAGAGCTGGGCTTTTATCTACATGCTGTATGTTTCTGTAAACAAAGAAGTGCTGTAATTGTCATCAGAACCGTTTGTTGCATTTTGAATGCTTATAAATAAGGAATAGACAGTGCAGGTTATTCATTACAGGCTGGAAAAGCTGTATATTGGCTTGTTACCCCTTGGCAGAAGCCAGCCAGAAACTGGAGGTTTTGCAGTACTTGGTCCTGAGTGAGTGGTGTAGGGCAGAGTGTCTGTGATTACATCCCACAGCCCTGCAGGTTTTCCTGACAGTGCTGCTGTATTTATTCCTACTGTGCTGGAAACTAACAGACCTACTGGAAACTTTAGCAAACCTTGCTGTGAGTTTCACATTTCTCTTTTTTACTGCAAATCTCTTTGCTTTTCTAGGATGCAGTCTCAGATAAGCCAACAGAAGAAGGAACCTGGTGAGCATATTATTTTTTTGTCTCAAGAAATCACTTTGGATTTAGCTCTCTTTCTGATCCATTGGAAAAGTTCTTACCTGCATGATCAAACATTTTCTTTACAACAAATATTCCTAATTCACAGAATTCTCTTATTGCTTTCATGTGACATCTTTTGCACAACTGGAATAAACTTTCTCTAAAAAAAAAAAAAAAAGCCAAAATTACCCAGTGAAACAGATTCCACAGTTTTTATAGTACTGAAAGCTTTTGGGGACGAAAAAGTGGTGCCAGTGTGACTTGGAACTTAATTTGGCTCAGCCTTCTCCAGAAGAATGAATCACAGCCTTGTATATGGCAATAATATAATTCCCTTGATTCCTTCTCTGTCTCACACTTATCACATCCTACTTATTTCTTGATTTTATGACTGCCATAGACTGGACAGACAAAGATTTTCATATTATAGCACTCTAAATCTTCCTTTCTTTGAAAGAATAAATTGCATAGCTGATTAATTTAATGAACCCTTTCTAGTTTAGATCATTGCCCCAGGAAAGCAGCACTTTTAGTTTTCTGTCTCATTCTTCTAAAAGACCAGAATATCTCTGATTCTGTGTTTTCTCTCTGTCTTCATATTGGTAATTTTAGTGCTGTCAGCAGACACAAACATCTTCATTTGATGTTCTTATTTAACCCATTCAGAATTCCTGATAATAGATGAAGTTATCTTGGGATTTGTGGTATTACTTTTTGAAATCTGTGAGAATTCGTGGAATGCAAAACTTTTGATTTTACCTGGGCTGGAAAGGTAAAAGACATCTGTTGGAAATGATCCAAGGCACAATGACGTCAGTGGGAATCTTCCCGCAGACTTCAAGGGCCTGTAAAGCACCAGCACAGATGCTGTGGCTAATGAAGAAGAAAGTTGGGAGATGCCCATTCTGGCCATAAAGACTTTGTGGTGCAGCTAATTTCAGTTTCTTAGACAACACTTGTGTGTTGAAATACTTAATTCCCTAAAGCATCATTTTTCTCTTCAACTCATGACTCTTTCCAATAAAGTGTAATGCAAAATGCCACCTGCCAAATTCTTCCTTGTTTATGTGTTCAAAACAGATTAGTGAACAAAATTCTCCTCATTGGGCTGAGAAGGTAACTCCATGTCAACCTATTGAAGGATTCCTGGGGAAAAGACCCCAAACATTTTATGAGGGACAAGGGCCTGGGGATTTCAGCTCAGCTGCATGAATTTCAGTGAAGGCAGGATGGAGCCCTTATTATTTCCTGTCCACTGCATTTCTCCCATTTTGTCATGGCAGCTGTGTAGATGGAAACTCCCAAGATTTCTACAGCTAAGTCATCCTTCACCAATAAAGCCATACTGACTCACATAATAGATTAGGCTGTCACACTAAACCTGACAAACAACATTTAATATGTCTCAAATTGCATCTGGCCAGATATCCCTGTAAATGACTGTCCCTACCACGCAGATGTTTCCCATCCCTTTGGAACAGCTCTGATAGTCAGGCCAGGCACGAAGCTCTCTTGCTCTTACCCGTTCTCTTTCACCTTTAGCTTGCAAAAATAGAGCTTTTGCACAATGCAGGGCTGTTATCAGCAGTTCTATATCTGGTTTTGTCTTCTAACTATTATTTCAACTTACTCCAGCAGTGGGCTGGTTTGTTGTTTTTTTTCCAGACAAGCTCTCCCCAGTCTGCCTCCTTCCCAGACTGTTTATGTTTGAAAGACTTCTATATTTGCTGGTACTAGTCTTCACATCCTCACTTATTCCCATCAGCCTCTCTTGTTCTTTTTCCCATTGGGTTGAGTTTCAGTTGTATCATCTCCAATTGTTCTTTAACTTTTTTCCAGCTCTGTGCAGTCAGCTTTCTGGTGCACCATAGCACTCCAAATGGAAATTTCTCTGGGCAGTTCACATTTCCTTAAATCTCCGTAAGGTGAAATCTCTTGGCACTCTTGCATTGAGTAATATTTCAGATGCCAGGATAACCCTGTCCCAGCTGTGCAGAGTCTGTGTGAGGGGAGTGATCAATGAGATGGATGCAGCACAGACAGGCTTCCTTGGTTATTCATCAGTGTATCTGATTGACCCTTGTGACAAATAAACCCTTGTGCAAATGCAGGTGTTTTCCTACCTGGCAGGAATCCCAGAGGGCTGCTGACCAAGCTGCTGTAGGATTTGGTGGTGGCCAAAACTTCTCAGCACAGAAGCACCTTTGATTACCAAGTGGAGACCTTTAGGTGCTTGCTGGAGGCCAGCTGCTGGAAAAAATGTTATCCAGCCCATTAACTCATGTTTTACACAATTCACTTGCTCCAGTAGGTCCTAGGGATCATTTTTATTAATCCTTAGGTATTAAGACTAAATCAGCACAGATTTTGGTGATTCTACCCCCAAAGAAGTCAGTGGCAAAAATCCAGCTGAAGTCAGGTGGGTGCAGGAAGAGCATTGACATGAGCCAAGATATTCACAATCAGAACTTGAGCTCTGGCCTTCCAGAGCCTGATGTTTGGAAGGAGAGTGCAGTCACAATGTGAGCAGATGCTTTGTCCTTCTTAGCCTCCCATTTCCTCCCTTTTGCTGCTACGTGCCAGAGATTCACAGAGATCTCTTTCAAAGGCAGGGCTTTGTTTCTTCATCCACTTTCCGGTGTTGTGCTCTGCTTGTTTCTTTCAATTTGTCCTAAAAAAAGAGAAAAGTAAAACTAGTTCTGTGAGACTACAGGGAGGAAAAATAATTCTCTGGAGTTTCTTCAGCATCTTGGCTAGAAACACAGCAAGCACTGTCATTATGGTTAGCAACAAAGGACATGGCATTGCTTCCAGCAAAATCACCACTTACTTCAGTGTGGGTGAGATTAGGCCAGGAAAAACCCCAACTGAGTTTAATAGAGAAGAAACTGACTTTGGCTGAAACAATAAGCTGTGCTCCAGACCTGCAGTGAGAGCCTTAGATCCAAGTCTCAAGGAGGTACTGCCTTTCCTCTGGTACCTTCCCCCAGGGGTTCTGCTCATTATTCCACCAAGTCTAACAATCCCTCTCACTCTAGCAAGGTCCTTTGTCCATCCTCATTCAGATCCCCCCCTTAGCTGAAATGGTGGAGTGCAGGTCGCTCAGATAAGCACAAACTGTAATTAGGTCGTATTCTGAGTAAATAATGTGTGGGTGGGAAAAGGAAGGAAGGGTGAGGGAGAGAGAGCAAATGGAAGAAAGAGGCAGGGGTTTGGCTGGGTTACAGAATTGCAGCAGGGCACTTGTAAGTCTCAAGCTAAACTGGGAGATGTTTGCATAAAAAAGAGCTTTAATAGGTGCTATAAATTGGCATTTTTGGCATTTGGTAGACAGGTGTTTATCATTTCATTAACTGTTAGAGCTGAAACTGTGTAGTACCCATTGTGTTAGAAGCCTCAGTTCCAAGGGCCAGGAGGTTTGTGCTGTGGTGGGGTGTAAGGGCAGCCTAGAGCCTGTGCTCCTCCCACTGTGGCCTCAGGAATCCCAATTCCAATAGGGAACACCTTCCCTTCACAGGAATAAAGAGCAGCCACACGTCGTGTACGGTGCCTTCAGCAACTGCAGCCCAAACAAGAACTGTGTTCTCATCACAGCCCCCGGGCATGCTGATCCCAGCGTGGGAGAGGCAGTGAGGACCTTGGTGTGTTCCACGTCCCCCCTTGCCAGCACCCCTGCCCCAGTCAGCAGCAGACCCACATTTTCCTGGTTATCCTTTTACAGCTGAATTATTTGCTGCTTAGCTGATGAGTTTAGCAACACCAGGGAAAAGGTTTCCTTCACATGGGAAAAAGAGGCTTTTCTTGCAAGGTCAAAAACTGAAACCCTTATAAATTGTTTTGGCTGAAAAATTGCCAAGGAACACAAGATAATTCACTTTTTTGGACCATGTTTGTTTACTTTGTGATGAAATAACAAAAATGTTTTATGAAAGCAGACTCTTTCTTAGAAAATCAATGTTCTCATTTAACAAAGACTTAATGGAAAAAATGCAGGTTGCTCTAGGGATTTGTTTGGGAGCTTGTCCTTCACAGAAGTGGTGAAGACCAGTCCTTGATTAGAGAGAAAGAGTGCCACATCCCATTCTGTGCAGGGTGAGCCTGTCTGCAGCCCTGTTTTTGTGGCTCAAAGAAAATCCTGGTGTGTCTAAAGACTTCAGAGGAGGACCCAAAGAAAAGACTGCCTCAAGATGAGGTTATGTTTCAATCTCCGTGTGTTTCTTGTCAGTAGAACAGCTTTTGTTCTGCTTAAATTCCATATATGAGATTTTGATTTCCATTGGAAATTTACAGGTTACCAAGGCTATTGAATTGTACATTATCAGCTGTGGGCCCCAGATCCAGTCTGAAGATATTAATGTCTAGTTTCCGCTTGCTGAATTGGCTGCACATGTCAGCTTCCTGTGCTCTGCTTTCCAAGCTCGGTGCTTGCTGAAATTTTGCTTCTCTTGAAATGCTTTTGTTGGTGTAATGAATGGAAAAAGTTTACCATTGTGCACTGTATGTAAATCTTCACTGTTCTTTCTGAAGGGATAGGCAGTTTTCCTTACAGGAGACATTTCTTTTCAGTAGGATTCTGTTCCAGGAGTGTTACGTAACGTTCACAGAATTTGAGGAGAGAACACTCCCAGAAAAGATGTTGCAGATGTACCTATATAGACATTTATGTGCACAATGTATGCATCTGTTCCTGTATCTGCACAGCCCAAGGGAGGTCACAGAACCCTCACCTGCCCCATTCCTGAAACTCCTTCCAAGAGTCAAAACAAAAAATCCAGAATAAAGCAGCTGGATGTTGTCACCTTGTGTCCTGCTGGCCTGACAGTGGCACCTCTGTCCCAGGCAGTGTGGGAGCTGCCCTCAGGTCATGCCATGGGGGATATTTCTCTGGAAGAGAGTGATGTCAGCAAGTTGAACCCCTTGGTTCATTCCTGTGTAGTGATGTCTTTTTGACATCAGACACGACTGGGCCAGCCTTGGGCAATAGAAGCTGAGACTCTGGAGACTCAGGTTTCCTGTTCCAGCCAGGTACACAAGTGCTCCGTGTTTGCCATGGAAGAATATATCTTGGAGGTTTTTAATAGATCAGTGGTTTTGAGAGACTCAAATCTTATTTTGAATTATGATCTAATCAAAATGTTTGAGAGGGTATAAATTTACTTCTTTACCATTGGAGGATGTTTCCTCCTACCCACAGTGTTTTCACTTAAAATGTGTGGAAATTTTTATGTGACTGGAAAATAGATAACAGAGATTACTGAGGATGCAGGAGCCATGGAAGGGTTAAGAAGCCCAAAACCTTCTTGAAGAATCTAGTGTGTTCTTTTGAGAGGGAGAGGGAATCAAGAATAAAATTTAATTTATTTTGCACAGGCAAACTCAAGACAATAGAATTCCCTCTGTTTTCATCTGCAAAACCAATAGACAGGCTAAAAAAGGAATAGAGGTGAAAGGTTATGGAACTCATATTTTTCTACCGTCTGTGACTGTATTCGGGATTTCTTGTTATCTGCAGATATTGCTTTCAGCACAGTGACCTTTGAATAAATAGCATTGTGGTGTCCTAAAAGAAGAGAAATAAAAAGCACAGACAAATTTGAAAACCCTGGGAGGTCTGCAACTTCTTTTCCAGCTAAACTGGATACTCAGAGTAAACTTCAAATATTAAAATAGAAATCCATTAAGATCTAGAGAAGACCCACAAGAGAGTCCCTGCTTTAACTACTAATCTGCTTCTGCTTAATTCCATATGGGAAGAGTAGTTTAATTGGTGACCTTCTTGTGTGATTTTAAGAGTAAAAAATAAACTTACAGCGTATTTAGCAAATAGAGCCATGGCAGAGGGGGGAGGGAGGAAACAGAAAAACTTTTCAGAGTCTGTATAGTTGTTGGAAAGTTTTTACCCAACTTTTTCTTCTGCAAACATAAATATAGCCAACATTTTACTGCTGAAACTAACAATTTAAGCAACTTCTCATGAAAGCTTGAAGAACTGCCTTTCCCATTTATGGCACAGAGCTTGTGGTTCATATTCTTCAAATCCATCAGTCAAAATAAGGGGTAATATCTATGCATCTGCACATCCCATTATATCCTAACCTCTGGATGTAGAAATAGCATCTGAGCAGTGAAAAGCTGCTAAAGCCATTGATGAAAGCCTGTTACGGCTTGTTATGAACTCTACCTGCCTGCCTTGCTCTAGTTCTTCATTCTTTCCACATGAGCAGCTTTCGGAAGGATCACTGAGTGCGGATCCCCACGACAGTAAACTGCATTGTTTCCTGTTCCAGGCACACTTTCACATTACTCACAAACTTTCCAACTGCCAGACAAACTTTGTTATAGACCTTCTACTTCCCTTGGAATATGGCATTTGAGGCTCTGTTCAGGGCTGCTCTACATAATATGCTGTGACTAGATGCAAAACTATTTCCTTATAACATGAACTAAGCAAACACGAATTTAAGACAAATTATGCTGAACCTTGGCCTCAAGCCAGTCTTTTTGTATTATCTCATGGGAAGTTCTGATCTGAAAGTAATACTGGCAATAGGGAGAACTTCTCCTGAGATGGAAATTTGCTTTCTGTCAAGCCACAGTGGTATCAAAACCACCTGGCAAACAGGCAGGGAGCATCTCTTTTGGAGCTAGGTCTGACAGCAGAGCCCATGACCTCAGCACAGACTGTGAGTGGTTTATGCAGGGTGCAGAGAGGCTTGGGAGGGAGAGCAAACATTTTTCAGTTCATGTATCATTGCTCACGGCTCACTGCTGGGATTCTACCGAGTCAGCCAGAGCTAAAGTATTGTGGAAAATTAAATTTCCTGGGTTACTGTTTTTGGCAGTTCTAATCACATTGGACAGTTGGACACTGGAACCAACACCAAAGCTCCTCACATTAATAAGAAAAAGACATATGCTTAGTAGTGTGCTCTGGTAACTAAGGGGGGAAAAAGAAGACTTTATCCTTCCAAAACTGAAGCAGATGCTGAATATTTTTGACATCCAAAACAGTCTTTGCATCTGTGTGTAAAGTAACATGAGTCTATGCAATCAGAAAATGCATCACCTGCAGATTTCCAAGGATCCTACCTCATGTGTTTCTTTGCCATAGCTGCTCTTTCCAACAGCCTAATCAAGTGGAGTTGAACAGCAACCAAAGAAGAGAAGTAATTAGGGGGCTGGGAACTGAAAGAAAATCAGACAGGAAAAATTAATTATTCTCTAACCTTCAGTGTTCAGGAATGACAGGCCTCTGTGTTTCAGTGATCAGCTTCAAGCTAGAGAACTACAACTGCTCCATCCCTCCTGCAGCAGTGTTCAGACTGTGTGTCAGAGTCAGAGCTAAATAATGCACAGCCCAGGCTGATGGCTTGTAGAAAAGGCAAAGCTGAATTCAAAATTGGTATAAAATAGTTTTAAACTACCTCTGGTTGATGGCTGCGGGTCAGAGCAGGATTTACCTGTGTGACTGAAGTGTCTTGTCCATGAGGAAACATGTATTGCCCTGTTCCCTGTGGTATCCAACCCACACTACCAGCCTGCTCTGCCCTGCTGGCTCTAGAAGGGGAGGATGCTCCTGGTGCTCAAGCAGTGCTGTGTGGGGGTGTAGGGGTGGTGCAGGTGTGCACGTCACTGCTGTGCTGAGGAAATCCCCAAAGCAGATGTAAACTCTGGGACTGAGAATTTCTCTTTTCAAGCAAGTGGTAAAAATACGAATGCTTACTTTAAGTGACCAGCTCTTATCACCACACTTCGTTTATCGCCGTAGACTGAAGGTGCCCTTGAAGCAGCCCCTTATCCCGGGCTGTCCCATATCCCAGGCTCTCCCATGTCACAGGCTGTCCCATATCCCATGTCCCGGGCTGTCCCATGTCCCATGACCCAGGCTGTGCCATATCCCATGTCCCGGACTGTCCCATGTCACAGGCTGTCCCATATCTCATGTCCCGGGCTGTCCCATATCCCATGTCCCAGGCTGTCCCATATCCCATGTCCCGGACTGTCCCATGTCCCAGGCTGTCCCATATCTCATGTCCCAGGCTGTCCCATATCCCATGTCCCAGACTGTCCCATATCTCATGTCCCGGGCTGTCCCATGTCCCATGACCCAGGCTGTCCCATATCTCATGTCCCGGGCTGTCCCATGTCCCATGACCCAGGCTGTGCCATATCCCATGTCCCGGACTGTCCCATATCCCATGTCCCAGACTGTCCCATATCTCATGTCCCGGGCTGTCCCATATCCCATGTCCCAGGCTGTCCCATGTCCCATGACCCAGGCTGTGCCATATCCCATGTCCCGGACTGTCCCATGTCACAGGCTGTCCCATATCTCATGTCCCGGGCTGTCCCATATCTCATGTCCCAGGCTGTCCCATATCCCATGTCCCAGGCTGTCCCATATCCCATGTCCCGGACTGTCCCATGTCCCGGGCTGTCCCATATCCCATGTCCCAGGCTGTCCCATATCCCATGTCCCGGACTGTCCCATGTCACAGGCTGTCCCATATCTCATGTCCCAGGCTGTCCCATATCCCATGTCCCGGACTGTCCCATGTCCCGGGCTGTCCCATATCCCATGTCCCAGGCTGTCCCATATGCCATGTCTGTCCCGGGCTGTCCCGTGTCGCAGCTCCGTGCAGGGAGCGGAGCTGTCGGGAGGCGGCAGCGCTCCCCTGCCCACGGCTCGGGCAGCGCTGCGGAGCTCCCGGCCCGGGATCAGGTGCCCCGCGCAGCTGGAACCACCCCCGGGCATTCCTCATCGGGACTGCGCCCACTGAACTTGCTCCAGTGTTATTTGCAACACTCGAGGGCCCTCAGCGCTTTGTAAGATGGCAAGTGAGGATCTCCGTGTGACATTTCTGCGCAGTGACTCATCCTTGGACTGGTTTCAAATCAATCAATCCTTTACAGAATGAGCCCCCCACTTCAAGCTGAAGACACGTTCATCCTGTTACTCGGGAGCACCCATGAGCTGTACAGGCTTCTCAACAGAATTAAAAATCCCAGGTTCTGATGGATCAAAGTGGTGGAGGGAATGGGAGCAGTTGCCTCATGAGAGACTGCTGTGGTGATGCCCATAGTTCTCTCAGAGGAAGTACTGGGATAATTTAGATCTGAGCTGAGATGAGCAGTCATTTCAGGTTTCCTACTTAAAATATTAATAACCATAGTAATTATAATGATAATAAGCCAAATAAAATCCTTCTGTTGGAAGCTGCTGACATGGAGGCTGAATTTTCCATTATAGCAAGTTGGAAAATTTGCAGATATTTGCTTTGAAGCTCCATGTTTGAGAGTCTCCTCCCATAAAACTGGCTAAAGAAATATAATTTCTTCCATGCCCAGAATAGTGCAGGGGTCGCCAGATACTACTCTGTGGAGAAATAGAAAATGTCACCGTTGTTGACTGAGCAATGGATGTTGAGCAGGAGCTGGTAGTAAATGGAAAGGAGATTTGAAAAAAAATATTAAATAAAAAACCATAACAGACTTTATAAACTGTCATTGAGAGAGAGCAAAGCAGTGCTTCCTGTACAGAATGTTACCTAGATTAATATTTCAAAATTGTTTTCTAAAACCTTTTCTCTTTTAAATTTTTTTTCCAAATAATTGCAACAGTAATTCCAAAGAAAACCTCTTCAAACACAGAATCATTTCTGTTGTCATAGAATTTTTTGAATGCCAAATACCTGCTGAGCTAATCTTTAGAAGAACAAGAAAAGTTTGTTCTTTGTATATGTAGATTGTTTCAGGGTATTGTTTGATTTTGCTTTTGATAGGGGTCATGTTTCTGGGCTTAACTGGATAGTTTGTTTGTTCCTATTCATTAAAAGGGACCCTGCAGCTATTTGGGAGGGAGTATGGTATTACATTATTATTGCTCCAAAAAGTATGGACAAAAATGTATTGTAAAAATTCCAAGGTTTCTGGTAGGAGTTCTCTCAGTAATAAATAGTCTCAGTCTGTTGGAGTGTGGTTAATAAGCTAACATTGTGTTGTGCTAATTAGACAGATCCTTAAGGTACAGAGTTAAAGCATGCGGCTAATTCTGGGTATAAGCTTTTGATAAAACAGTTTTGTGCAATGGTTAAGGGGAGCAGCAACTTTCAGGGTCAGCTTTGCCTTTGGTCACCTTGTCCCAGCCGCTGTCACAGCACTGCACATAACAGAGCTCATGATGCTGCAGGGATCTGTGTCCCTGCTGCAGGAGCAAGTACATGGATGCTGCTAAGAGTTATTCATACCTTGGGGCAGGAGACAGAGCCCTTGGATGAGATCAGCACTGCAGACACCAACACTTCTTGTAAGATGTTCACTTATCTTGTTCTGGTTTGCATCAGGGGTGTAGGATACCTTGCAGCACTGTGCTTGATGGGCTTCACTTCTATAAAAAAGAGAATAAGTGCAATAACCTGTTCTCTCTCTTCCTTAAGCTCTGTGGTTTTCCTGCAGTGTGACATTAACTGAAGTAACTCCACTTGCACAGGAAAAGCACTGGGCAGACTCTTCCAGGATAAGGTGCTTGTGCTCTTGATTCATTGTGTCCTCCCACAGCAGAGTCCAGGGATTTCTTTTCCCTGGGAAAAACAGTGATTGTCAAGGAATTATTCCAAGAAAGTCAGTTAATGATGGGGTTGCTAACCCGTAGCAAATTCTTCTTGCTCACCTTCTGGTCAAAGCCTCATGTTTTGCAATGTTTCACTTGCTCTGAGTCCTCAGTTGGCCCTGCAGAGCCTGTGGGGCGTTGCCAGACCTGTCACTGGCCACGGTGCTTTTCCAGTGGTCAGCTTTAATCCTTCACTCCCCTGCTCAGAGGAGAGGGCAACCTGCAGACTCTCTTTACCAGGCTTTGTCTATCTTTACTCTCTGTAACTATTTAGTCATTCATAGGATTATTCCATACTGCTAATGACGTGTTTCCCTTGCACAGACTAACTTTTACATGAAAAAAACCAAAGAGATTTCGGTTTTGCTGTATTCCCGGGCAATGACAACAAAATAGTATCTGACCTCCTACAAAGTGCTCAGGAAACAGGGGGGTGCCTGAGATTATTCAGTGCTGGGATCTGCATTCCACTGGGAAGACAAAAACAACTGCCCAGGACCTCTGATCAGAATATTCGTGTTTCTAATTGGAAATTATTTTTTTTTCCCCCACTGTGACCAGAGTCACTAGGAAGAAAGTAATTCTTTTTAGGTACTTGTATTGTTATTTTGCAGCCCACCCTGTCTGATGGTACTGAATGTAAATACAGCAGACACAGAGTGTTTCACCACCACCCTCATCACCTGGATTGCTGTAGCCAGGGATAACAATATCCTGCCAGCATAATGCCAGGGAGAAGTGATGAAGCAAGCCCAGCATAACTGGGTCAAATAAATCCTTTCTGCTGAGTAATGTCTGTGCTTCAGGTCAATAAATCTTGGCTTTCATGTCATTTGGAATTTTTAATTAAAACCCTGTGTCTTCCAAGTGTTCATTAATATCTTCCCTTCATAGTTCTGACCCACATGACTCATTCCCCACCCTTGTGCACTCTAACTGTGAGCCCTGCTCAGATGTAACACCTTTCTCCTGGTGTTCTGGCAGCCTGAAGCCAAGGACAATCCAACCTCAAAGGTGGAATAGCATTTGTGGCACTTTCTCAAATAACACTGGAAAAAGGGTCATATGTTCAAAACTGTGAAGTCACTTCTAATTCTTTAATTTTTGAGGGGTTTATTCAAATTCTGAAGTCTCGAGGGCTTGGTATTTTTTCTGGTTTGAATTTTGCTTCTCCCCTCTCACTGATTTTTTTCCCCTGAACATAAAGGAAGAGTGAGTGTAAGGTATTTTGTAGTTCCTTTCTCTTTTCAGTGCCACTCTAACCACTGTCATTTCATAAACTCTGCAGTTAGAGAGCAAACAAGGGAAAAATGAAGTTGAGATAATTTAAAGCAAACCCAAAACTTTTCAAAAGCAAAGAAAAAAGCAATCTCTATTTTTACTATTTATTGCCAGCAGAATCCTGTCTTCTCTTCCTTTTACCTCACTACAGATTAAAGCCTCAGCCCTGCAGTCTGACACCATTTAGTGCCTTCCATTGCTTAGATAAGATTTTAATACTGGATATATAGTTAGCATATTAAGAATTATCATAACCAACCATTATCATAACTCTTGTTTCATTAGTGAGCAATGCTCAACATTCCATTAGAAAGCCATTGACAGCACCACATTTCTAACTTCAAGGGACCATACTTATAATTCCAAGGATTATATTTCCCTTTGAGAGTGTCTATTAGCAAATTGCACCCAGGCTATCAGTCTGACAGTGGTAAAATTCACTCAGTTTTCCGCTGAGTCTGGATATTTTGACAAATATCTTCCACTTAAACTAGTGAAAAGACAGCTCTTTACTGCCCATGACCAACTCTAAAAATCAGCATCTACTCACAGACTATGAAGGCAATTAACCACTGACACAACCTCTCTCTCAGAGCTGTTGCTGCAAGACCAGATGCTCTCCTGAAAGCACAGCTTAAGTAGAAATGCTGCAGAAAGCCCTTGGTGAAATGCCATGGCTTGTGCAATGCACTCAGACTCCCTGATTGTGCCACTTCTGTCCTTCAACATCAGCCAGAGGAGGCCTCCTGAGCTCCCTTCAGGATCTGAGCAGATGTGAGGAATAACAAACTAGCAGAAGATGGAATAAAACAACTTCTGCTACACAGAACAGACTTCAAACTAGAAGGCTAGTTATAATAAGCAAATTTATATATATTTTTATATATGTATTAAAAAATGTGTGATATCTGTTGTGACATCCAAATATCTTATTTTTATCCAGTCCTAGATGTCAATAGGACTTGGGCTGTGCCAAACACTGTGAGCTCAGAAGCTGCAGATTATTTTTTAGTCTGTTACATGTTGAAATACTAAACTTTGGAATAATTTCCCTTATTGCTGGCAAACCCCCCTTCATTTTGTCTACAGCTACAACATGGGAGTTGGTACCTTTGTCAATTCACAAATTTCCAAGATACCCAAATTCTCCCATTTACCTTGCTCTGCAATTCACGTCATGCTGTTCTCTGCATGGGATGCAAAGATTTTGATCCATGCCACATGCTGCACATCTTCCCAATGAAGCAAAACCCCTCCCGTGCTGGCTGGTACCCTGCTGACATCCCATTTCTGCTAATTAGGACCCTGAGTAGTTAGTACAAAATATAAATGTGGCAGGATTCCAAGCCGCAAAAAGAAGGGAAAGTGAGGAAAAAAATAGTTGGACAGCTAAGGGAATATGTAAATGTATTTAAAATAGATGATTCTAACTGCAGTGAACAGAAGATTTTTTTTTTTAATTCCTACTGGATGGCTTTAATCAAAAATGATAGTTCATACATCTGCTCTTTGAAGATAAGCCTGCAGTTACACAAAACACTTAAAGAAAGAAGCTGTGGTGTGCTGATGAGACCTCAAAAATTCTAACCCATGACTAGGAAGATTATAGTCTGGTTACTTCAGCAAGTTGCTAATTCTGAAATATTGGACTCAGTTACTTACCCTGTCTGAGGCATGAAAGGGATGCCTGTAGACTGTGCTGAAGCAATTAAGACATTTTAGAAATCATTAGTGAACTTTCTTGATTGAACAGGCATTTCCCCTCCAGCCTCTCCCTGACTCTTCTACAATTGTTTGACCTAGAAAAGCAGCTCTCCATCATCCTGGCATTTATTTTATAGCACAAGATAAAGATTACAAATTAAAGCAAGCCTACTTCTGGGAATGTGGGGCTCCCTTGGAAAAACAAGCTCAAGCTTCAGATGGAATCAAGGACTCCACCTTCATAAACATTATAAAATTGAATGGATTTGATTTGATTGCAGGAAAAATGAATCTGATTTGATCTCAGGAAAAGAATTTTCAGAACAGAAGTGGGCAGAATGTTAAGTCAAAGAGAAAGAATATTAACATGCCTCGTGCTGCCTGTGAGTAAGCACAATATCGGCTCACAATAGACAGTAGAATTAGTAATTAGTGTTAATTGTATTGTTGTATTGTTTAATCAAGCCAAAGAAACTTGAAAGTCTTCAATACTGAGAAGTTTTCACAAATAGGAGTCTGTTAGTATCATGGCCTGCAAAACTCCCCCTTTCTCCTGACCTTTTATGAGTGGGGATTTTCCCATCACTGTGGTCAGGTACAGGGTTAGACCTGTTGTTCTTTTTCCCTGCAAATATTCATTGGAATTGTGAGATTATATAAAGCATTTCCCTAAATTATACAACATTTTCTTTCACTTATTAGTCCTATGACTCCACAACTGTTCTAGCTTCTCAGAGTATCATCACTGCTTACTTACTGGAATATGTGTTCCATGGTACCATCCTTCCAGCTGGTACAAAGAGCATCATATTAGTTTGACCCAGCTGACCTGAGCTGTGCCCTGAATCTGCCTCCATTCAGCCATATCACAGTAGCCAATAAATATGTAGATGCTGGCACTAGAGCAGACTTGGTGCTGCTGTAAATGATCATTTAACTTCTGTTTATTGTAGATTTTCTGTGTATTTTTAAATATCGCCCTGCACTGATGCAAAAGGAGCTGATTGTTTGGTTTTGCAGGACGGTTTTGCTGCTGGTTTAGTACCCATGGGCAGTGGAAGCTCCTCATAAATGATACTCATTCCCCCTGACAACCCCATTTCAAGTCAGAAGCAAAACTATGTCAGTTGTAAACTAAAAAGAAAAAAATTAAAAATAAAAATCTGCTGTCAAGGGGAGTTGAACAGGCAAATCTCTTTGCTACATGTAAAATTAATCTTTGCATTTCTGCTGCTAGCTTGTTTTCTTATTTATGTCACACAGGGATTCTTAAATGACCTAATCTTGAATCTGGTGAATTATAGGCTGGAAGACCAAGGTGTTTATTATGCTCTGACAGAGAATGGAATGATTCAGTGTTTGTGGGGTTTCTCTTCTCCCCTGCTTTGGGGTCTGTTTGCCTCTGGTACCACCTCATTGATCATTCCTGGAATTTACCTTTCTGTAAATACTTGGAAAGGACTTTTTAATTTGTTTTTTCTTAACAACAGTATTTTTACACTGATAAGGGCAAACCCAAAACAAAGCCATGCAGGTACTTGTTTGCTCATATGAAATGTAATCCCGGGCCCAAGATTAATCTCAGATTTAGTGCTGCATCTCTACTAAAACCAAGGAGTTCAGTCTATCCCCAAATTCTGCATATGATTCCATGCTTTTGGCTTCAGTAGGCCTGCAGGGAAGGCATTTGCTAAACAGCTTAACTCAATAGAAATGTACTTAAGCATGTCCTTAATTCGTTTGCTTAAATGGAGCCAGGGCGCTTGAAGCTAATAGAAATCATTTTAATAATTTAAACTCCACTTTTAAGTTTAATACATTGCACTCATATTTAAAATTGATCTACTCAGGAATAAAAGTATTTGAGTTCAAAAATGGAAGACTAGAAAATTGTAACAGCCTGTTCAGGGAAGTGGTGGAGTCGCCATCCCAGGAGGGATTTAAAAGCCGTGTGGTTGTGGCACTTGGGGACATGGGACAGTGGTGGCTGGAATGGTTGCATTCAGTCATCTGAAGTGTCTTTTCCACCCTAAAAAATACAACAAGTCTATGCTATTAGTGCTGAGACAGCCCCAGCTCTGATGTTTTCAGGCTCACTTTTCTTCTTTGTGCAGACTCTGATCAGTCTTAACTCATTCTTGTTTTTAACTCCTTTGAAGCGATTTCTTACACTGGTACTAATGCAATTAAACTCAGTATAGCAGAAAAGGAGTATTTCCTATGAGAGAAAGACTGATGACGAAGAAAAAGATGTTTCATACTTTTTATTTAAACACTTGCTTTTGTGCTTCTTTTTCAAGTAAAGGATTTCTTTGCCGAAGCTGCCACTAAAAGACACTGTGCTGTCAGTGATTTTCCAGTTGCTTGGCCTCAGTTTGTTGTACAGAGTTTTACCAGCTGGTGTTTCCTGAAATCTACATCATCAGGTCACCAGTTCATTAATTAAAATTGCACATGTAGCCATTTGTAATTTTTCTGATAGAGACTCTTGGCCTTGCTCGTGCTCAGGGCCTTCTACGTGACACAGAGTGGGAAGGAGGCTGTCAGAATATGGCTCTGTCTCCATGGATTTCGGAACATTTTACAAATACAGGAGCTAGTCATGCTTTCTTTTTTTTTTTCTCCTGCACCAAATTTCAATACAAGTTTCGTGCCTTCAGTGAAGCTATAATATATATGTGTATTTGTGGTAAAAATACAGTTTTCCCTTTTTAAATTAAATTCCCTGTTGTGGAAAAGAAAAACATTTGCCACTCTCATTTCCCTATTTGGTTTTAAATTAAAACCCAGTGGACAGGTTTTCTCAAAAAAAACCCAAAAACAACCCAAAAACAACCCCCCCCCAAAAAACACAAACAAAAACAATGGGGAAAAGCAATTTTCCATCCAAAGATGGATCTTTTGTGATGTGTTCTGCTGGGTAATAGCATACATTTTACAAGTGACAGAGACAAGTAGAATTTACTACTTTAAAATATGAATGCTGAAGTTTTAGAAAGTGGATTTAGCAGAGCTAAAAACTTGTGCCTACAGAGTTTTATCTGGATTTACATAGTTCTCCACTGTTGTATATTATAGAATTCCATGTCATGGTCATCAGAGTTTTTTATCCAGTGCAAATCTGTCTGTAGCCAACTCTGTTCTTTGTTCAAGCTTTCCATCCACAATATTGAGGCAATTGCTCATATTCCAATTCCAAGTTCATTAGAATATCAACTATGAGGTTCATGGCCACTGCATGTACTTGGATATTTACTAATAATTTAAGCATTTCAATTAGCAAATCTTGCTCTTTGTACCCTTGCTGGGCCCTGCTGATGTGTCCTGAGGGTTTCCAAATGCTGCATTCCCAGCTCTTCCTTGGGAGGCTGGATTCTGTCTCAAGAGATGGCTGCTGCACACTGCAGCACAGTAAATTAATTTTGGTTTGCTTAATTTAGATGCTCCATTCTAGTGAGATTCAAGGTAGAATCCTTGTGAGATGCTTTGTACCCTGAACATCTGCCAAAAGCAATGGATACTGGAGTTCATTAGTGGTTCTCAGAAGGATTTAGTAACTTTGAGGATTTCTGTATAACATGATTTCTGTAGAGGAGAAACGTCTGTAAGAATGATCTGTTTCCTAAAGAACTCTGAGTTCCTTTTCCAAGACTCATTTTTGCCCTCCAATGCAGAGATTCCAGAGCTGCTACAATCCAAGCTGTTGTCCAAGGGTGTTTATCCTTCACACAACTCTCCCATGTGTGTGTTCTCACCTCAGTGTCTGAAATTTAATTTAATTTAAAGGGCAAGTGGGAACATATGTTGATGTGGTGTAGGAATGGCAAAACAATTCTTTCCTGAGCTGGCTGGTAGCTTCTCTAATTCCACAATTACAGCAAGGCAATGTATAAATCACTCCCCATAGCAAAGGAGATTGGAAGGCTGGGAAATTTATAACAAAACAAGGACCTTCTAATCAGATGTAGCCCAGAACTGTCAGAAAATAATCTCTGGCCCAAACTTTAGTTTCCAGTGCATCAAAGCCCTTTCTTGTAAGGGCAGTAGATCTTCATTTCTCTTGAGTCAAAGCAGTGAGGAACTCTCATAGATTTAATTTGCCCCATTATGTTTTTCAACTGCTCCTCAAGGGAAAGATTTGGGATGATACACATCCAAACCCCTACAAGGTTTTGCATCAGTTTTATCTAAACAAATAAGCAGTCCACATGTGTTATAAAAAACAACCCAATTACACTGGGTTGCTCTGCTGCTGATTGTTCCATACCCTGTCTTTTGTGAGCTGAGATCTTCCCTCTCCATGGATATCTGCTCTGCTATGCCATTCCAAAAGCTGCTGTTAAGCTTTGTGCATACTCCAGTATTCATTACCATGGATTTCTAATTACACTGGCATGAGCTCTGGCAGATATGTCCATATAATAATCAATAACTGTCTTTGCCACCCACCTACCACATGCATATACACTTAATATTAGAATCACCCACGGAATTAATGACTCTCTATGAGGCAGAAAAAAAAAAGAAAGCGTAACTATCTCCTGTAAAATAATCTCTTTCTTGGCATACACTGACATTGATTCACCCCAAGAGGAATATTCCTGCTGCAACTTCTATAAAGCACAGAAATTGTTCAGTAATTGCAGGGGCTGAAAATTAACATCAGGTGTCTGTAGTTTAAAACAGGATGCCATGGAAGAGGAGTGGACATTTGGGTACCTGTGCCCAACCACCATTACATAAAGGAAATGTGTAGGGATTACTTTAAAGCAGTCCTATTTTTGAGAGTTAGTATGGTGGGTGGTATGGAAGCAACAACTCCAGGCAGCCCACAGTATCTTTCTTTCATGCACTTCTTTTCTGAAGGGAATATTTGTGTTTGCAGAGTCCAAAGAACTGGCAACCGAGAGAAACCAAATTTTCTGTTGACTCGTGGGCTTTCTTTTTCAGTGCTGACTGGACCTTTCTGAGGCACCAAACCTCAGAGCACACTTGTCTGCTGTGTCCTGGAGGTGACATTGAGGTGTCTCCATGGTAAACAGTCTCCATCCCTGCTCTGTCAAAAGAATTGCCATTTTAATAGCAGGTTTGTCCAAAATGAAATGTGATGTGGTCTTCTGTCTCATATGTAGAAACCACATAATATATTTAACTGAGGATTCTGGTCTGGCAAACTTTCCGGTAGATAGTTACTGATTCTTTTGTAAACCTTTAGGACACTGATTTCTTTAGGAAAAAAAAGTCATCTAAATCTGGATGAGGCTATTTCTCCTGCTTCAGAAAAATACGAGATGGGAGAGGGGAGATGACTGCAGTTTCTCACTTGTACAAGGCTTTGGAATGTTTAAATGTCTCTGTGCACTGTCCCATAGGCAGCCTTACTGGTACTGAACATCTTTTTTAAATCTTCACTTTACACAGATTAGAATTCTGTATTTGTGGATATAAAAGTCAGAGATCCTTCAAAGTACAATCTTTATTCAGGAAAAATTTTAGAAACACATAGGGCATCCCCAATCTTTTTATAAAGCTGTAATAAATTCTTACTTCTCTCTGGACAATACTTCGACCCACTTCAAAAAATTCTTTAAATACTCCACATCAGTCACCCGGGCCTGGAAACTTGGCAGCACCCTAAGCATTAGTGATCTAAGTCTACTGCATCTAATTAAAGATGATCCCTTTCCATATTGGTGTCCCTGCTCTGGACATCTTGTTCTAGTTGCATTATCAGTTTTCAGTGTCTAGTTAGGACCAAAATCTGATTAGATTTCCCCTCAAAATCTGTTGGTTTTAACCTACTCATAGAAAGGAAATCAGGCACTTTGTTAATTAATACTGCATTATAAACCAAGGAATATTTTACTGGGCTTAATTTAGGCATCAGACAAGTTAAAATGCAGAGCTCTTTCAGCATGCAAGAAACACTGAAGTGTGTTCTATGGTGCAGCAAGCACTGGAATTAATGTTGTGCTGCTTCTCATTCTCCAGAAAGTTTAAAGTATCCAGGCAGATTAAACTGAGAAGGGAGCTGAGGAAATGCTAATTGTCCCATGTTTCTCTGGAACCCTCATTTATTTTTTTTTTTACAATTCTGAGCAAATTGTCATTAGGAATTTCTGCTGATGGGTGCACAGAAGATTTAGAGATGCTTTGTAGGAATCAAAAAGAATTCCAAAATCAATTGATTTGAGCAACAGATGAACCCACTATCTGTACCTGCCCAGTGATCTAATAAAGGTTCCTCGTCAGCAGAATTGAAAAAGTCTAATTACTGGGATGATCTTTACTTGTTTTTAAAACCTAGACCAAGGAGTTTTTGTTTTATGGAGAGCTGTGGCTGACATAATCCTGAAGTTTGCATTCAGATCAGAACTTTTGTTCTGAGAGGAGATTCCCTTCACTGGAGCTGGACCAGCCTTTGGTTTGGGTTTTGGAAATGAGCAGAGCATACGATGTTTATTTGTGAATGATGAGGCCACTGGCAGATGTAATCCTCATCTGTGCCACCCTCCCTCAGTCTCATGGACCCTCAGAAGCTCAAGGTCACCCAAAGTGTGTGGCAAGGTCAAGAACCAATCCAGTCTGACTCTGCTTTTAAGAGCTTTCCCTCAGTGCAGCCACAAGCAGCCTCCACTGGTGACAACAACTGTGGCCGTTTGTCGTCCTCGAGCCATCACTCCCTAGGGTGGGCTCTTAAACTTCTGCAGCACTCACAAAATCTCAATGGGTTCTGCCAAATGAATTAAGAGCCCTTACAGCTTCCATGCTGTGTACCGTGGATTTTGAAAAACTTGTGTCAGTAGAGCAGTAAATCTCCCGGAAGCCAGGGGAGGCAGTGAGGAAAAGAGCACGGATGGGGAGCAGTGCTGTCACGTTTGCCCAAGTGAAAACTGTAAGAAACCATTTTGGTGGGCAATTGTATAAATCAGTGATAAATAATTGAATGAACATGAACGATTTGGGAATCTTTTCCCACTGCTAAAGCCCCAAAGCAAGTCCAATAGAGTTTTTTCCTTGTGCTTCTGAAGCTGTGTTACTCTAATGATTGTTAAAATTTATATGATTTTCTGCTTTAGTTCCCCACTGGGGTAAAAAAGGGCTGGACCTATCACATTCCTGAACACTGAGTATTCCCTGTGGGAGATATTAATGTTGATGAGTCTTTTTTCTTTCATTGCCTTTCTTAAACAAGCAGGCTGAAGGATGGCACCTCTTACATTTTGTAGTGTGACAACAGATGTGTTTCTCCTGAAATGTGCAACTCAGAATTTTTTTCCAGAGCCTGGCTTAAAGATGTCATTGCACAAGCCTTTTCATTAAAAACCTGATTTTTCAAGGCTCTGTAATCTTTCTTATAAAAGCTGGATCAAGACTGGAACTGAGCATCTGGAAGGTCAATTTAGTGGTGGATATTTCCTTATTTTTCTTGGGTTTTTTTTTTGTTTTGTTTTTTTTTTTTTTTGTTTGTTTGTTTTTGGTTTGGTTTTGGGGTTTTTTAGTTTATTTTTTTGGTGTTTTGTTTTGTTTCTATGAATGAAAAACAGCTAAAAATGTTGAAAGTGAGAAAAGAAAGAATGAGCAAAGGTGTCTTCCATTTTTTAGGTATCTGGGTCAATTTGGGTTGAGCCAGATTTGTTTTCTTCTAGGTCCACCTGCTGACATGTTAGTGGGGTTTAGATGTAGCCTGTAGGATCCTGTCAATAGGGTTCAATCAATTTACTTTCTGTGGGCAGGGAAAACTGTGATTTCTGCAAGAGTTTTTTCCCTTATAGAAAATTATAAATCATAGTTAAAGTTCAACTTAAAGGGATGCTAAATCTAATGCAGATTATTATAATCATATAATCAAACTGATTCCAGCACAGGTTTGCCTGGCACTGGAGCAAGCTCTGTTTACCAAAGTCAATTCTTAGCAAGTTCCATTTACCTGACTCGTGTTCAATCAATAAACCTTCCTCTTGTCAAAATGTGCATCATGTCAAGGTCTTGCTCGATGCATCTTCAGCCCAAGAATCAGAATTGTTATCCCAGCCCAGCAAAATGGTCGTTTTATCTTCCCCTAGTCAAGAATTGACATTTTTCTTTTCCTCAGATGTTAAAACCAAGAAGCTTATCAGCTTCTATGCAGACCTGTAGTGAAGCTTTTGTGCCAGGGGAGAGTTTTGAATCGTGTCCAGCACCCTTGACAAATGCTGAATTGCTGCAAAGCACCTTCCAGCTGGAAGATAACTTCATTATCTGGTGTTATTTGCCTCTTGCTGCCTACAAGTCCTGTGTCAAACCTTCAGGGCTGACCTATCCACATAGTGCTGCTAGACTGGGCTAAACGACCTCATCTATCACTTCTCTCCCTCTGACTTGTTATATACACCTACATTCATCAGGGAACCTCAGCTAATCATCCCCATCAGGATGGGAGTGGGAGCTGGACATGGGAATTCTTACTCAGAGTTACATTCCTCTGGAACTCGCTGCTCCTGGAACTCTACCTGACCTTTAGCTCCAAAAATGTTTCAGGATAAGTTATTGCTCCAGCCCCACTTCCCCTCCTTCCTGCATAGCAGAAAGTGAAATAAACAGTTAGAGGAAACCTGTGTTCATTTGGCTTTGTATCCGTTGCAGCAAAAGAAGTTAGGAGAATTCTGTTTTGCATTCTACAGTGATTAAGCTGGATAAAATTTTAGCTTGTGTTTTGCACTCTCTGGAGATCTTTGGGTCTGCAATTTCTATTACTCCAGATCTGCCTGCCTGCCCCCCTGCTTGTTGAATATTATCTACTTTTTCTGCCATCTCTTCCTACTTAGTACGCTGAATGAGAGCACTAATTAGACTCTGGTGCCAATTTACTGATGCACCATCTTCTGCTCACCCCCTGAGAGAGGGATTAGCTAAGCACGACAGCTCTTCGTCTGAGTTACTGGCATATGATATTTGTTGTAATTCTGTCATGACTGATATCTGCAGAACATGCAGTTATAGCCTTCTTTCCATACTGAAATCTACAGAGGATTCTTTCATTTCCCTTGAAGGACAATCATACCCTGTGCAGCTCTCTTCGCAGTTTTGTGGCTACAGGAAGTTTCTAGACCCCTTTTTTTTTTTTTTTTAATGGTGGGTGGGAGAGAAACATTGACTTTTAAGGCCCAGTATAGTTTTTCTTCCTCTACAGAACCACGTTGTCTTTCCAGCCATGGCTATAGAGAAATTTGTTATGGTGAGATAAGCTGCACATGCAGTTCACTGTAACTAAATTTAAAGTAATGAGGTAAGGGAGTATATTTACAGTTTTAACAGGAGCCCACCACAGAATACAGAGTAACATGGGAACCTGAGTGGATTGTGAATAACCCATTTTATCTATCTGCATAATGTTTATCGGCAGCACATAGAGAATGAGTTTGGAAGGCGTGAAAGCTGTTCTGATATAAAACAATGCAAAAGCAGGGCTGAATTTCAAATATTGTGAAACTCTGTGCGTGATCTGATAAGGGCAAGATCAGAATGCTGCAAAATGGAGCACACAGTCAGTTCTTGTACTGCAATAACCCTGAGGACCCCAGCCAAAGACACGGATGTTGTAATTCTGACCATACTGGCCAATGCCAAAAAGAGCATCTCAGGCCCAGCAGGATCTGCTACAAGACATGGCAGTGATAAAAGAGGTGTGAGCAGACTGGCTATCGCAGAGGTCTTGGCAATGACAAGTGATTCTCAAGGCCAACTGCAGTTCACTGATTTCCATTAGGAGTAGCTCGTTTCATGCTAAATCGGCCTGTGGGTATTTTGTTCTTGGTTTATATTTAGCTCTGCATAGACCAGACCAAGGCAGACAAACCTGCCTTGTTTATCATTATGGAGCTCCAGTGGAAAGGTTTTAAAAACCTCTTTTCCTCTGCTGCCTTCTGAAGTTCACTTATATAAAACAAATCCTCTGATCTTAGTGACTTCATGTTGGTGTAATTCGAGCCCTGAGAGAAGTGCAGTTCACCCATTTAGTGTTTTGTAGAAAGACACCAAAGTAAATCCACCTTCCTGGTTTAGGGATTTTGTTCTGAAGCTGCTTTTAGATATTCATTCTCATACAAGCATTCAGCAAACTGGTGTACCCAGGTAAGGGGACAGACAAACAGGGAAATAAAGGATGTACTGGTAATAAATAAATTTTCCCTCCAAGATTGGAAACACATGGATTAGTTTGATTTAATCCTGAGCAAAGTCAATTAAACAAAACACATGCACACACAAAACAAAACAAAAAAACTAAACAAAAAAAAAAAAAAGAAAAAAAAGAAAAGAAATCTGAGGGTAGGAACAGCAGGGATTAATACATTTTCCTAGCAGTTGAAGAGAATCATAATAGAACCAGAGGTTTCTAGGATCTTGCTGTGGAATTTTTGTCTTTGAATCTGCAGCACTGGAAGGTTTGTGTTCCCCACACAGTGATAAATTCTCGTTTACAAACTGGACTGAGAAGGAGGAAAGAGGGAACTGAGTGGAATCAATTACAAACCATATCAGACATTTAAGTTTAAACACAAGACCTTGCAAAGGCTTGCATGAAATCTTACTAGCAATATAAACAGGACCGGTGCCAAACTAAGCACCAGAAGTATTCAATAATAAAATACAGCTGTCTCCATTGGCACCTACCCATGAAAGTTTGTCATTTTTACTGTTAGAAATGCTGACAAAGAGAAACCTAAAAAATGAAAACATTTTTTTTCAGAAGAGGGAGGTTTTCATGAACTGCAACCTAAATATTCATTTAACACTGGAACATTCCATAAAAATAATTTATAACATAATTTCTTCTTAGAAACGCATTTTGACAGAGTTCCTTTCAAAGACTTTGGTCGAGCTTGGCAATGGTGGTAGCTTTGCTTTCAAATCCATAACTCTTAATTATTAAAAGACTCTCTATACACTTCTCTTGGATTCTAGGGAGGCACATCAAAGCAGGGGCCCCTCTTTGCTTTGGCTTGGTGCACATGGTGTCAGCTGAGGAGGAAACGAGCCCAGCCCAGCCCCGTGGGCAGCCCAGGCCTGAGCTCTGGGAACCTGAGACACAACCTCAGTCCCAGGAAACTTGCCCAGGTCAGAAGTGCTTCTGGGAGGGAGGCTGTGCCCAACTGGACCCTACGTGGAGGCTGCTGCAACACCTCTGACCCACTCCAACTGTGTTGGCAAAGTTTTCCCTCTTCCAGTAGGACACCATCCATTTATCCTGTAAGGTCTTCCACAAACCTTCTCCCCCACCTGCAGTTCTGATGTCTCTGAGCAGTCAGAAGGAAATTCAGTGGTCCCACCTCAGAATTCTCTAGTCTCCCCTATGACTAAAATCCTGTGTTTTTAAGGCATAATGATAATAATAACAATGATTTTTCTGAACTTGTAGTGACAATGAAGGGATGTATTTGCTTGCTCTTCAGATGACCTACTCGGAACTGTACCTGCATTATTTTTTTTCGTACCAAGACTGAGGTCTTTAAACCAAGAGACTATTAAGTGTGTAGAATTCCAGACTAATGCATAGGAAAAAAAACAGTAAAACTCTCATCTTGTTAAAATTACAGTTACTGTACTGTTCTGCTTAAAATACTGCAGTCATAAAATTCAGATTGAAAATTATATGAGCAGTCTCAAAGCAACTGCCATCAACAGTTCTCCTTGTCAGTCCTGTACAGTTTAAGTACTGATTAAACTCTACAAAGATGGTCAAAAATGACATTTCAACATTGTAGAGCTGGCTGGGCTCTGGGAGTGCTTTGAGCTGGCAGGTTATGCACAGGCCAGCAATTATTAATGTTTTACTGAATGACATTGAAAGTAATGAGAAGACACTGTAACTCTAAAGGAGTAATTTCTTTCAAGGCTAAGAGTGACTGTTATCGTTTTTTAAAATTCTATATTTATTCCAGCTTAGTTCTTAACTGTGATCCATGCCATGTAATAATAATGGAACTGCTCAGACAGCAATTTACCAATGTGCTTGAGGCCCTGTCAAACCAGTGGAGTGATGCCATAATCAAATTCATAATGTCTTATCTTCTTCAGATAAAGTAATCATCAAAGGAGTACTGGCATGAACAGAGAGAAAATCCAGGGCTCAGACATGCTCTAATGTACTGAGCTGTGACACAAATTGGGCTGTCCCTGTTTTGCCTTTCTTCTCTCTCCGTGTTTCCCATTGGTCTGCCAAGGAAATGCTTCTGGCTTTGTTTTGTTCCATCTTCTGAGACAAAGGATGTTTAGAAAGGAAAAAAGAATGGAAAGGGTTACAATTTCAGAGTGAAATGTCATGTTGTATTCCTCCCCCTCCTTTTTCCTTTTTTCACAGTTATTGGCTGGCATTTTAGAGAGCAAATCCACAGACTTGAGATTTTCAGGTAAATCAATATGTTTTAAAAAATGGAGTTAAGTGCATTATCTGTCCATTACTCCATTATGGTTTACCCTCAATCATGGAAGTGAGACCAAGGCTCCCAAAAGGCAAATCACATTTGTAGTTAACCTAAACCAGCTTTCCCATATCAGGGAACTATTTAAGGTCTCTTTTCTCCTTGGTAATTAATTAAGCACGTGCCTTTCACTAAGCATATTAGTAATACCACTGGAGTCAATGGAATGGTGAAACACAGCTGCTTATGTCTATAATATCCATAAAGAAAATAAGAAAGAAAGTCACTGATCAAGGGCAACAAGAATTAAAATTCAAATCTTTTCAGTTGGGCAGTAAAGCACACAGGGAAGAAAAAGATCTGATTTTTTGTTTTAGAGGCATCTGGTTTGAAAGGTAGTGAAATAATTAAAATGTTTTTTGTCTTCGTGGTTTGTTTTCTTTTTCAAATTTGTTTTCCTGACATTTGACCCAGGCCAACTTGAACATCCTTTTGTGCACTTGCTTGCAGTTGTTTCTGGTTTAAATATTTACTCAGGTCTTGATGCTGTGCTCACTTGAATGCTCCACTGATGTACATGAGGCCCAGGCTCTGGCACAGCCTCTTACATCTTCTGGGGCACTGCAAGGCAATTAAATCTCAGTTCTCCAGGGAGTTGAGGAAGCCCAGCTCCCAGGGACTGCAGGGAGAGGGGCACTGGGTGTAGTTTCAGGGCTGCGTCCTTGTCAGTATGCTAATTTTGCATAATTAGGAAATATCTGTTTTCCACTAATGTACAGAAATAATTAAACCATACACTATTTACATTCCCAAGCACTTCTCCACCTGTAACAAGGTAAGTATATATAAACAAAATATTTTCAGCCTTCCTTTCAAACACTGTTTGATTTTGTGTAGTCACTCATATTTTGTTTCCTAAAATGAATAATCCTCCTTCAAAAGTTGCAAAAAAGTTGGATAATTAAAGGGCCCAAGTGTAAATTTTAAAAAATGTTATCTTCAATCTATATTAAGATGTGTAAAGCCCACAATTGTACTATTCTGATGGGGGGAAAACACACAAAAAATCAGTATGAAAATGTACTGCTACACTACAGAATACTAATCACTCCTACACAGAGAGAGCCTTCATTTTATCTGCTTTTGCAGAAGGTTTTTATAAAGTCAGATTTTAGAATAACTAAAATCCAGTACAACTGAAGGAGACAAAGCTTTGCACTAGAACAAAGAAATGTTTTCTCAAAAAATAACAATGACAATCTGGTTTGTGCTTTTATAGCTGTGCATATTGTAGATGATGGATAGATGGTTACACAAGGAGAATATATAGTGAGCTGGTTATGTTCCCCATTAAAAAAAATCCCAGGCAACTAAGCTTCAATGCAAATTCATGTGATGTGTCTGCTGGCAGATTTGGCTGATTGTGGATATTAGGCTCAGTCCTGCTCAAAATAGTGCCAAACATAATTTATAATTCACCAAAGACAGAATGATCCCTCCTGGATTCTGGCTGGAAAAGTTTGAGAAGGAGCTTCTCCCTTTCTTGTGACCTTGCACATACCAAGACTTGCAGGTCCAGTTCCCTCACCACAACTGGACTGAAATGGACTTGTGCATTCCAAAGAAATAGTCCCTGAAACCTGGATAATCCATTTGGCTTGAATTGAGTATGAATCCTTCAGCAGAGAATCCTTCCAGGACAAGGATTTTTTTGGAGCACTTTTGTCATTTTGTCCTGTATGATTTTACAGGACACAAGTTCTGGTCCACCCCTCAAATTCCTTGGCACTACTGAGTGCCAGAGGTACTTGAGCTCTGATCGTTGGAGAACGTGCTCTTGTTTCCTGCAGAGGGCAATTCGCCTCTGCCTGAGTTTATGAGAGAAGTATTACAATGATAGGAAGAATGAGAGGTTTAAAAAAAAATAGTTCATAAACTTAAAAAAAACCCAAACCTGTTTTGAATTATTTTGATGAGTTTAATCCTTTGCCCCTGTATCACATCAATGCTTTAATTCAAGGTTTTCCTTATCAATAGTTCCTTTGGTATTGTGGAAGATAAAACCATCAAAAGGCTTTAGAGGGATTTTTTGACTTCTTGCTGTTGCTGTTGTTCATGTTGATGATAGAATTTGGGCTTCAGATAAATAAATCTTGATTACGATGGTGGATTGAGTGCTTCACAGGAGGAGCTGTGGCCAACCTGTCTCCATCTGAGCCAGCTCATGTCTGCAGCAGGATAACCACATTTTAACTGTATTGTACTTTGTGGAAGCAGTGTCCTGCTCCACTGCCAGCTCCTGCCTTTCACCACTCCATCACTCACTGGGTTCTCTTCTTCGCTGCATCCTGAGGGTGTATTTTTGTAGTAGAGTTCACTGCAGCTTTTCCTTCCTTTTGCTTTAGCCAGTAACACCCATCATATGGAAATAAATAACTTATCTTCATAGAATTGTGAAATGCTGTGTTCATACATCTTAAGTAATGACTTCACATATTCCATGGTACCAGCTGCTAAGTTCATAGGACAGAATCCTTAGTTTCTTGGGAAGTCCAAGCACACTCTGTCAAGCCAATGACCCTGAGGTGGAAGAGTCCATGTTACTAATTCCCATGTGTTAAGTGGAGATCCTGCTTCCTATGCACAAGCTGAAGTCTTCCAACTGTGATGCTTAAGGAACTTTAACGATTACACCAGAGAAGTATGGTGGAACAATGACTGACCTACAAATACATGTCCAAGTAGAAAGGATTATTTTCCTTGGACATGTTACTAAAAACATGGTCCACAGAGCACTGAGAGAAAGAAAGAGATTCGTGCTTGGCTTTGGAAAGTTCTGTCTCAGCACAGTGAGACACAGCCGACCTCAGTGTGTCGTGTTTACAAGCAGAATTTAAACAACCAGGATAAATCATTGTCAGTGATAGCAACAGGAAGTTAATCCAACAACCTTGAGAACATCATTGCAATCTCTTTCACACATTTTCTCTTTCCAATGTCTAAGTGAAATCTTATTTCTGTGCCGAAGTCTTTGGGGCTACAGAAAGCAAAACTATCAAAGACACCTACATATCTTTGCCTTGAGCAACAAATAAAAAGCAGACACAACAGAAGAGAAAGCAGATGGCCTTGCAAGTGCCCTGCAGAAGATCCTCCAGGTCACACTTGGTAGGTGGTGAAGAGAATCTATTCTGCAATGCCTCTTGTAGACATTGTCTCCCTTGTGCTTGCCTTAACAGATGCCGTGTGATCCCTTTTGAGTCTGATTCCCAATTTGAAAACTGCTTCATTTATGAAACGTGAATGCTCAGTGTAAGACATCAACAAGCAGAAGTTCTCCATCTGATCTAGATTCCTTTTCTTGTCAATGAAGAGAAATTGAATGCTCTGACCTATTTTAGATGCCTGCCATCAAACAGAGTTGCATCACCCAAGGTTCTTACCACTGATATTAAAGGAAGTTGTGATGACTCGCTCAGACAAGGATTTCAACACTGTCAGTGTCTCAGACTAGGTGAGACAAGTCCTGCCCACAGCTATGTGGGTATTATGTGCCTTAATGAATCACAACCACAGAGAATTCTCCAGTATTTTTAGAGATGGTAGAAATCCGATGGGTTTGGTTTCCTGGCAATACTTGCATGGGAAATGAAAGAAATGAAATTCTGTGGTATTTTGAAATTGTTTATTCAAATTTTCACTGGCATTTTTTTTAAGCTTTCATTTCTTTGGAGAGTGTAATTTTGATGTTCTACTTTGAGCTTTTTTGAAAAGTGTATTTTAAACCAATATTTCAAACTTTAGAAAGAAAAACTGACCTCAAAACAGAACAGGGGACTGTTTCCTATAGAGATTTGTAATGATCCTTTTTGAACTCTGAAGTTTTATTCAAGATGAAACAGTCATTAAAAATTAATGTGTCATTCCTGTTGAATTCTTCCTCTTCACAGAAAAGAGGCTGGACATGAAAAATGTTCCCATTTTGAGTATCTTGTTTCTGGATGGGATGCTGTGTGGGAGAAAGGTGCCAGTAATCAGTGCCTGGAACAGATGTTCCTTACAGATGTTGATCCTGACTAATGTTTGTGTTATCCATAGAACTGGTTCTGTTACACTGCATAGGCTCTTAACCCCTTGAGTCAGAGTATGCCACAAGTTAATTATAGAATATGTCAGTGTTAATGCAACTCTTGGATTTGGATTTTTGATTTTTATCTTTTCTTCCTGGGGTTCAGAACTACCAATAAAATCAGACGGAGGCTTAGGTAGGTTTCTGACACTCTGTGTCCCAAAACTTCATTTGTACTCAGGCCCAAGGGGTTGTTACTTCTTTCTCTGCTGCAAATATCTACCAGAGGAGGCACTGAGCCAAATATTTATAACCAATTTTTATTTAACTGGCATTCTTTGGAAAAACAAAAGTTAACTCTGTTGAGATTGCCCACTAATTAAAATGAATATCAGTTAGTTACAATCAATCAAGTTGCAGTTTGAAAATGCTCCCACTGCTCTACTGCTCCAGCAGAGCCCAAATCGTGAGCCACTCGTGTTGCTTCATGTGGCCAGGATGCACCCAAACAATTTCATCCAACTCCTGAAGAATTTTACAGCTGTCATGTCTCTTCTTCTCCTTCAGTTAATAGCCAGCCAAAGGGACATAAAACTCCTAGTCCAACATTAAACATGTAGAACGCCTTCCTTGTAGGTCTGGACAAGTGGGACAACTTGTAAATTAAAGCAAGACTACACCAGCTGGCTGATGGCCAGAATTGGTCTCTGGGGAGGACTTTGGGAGTGGTAACTAACCATAAGTACCCACAGCCTGGTGGTGTTTAATGGAATGTTGGCAGACATGCTGTACAGTACTAATAAATTAGTAATGAGAATTAATTAATAATAGTTTGCATTCATGTGGCACATTCCTTCCTGCAATTTACTTCTCATCTGGCTAAACAGGGACATGAGGAACAGTTTATCTTGTGGTGATCTACCTTTGTTTAAACTGCTTTTGCATCTTCCATCTCACCCTCTCTACATTCTGTCAAGGTTTCCTCCTGCGCCTGAATTGTGGCTCTCTCATGGGCTCCTCTGTGTTCTCTGCCAGTGTGCACAGCCTTGTGGAGGTGCCATACTGACTGCAGAGCTCGAGGGGAGGCCTCTCCAATAATCACTAGATCTGAGGGATTGCCTCCCATGTCCCAGGATTTATTCCACTTTTCAAAAACTCATGTTATGTTGGTGGTTCTTGCTCAGCTGGTGCCCTCTGGGAATACCTGGATGCTTGTTTGGTCCCCACTGAGTCTTCTACCTGTGTTTGTGCCCACCTGTAGAGTTCCACCTCTCTTTATTGAATGTTTGTTCATTCCACTTCACCAGTCTGTCAAAAGCCTTTTGCATTCTCTTGTCTTTGCAGCATTTTTTGGTGCGTTCTCATCGCCAAAATCAATGAGGAAAACATTGACTTAGCGCCAGATGAACAATTGCACCACACTTATTGTTCCACTGATCATCACTACCTACAGAAGATTTTATGACCAGTTATAAATTAATTTTATAGATCTCGACTATGTTTTCCTCATTAATTTTTGAGATAGTATATGAAATATTGAAGTTATTAATATAAATAAATATGGAATAGGCACCTTTTTCCTTATCTGCAGCAGAGCTGATCCATCAATGAGAGATAGGCCAATTCTAAAGTAAGAAGTTGGAATTCAGAGAAGGGAGGAAAATAGTTGCAGCTCCTTCTTTGATGCTGACAAATCCCTGGATGATGTTAACTTCCACCTTCATCTTTTTTTTTCATTCAGATGCTTATAAAAGCATCGTTGGTAGTTTATTGTGCTATTTGTCTGATGATTCAAGATTTTTGACCTCCTATTTTCTGGCTTTCCTTACCCTCCCAACCCCATTTAAAGACTAAATGTTGGGATTGACCTTTTCCAAACATTTGTACTTGATCTACTCTCCACAGAGAGTAGATCAATGTGTCCATGATCCCCACGAAGAGCTCTCAGATTGCTTTTGCCAGCTCATAACACACCCTAATATAAAATAAATCAGACACAATGCATAGGAAATATTTGACTGATCTTGAACTTGCTGGAGCTGCAGAATCTCAGCATTCAGTGCATTGTCCCAGCTCATCTCCTAATTGATCTAATCCATCTCCACATCTCCAGGTCATAATTTTGTTTGGCTGATGTTCTTTCAGGAAAAATATTTAGGAACCTTTCCTGAGTTTTAATAAAGCTTCATAAATAAAAAAATCATGGCTGTTCCCCAGCCAAGACCATGTCCCAGATACGTGTGTGAATTGAACCCTCTGCTGGTGAATGATCTTTAGCAAAAAATTTAGCCCATTGCAAATACAAAATAAATTTGCCCAAACATTCACTAAAGAAGCTGAAATTACCTGATCTATCTCATGCTAAAAGGTGCACCTGGATCTCTAAAATAATTACAATGCACAATGATTTATTAAGATGCAAGTACCCATTTGTGAACCTGACCATAAAATTTATGAAAATCAAAGGAATCTAATAAAAATCAACACAATGTTTATAAACTCAGGAAAAACTTCTCTTTCTTTTATGAATAAAAAACTAGAGAAAAACTGTTGTGAATTCAAACAAAAGTGATCTTTTCTGAGAACTAAAGTTCTACCTGGTCAATGGGAAATATTTTATTTGACCTGAACTGAAATTTTGAGCCTTTTAGTTTGTCTTAAAGGAGGTTCATTTTTAAAACATTACCTGAACTTTTACATTAAAATGCCAATTTGAAAAAAAAATTGTTCAGTTGGGAGAATATCAAAATGAAAACTTTTTGGCATTTCTGAAACAAACATTTTAGATAAAAAATGACAACATGAAATGTTTTGACATTTTGAAAAATGTCCCCTTTTTTTCAATCTGAAACTTCACCAAATTTAAATTGAATTTACTGTTTGTCTAGCAAATGAGAATTGCTTGCGTTGGTAGTTTTCCCTGGATAAGCAGCTAATCTTCCTGCCAGGTTAGCAATGAAACATCAGCCAAGGAACTGTACAAGCAGGTTGTAAAGCAGTTCTTGACTTATTGCAGCTCAGATTTGGACTATTTAGTGATTATCTATCTGTCTGTCTATCTATCTATCTATCTATCTTCACTTTTGATCACAATGTCCAGCTTTCAACTTAGCATTTCTGTGCTGTACAGAGAAATAAGGGAGAGAGAAATTATTACTGTTAAGCAAGTGAGAAATTTCCCATTGCGTTAAAATTCTATTTTTATTTAAAAACCTGTCTAGTGGAAGATATATGAAAGTTCATTACAGAACAAATAGTTTATCCATTAAACAGAAGCAAGTCCATAATCCTGAATGAGTTTTTAGAGTTTACTACAGCTAAATTCTTAAATTAAACCACCCCCTTCCAACATTCCAAAATAAGATCAGACTCTGCACTGAAGCAGGGCCATGGAGTAGTTGGTGCTTGCACTGCATTTTTGGGAGGGGTTTAGCTGAGCACAGCCTGGGTTCTGCTCCAAGATCCTTCTGCTGCCTCTCCTGAGTGCAGGGCTGGAAGGAATTGGTGGCTTCCCATGGGAGCACTGTAAGAGTTTGAGAGGGGAAGAAGAGGAGTTCTGGTGCCATTGGGTGGAAGACTCTGGAGAGGCACTAAAGCAAGTGGAGAGCACTGAGCAGCTCTCATTTCTGTTCTCTCTGGTGTGATTTAACTTAGAGAAGCCTTTCAGTGTTCAGGAAGAGTCAGGGTAGGCTTAATATTGGCACTTCCATTTCAAAATGGAGATGGTTTTACATCTCTTAATTCTGGCTTCTTGCCCTCCTTGGAATTAAGTATCTGTGGGCTCCTTCTTTGATTTTTAGGGGATTTCTTAATCCTCCTGGCTCTAGTTTAAATAGTGCAGGGCTTTCATGTTTCTTATTAGCTAATGTGAGGAAATTGAATAATGTGAGGTTATTAAAAATTACCCAGAATTTAGATGAATGGGAAAAAAGTGTGCCCACTGCAGTAACTCCTGCCCATCACCTGGGCTGTGTGGATCCCTGCCAGCCAGGGTTCAGCCCACTGTGCTGCCATGTGTAAATTACCTCCCTAAATGCAGCAAGCGAACAGAGCTGCTCCATGCTGAGTCCTAAATTGACACCAAAAGGGAAACTTCCATCCAGATTGGAAATATAAGGAAATTGAGCAGACTTACCAGTAGCACAAAAAGTTCTGAAACCACAACGGTTATTAAATAAAGCAATTTTTTTTTCTGCAGACGTTAAGTCAGTGTTTAAAAATACAAACATCTAGATAATTAGAGGAACTTCAAATCTGTCTTCATAGTGTTTCAGCAGGATGACATTGTCAGCTATTCTATTTTGTATTGATTTCCACAAAGCTCAGTTATTCCCAGCCTTCCATTTCAAATGCAGCACCTTGTTTTCCTGTATCTTGAAGCAAAGAAATTAGATAAAAACTATTGATTAGCAAGGCACAGAGGGGAGTGATGTCTGTAACCTTCCTTTGTCTTGCAGCTCTGCAGCTGAGGCAGCAGTAATAGGATTCTGTGCGAGTGCGACTGTGATGAGGTCACACTGCTGAGAAGGGAATGAAAACACTGCAGTCAGCGAGATCTCTTGCTTCTCTGATAGTTTTTGATATTGTTTGTCAAATTGCGATTTGAAGGTTATTTCTCTGGAGGCTAAAGTTGCCTTGCTTCTCTTACGCACTTGGCTGGGCTTTTAAAAATCATGCATTCATATAAACAGCTCCTTCTCACCCAAAGTTTCTGGCTCTTATTTGGAGCCAAAATAGGGAGCAAGAAGAGTTTCTCCTGAAATTTTCCATCATTGTGAGATTAGAGCAGTTATTTGTTAAGATAAGTTGGATTTGTTTGGCCTCTCTGCCTCTTCTTCCTCCCATCTTTTTCATGATGGTGCCACAGTCATCTTCAGTTCAAAACAGGTTCAATAAACACTTTCAAGGCACATGAGCCGTGAAGGTTTATGCTGATTTAGTACATAATGGTGTAGCATTTATTGGTATCATTACTCAAGAAAGAGATGAGGAAATTCCTCATTTCATTTGCTTTGGGGAAAAGGCGTTTTGTGACCTGTCTTGGGCAACTGCAGAACTGAACAGAAAGTTCAGAATAATGAATAATGCTTTCTTGTTCTGAGTGGGCTTTACCACTGTTATTCTTATATTTCTTCATAGCACTGAAACAGCTCATAGAGGTGACAAAGAGAAAACTGAGGGTCATAGAATCAGAGAATGGTTTGGATTGGAAGGGACTTTAAGGATCCTCTGTTCTAACAGAACCTGCCCTGGGGTTCAGGGATCTATTTCCTGGGAGAGGTGTCAGTGTCAAATACAGGATAAACACAGATTACCTGGCCCTCAGGACTCTACTTTTGGTGCATAAGGCAGCTGCATTCCTCTCTTCCCACAGAGGAAGAAACCACATGGGGCATGCAATGTCTTCCACTAATCAGGCCTTAGGGGGTTTTCCTCCCTTTGGAAAGCTCCCTTGCCCTAGTTCTCCTCCCGTAACAAGACACTGGCAGATTGGTATGGAGATAGCTGGCTAAGAAAACTCTCCAAATAAACTTCTGGAATTGCATGGTGGTAACAGGATGCCTTCAGCAGGCAGCTGCCTTGTCTGTCTGTGTAAAAACAAGTATGTCAGGTCAAGCTGCATATTTTGAGGTTTGATGTCCCACCCTCTCAAATAAGTGATGTGGGAAGGAGTCTGCTGGGAAAACTCCTTCCCCAGGCTTATTACTGTGGGGGTTTTTGTGGGAAGCACTGAGACTTTCCCATCCCCTCCTTTCCCCCATGTGATGCTCTGTGATCATAACACATGAAACTATCTCAGGCTTCCAAGAACTCCTCCAGTGCTGAACAAGCACACTCTGGTTGTATTTCTTTAGTCTTTGTTCTATCCTCTGTGATCCTGAGGACATCGTTTTTTGCCCCCTTTGTTTCTTCATCCATGTGAAGAAGGTGATATTTCCTTTCTTGAGGGTGGTTGTGAAAGGGGTTTTTTTAATCCCTTACCAGATGTTGGGTGCTGTGGGGGAGCAAAGCATCTTGCTGTAACTGATTTATTTATAAGGGAAAGCTGATGCTACTTTAGAGATCCTTTTTTTCACCCTCTCTCTCCAAGTAATCTGCTGGAAAAGGTGTTCTCATTTGCTGTTGTTTTTCTACCATTTGTATCTTCCTCATCCCATTTATGTCTGTGTTTAGGGTCCTGATGAAGCAGCCCCACAGGTTAAAATAAGAGCTGTGGGAATATTACCTCCAGACTGCCCACTGAATGGCTCACTGAGGGCTGGACAGCTGGAATCATCCAGCGTCTGATGAGCTACCTGCCAGCTGAATGGATGGAATTGCATCCTGTTGGTCCAGGACTGCAGTACTTATTGTCTCTTTAGCATTCAGCATCAGCTCTATGCTCCCAGAGAAGCAGTAAGAGTGGAGACTCAAAAAGATGTTAGAGGAAAGCAGTGAGTGGGGGAAAAGGCTTGAAATTGCATTATTCTTTAGAAAAGGGGCAATTGCAGTGAACGAAACTCAAACAGCACATTCTTCAAGTCTCTAGAGGGGCAGAACTTGGCTGAGAGTTCTTTTTTTCATCCTGCATTGTTTCAATGGATAAGTATTTTCTCTTAATTCCCACTTATCTTTTCGTTTGACAGATTTTTTTTTTTCCCCCACCCTCACCCAAAATGTATTGCTGAGTGTGGCATACCCAAAAGGACATGTGACTGTGGTGAGAACAGCCTCTGGTGCTGGAAAGAAATGAAACCCCAGTCCAGCACAGTGAGAAGGGTCACAGTGGTACATGAGCAGGCATCCCAACAATATCCAGAGAGAATCTGGCAAAACAATCAAAATCATCTTTACCCACAGGACTTCAGCAAATTTTGTATTTAATCCTTAAATATTCTTGGCCACTATTTGACATATTTTCATGCTTGGTCATTTGTCTCTTAGCAAGATCTAAAGGACTCAGCCAGGTGCAAAGATAATTGTTTCCTTATTTTAGGCAGCATCTGCTCAGCCATCTGGGAGGCTCATCTGTAAAAGGTGACAGGCTCAGGTAGCAGCCTGCAAGTCCCCACCTCTGGAGCTCTGGTGGCTTCCAGCCCTGCTCAGACAAAGCCTGTGTGACCCAGAGTGAAGAGCACTGGGCAAAGGGAGTGCAGCTCTGCTGAGAAGAGTGAGCCAGGCACCTCAGGAGAATACAAGGAGCAGGAGAAACATGTTTATCACAGAGATAAATACTGCAGTCTCAATTTTCTATAGTTTTGCTCCGACCCCAAATTACCCTTCCTGTTAAATGCTTCTGTTTCCCCATATATTATATTAATCTGTTTTATTTTAAAGGGCTGTTTATCAGCAGCCTGGGTGAGTCTTGATTGCCAATTCTCTGCATTCAATGCTGCTGAAGGACCATGACTACCACAGTTTTAATGGTTCTGTGATCTGTAACTCCACACATCTGGTATTGGTGACAGTTTATCTCCTACCCCAACAGATGATTTGTAGGAAACTTCTCTGAAATACAGGGGGTGGTAAGAATCTGGCATGGGACAAGAAGGGTGAACACAATCTCTGGTGTTCTCTGCACAGCCCTCCTGCCCCCCGTTCATGAGCAATAGGAATATTGTAAATAATGAGAAATAATAATGTCTTTCTGGCAGATACCAAGAGGGATTTGTGTGGGGTGCAGACAGAGGACTCAGGTTGGGTTGTTGGGTGCTACTTGTTCTTTGTAGCTCTGTTGCTAAACAGACATTTTCATCTCTAAGTACTTGCTTGCTTTCCTTTGTTAGCCCAAAATGCCAAAATTAGATGCATCTAATATAGAAAGGAAGTCAGTTTTGTTTAATTTATCTCAGATTTATTTTGTGACATTTCCTGGATACATTTACGCATCACATTATTAAACAGGAGTTTATTTTCTGGAGGCTAGAACTTCAGCTTTTGCCTATGTTTCAGTAAGACAGGAATTTAAATACTGTCAACATGCTGAGAAATTAGAAAGTCTTTCAGGTGTGTTTTGCAGGAGAAAGTTCAGAGCTTCGCTATCTCTCCTAATAGTTGCCCTAGGGCTTTTTCAAATGTATAATCTGATTTTTCCACTCATTTGAAATGTAAAAAAAGAATTTTCAGAGAAGAGAGAGAAATCCATCTGAAAATAATATTTGTTTTTGCCAATTTGCTTCTTTAATTATGATGATAAATTTCCACTATTTGGCAACAGCACAAAGCAATAGGCTCTTGCATGTCTTTGTTCCTTCAGGAGGAATGGACAAAGTGGGTCTTGTTCAGAAAGCAAATCCCTATTTAGTCACATAATTCTTGTCGCTCACCCTAGCAAATGATGAGAAACCCCTTTTTTTGCCTCTCCTGTCAGAAGGATGTTTGGCTGTGACTCAGAAATAAACCTTTTTTTTTTTTTTCTTGAGAACAACTTCAACTGACTCAGGACAGAACTCAAGTGAGGAAGTTGTACAATGTTTTAATCTGCCTTTATGTCTCAGAAATGCTCAGCTACAATGAGGAACATGCTTATATACACATTAACTGCCTCAGTAAAGGTGGTTCAGAGGTGGTGATAGGCCAGTGGAGCAGCTGACTGAAATTTGGGATTGTTCCCAACAGGGAGAACCTAAAGGAGGCTCAAAGCTCCAAATGCCTCAGAAGTGGTTTTTTTGGATGACTCCAATACCAGTTTTGCACCTTGAATCCATCTCCTGAGCAATGGATCATTTAAAAACTGTTTCTGGGGTCTAGATTTAATAAAAACATTTAATTAAAATATTCAGATATTTTCCTGGAGTCTAGGTTTAGAAAATGAATTAATTTAAATCTCTCTTTTGTAGCAGCATACACAACCTTGTTGCTACATCTTCCTTTTCACTGCAAATGAAATATGTATACTTATAAATATATTTAAACTATATACTCTGCATTATGTTTTGTGGCAGGTACTTTATGATTTGGAGAGAAGAGAAAAATATTACAACATAATATATAAATATTCTCTATAGATTCTGCTAGCTGAACATTTATATTCATGGAACTATGGTCTGATAGGGGAGAAACCTGGAGTTTTCTGTCTGCTTAATTTCTTAATTTCCTTTGCACTGACTCGTGCCCTGTGTGTGCCAATATACCATCAGTGAAAAGTTTTGGGATGATGTTTTCATCAGGCAAAGGAGAAACCCTGAAGACAGTAAACACCCAATATGTAAAATGTTTTACAGTCCTTAGAATTCTGCAGACTAGTTCAAAATAACTGCAAAGCCCATTTTGTATTCAGAATATCTGAATGGGCCTTGGTTCTGGATAAGGAAGAGGGAGCAGAACTGGATGAACTGGGTGTATGAAATTCTTTATTCAAAAGCTTTATCCCTTTTCTGCTTTTGTATTTCCCACGACTGGATTTTCTTAATTTTTCCTCTACTGGATTGTTTGGCATATTCTTCATGCAAATGTACTGAAATCACTGGTCTGGTTGGGAGCTCTTCACATTCAGTTTATGGCATTTAGTTTTCAATTTTAGCCATATGGGCCTTTTGGTTTGGTTTCTGCCTCTTTTATTACTCTGTGCCTGCTTAATTGTAGCTTTTATGAAGAAATGGAGAAAGAGTCATAAAGACAATAAGACAAATCATTCCCAAAGCAAATATAATGAGGAGAAGAGTTGGAGAAATATTTACATGATTTGAATTTTCTGTCAGTGTTCCTAAAAATAGAACAAAGAATTAAATAAAATAGTTGGATGATTTGCTAGTGAAAGGAATAAAAAAAAATTGCAAACATGAGAACAAATGTTCATTTTTATTCTGAGAAGTAGTTCTTGGCAGTATTTCGGAAGCTCTAATAGACAAGACGAAATGTAGATTTTTATCCCACTTGAGCATAAATCAGAGCACTAGACTAAACAATATCTATTGTACAATGCACTGAATTCTTCTATTTTGTACAAATGTTCAATTAAATCTGTAAACTTAGTCTGTAAACTGTAAAGAGGCTTGGTCACCTTATCATCAGCCAGTTCCTCTGAAGGTCACTGCCACAGTCCTGCAGCAAAAATACATTCTGCATGGGGAAGCCTTCCAGTAGCTTTCCAAAATAACAGCAATTCCCTAATTACAGCATGGCCATGTTCGAGGTTACATTAATGGCCACCAGTGATGATAAATAGGAAGGCAATTGCATGAATGAAATCATAATTAGGGGAGCATGAGGTAGGTGTTATGTTAAACATCCAATGGAAAAAAAATTAACAGCGCTGCACAGGTGGGCTGAAATGATACATGTAAAACTTAACCTGCAACAATTCCACTTTCAGGAGACAAGAATAACTCTTACATCATTTGTTAACCAGTTCTGGGTTTTATTCACCAACCAGGGAAGCACAGGCTGGGTATGACACTCTCCAGATCTCCTCTCTGCTCTCCTCGAGGTGCTCTGTGCCTGTCCCAGCCTGGCTGGGTTTGATACCAGAACACTGAGTTTCTCTTCCCTAAAGACAGGCACCGGAGCTGCTCTCCTAGGAGCTCACCAGCTACTGGGAAAGGAGAAATTCAGCTGGAGCAGCAGGACAGTGGAGGTGCTCTGAGCCCAGTGCAAGCAAATGATAACTCAGATTTCCACTCAGAGCATCTCTGGGAAGGGTTTGATATGCTGTGTGTGTCACAGACGTGTGAAAGATTTGCTGCTGTTGAATTAGCAGAAACCCAGCAACATTTATACTGTTTAGGTTGCAAAGGTTTCCATCAGCACTAAATAGGTGATTTTTCATCGTTGCAGTAAGTGCAGTGCTAAGGTGGTATCTTATGTCTGCTATTGATTTCCCTGATGCTGCCTTCAAAATTGGTGGTTATGGCTGCATCTTCCTTCTTCTGTAAATGTCAGGGTCTCCAGGTGATCTCTGGAGCTCAAGTGTTTGTTTCTGTCTTTGCATGTTCTTGTGTTTCTGGTCTGAAATTACAGTGCTGCTGAATTTCCAGAAATTGGGTACATAGGTGTATCTTTAGGACTGCAGAACAACTGATCTTTCCTTGAGTGGGTCAAAGAGATGGCATTCAAGTCAGGGGTTTTAAATAGGAGGAGAAAAGGGGAAGAAACTGTTGCTGCCAAAACACCTTAGGATCCCCTGCTTTAAAGAATTTCATTCAGTTGCCCACATTATTCCAACTGTGATATAAAAATACACTGTCTTCCAGACTGGCACTCAATGTATTTTTCACACACAAAATACTCTCCTGAGACAGTCCACCCATCTCCCTGGAATGTGCCACTCTCAGTGAAGAAGGTACAAACCCTTCAGCTGCCTTTTGCAGAGCTCAGTGGCCTTCATGGGAAGACTGTTGCCTGACAGTGAGAGATGTGCCTGAGATATTTCTGGTACCAACCGTGGCTGTTTCTGGAGAAAGAGCGTTTTTCAGTATCACTCGTTTGGGAGACTGCACCACGAGATGCAGGAAGGGAAGGGAGGAAGGGAGGCAGAGTCATCAGTGATGGCTTTGGCTTCCTCCATTCTTGTGGCACCTCCCATCAGTGACCTGGTCAGCAGTGACTCATCCCAGGGCAGGTCCAGGTGCCCTGTGACAGATGCCTGCTGCCTCTTATCTCAAATAGCTTTGAAAATCTCCTTTGGCAAGAAGCCCAAGTGTGAAGGAACGATTCTGTTTTAGACCAAACTTGTAAAGAATCTGGAAAGGTAACAGGCTCTGCTGGCTGTTATTTCTGTCCCCTTCTCTGCTGTCTGCTCTCCAGATTAGTTTTTTAATCTGAATGTCTGGCTGCTTCTCATCTTGCTGATGCAAAATCTCTCAATGCCCAGCAGGAGAAAGGTTCTCATTGCTTTCAATAATCTTTGGATCTTGCCATTAGCTTCACTTAAGCTTTGGGTCTGGTTCTGCACAGATCAAAGGATTTATAGTCTCTACTCCAAGTTCTTATCCAGTTTTTCTGAGTTCATTTAACTCTGTAGATACGAAAGGTCTCAGTTCTTCAGTTGAGTATGAGCTCTATCTGCTGCTACCAATAACACAGATATTTAGTATAGGAAGGAAGGAAAAAAGGACATTGTATTATAATGTTTTACTTGTGAAACAAGAGGAAATGTCTTCAACCTGTGATACATCTAGGTTGCTTAAGCTATGAATGAGGCATTGTTAGATGAATATTAAATATACATGTGTATATTAAATATTTAACTTGATCTTTGTTCAGTTTTCCTTTCTTGTAATTCCTTTTCAGTGTTCATAGAAAACAAACCTGATTTTTATACTGCTTGCCAGTAATGACCTCAAATTTTCTGTTTATGTTAATAATATCAATTACCTGCACACATGAGTCGCGTTGAACTTTGTTACTGCATTGGAGGAGCACTTTTTGGAATTTGTCCACAACACCTTTGCCATGAAAATGCTCCCGATTGCTTGAAATAGTCTGTGAGTGCATGTACTCTTCCATGCATACATAGCTCTGGAAGATTTTCTTTCCTAACTTTTTTTTCAGTATAAAGCTGAACCATGCAACTGCTCAGTAACTTAAGCAGACATGATAAAAGAACTCCAGAAAAATGCTGTTATCAAAGAGAGAAATGAAGGCAACCTGAAATGTCATTTCACAAGAGTCCCTGGAATCCCCAGGTTTGCTGCAGACCACAAGTACATTTTAAACCTTAGCTTAGAGTATACCCACAGTATGTCCCCTACAGCTGTGAACTGCTACTCTTTGTTTAGGACTGGGCAAGGCTCCAGTGGCTCTGTTCTTACAAGGAATGCATTTTCCAGTGTTTTGAGTTAATGACTATTATTCAAGCTGAAGTCAGTTCCTTTCTCACACTATTTTAGGCTGTGTGTGGTAAACTTTTCTGCCACTGTTCTCCTCAAAAAATTCTGGTATTTTCTTACTAAAACCAATACAAATTATATCAATCTCTTTACTTTATGAAATAGATGTTGTTTATCTTCATAATGAATCAATCCTGAAATGAAGCAGGTTGGTATTTCTGGTGGCCTACTGGCCCTCCTTTTTATTGCTGCTGCTTCACATGATAGTGTTGGGAAGTTCCTGTTATATTTGGTGATGTACAAATAGAGAACAAAAGGCCCCTGACCTGATGGGTGGAAGTTTAGGTATTTCTATTGATTGAATAAATATTGGACATTTGTCTTTTCTCACCAGAAAGTGATACATTAGGGCAACTGTTTTTTGGAGAGATAAACAGTGAATTCTGAGGATGGAAAGGAATTTGGCATGAAGGGAGGCTTACTGTAATGGGGGAAACCAGAGTGTGACACTCTAAGGTTCTTCCTCTCCTTCTCCTTTACTTTTATTTCAACCTGATATTTTATTTTATTAATCAGACTTTGATCAGGACTTCCACATGTGTGTGTTTTCCAGCAGTTACTCTGTCCTTGTGCCCCTGAGGTGGTTCCACATCCTTGCTCTCAGGGGAAGGAGTGGATGCTGGGAGGCTGCAGCCTTTGTGTGCAGGACTCTCAGACCATCCTGCATTATCCAAACCTGTCTCCTGCAGTGAGAAACCCTTCAGCAAAGTGTTTGCCTGGGATACTGGGCCACATCTACCCCTGCATCAATACCTGCACTGATCTCTCAGGCATTTTAGTCCTTATTTACCATTTGGAGTGTGTTGAGATTTCCATTTAAATTAAAATTAATTAAATGGGACATTATATTTTTTGAAACTGTATAGGGAAAATTATTTTTATTTCCATTTTAAAGTGAGAAAACTGCTTAGAATTTTTATTTTTATAACTTTCTTTGCACATGCTTTTCTTTGCTAAGCTTAGTTACACAGTAATGTAATTGTATTTTGAAAATCTAAAGCCTTTTAGGAATACAGTTAAGAAAACATACCAAGGGAAAACAAGATGTTACTCTCGTCTGAAGGAAGAACAAAACTAGTTATGAAATAATTTCAATTAAAAAAACAACTTTGACCAGTTTTACTCTTCGTTCAGTGACACAGCTCTGATAAAATGTATCTAATTAACACCCAGCAGATAACAATTATCTTATATAATTATGATGAGCTTGTTTGTTTTTACTTGACAGCTTAGGCAATGTTTTATGATGTTTATTTGACCTTGCAGCTAATCTGCACCCTGCTCCCGTGTGGTGCCTTGCATTTCCATCCTCAGCGCTTGGCCCTCGTTACTGTCACTGTCACTGCCACTGTTACTGCCACTGTCACTGCCACTGTCACTGCCACTGCCACTGCCACTGATGGTGTCCTGTCCCTGTGACTGCGCAGTGCCGCTGCGATCCCGCAATCGCTGCCCCTCTGCCGCCTGTCCGGCCGTGTCTGTGTGTCCGTGTGGGAACGGCCACAAACGCTCCCTGCTCCTCCCCAGGACCTGCTGTGCTCCCTGGTAGGGACCACAGCACTGGGAGTACCTGCTGCTTTCACTGACACAGATTTTGCCACGCTCCCCCAGTCTCTTAGAAGACACCCAATAGTCCGAGGACCAAAAGGCTGTGCTGGTAGAACAGATGCATTTGGTTTTCCTGCATCCTGAATGCTTTGGGAGGATTTTCATTTTCCTGCTGAATGAAATCTCTTTGCTGTCCTGTAAATAATGAAGTCTTGTGTGCTGGTACCTGGCTGCCACAATAATAAACAAAGCTGTGGTTTCCCCATGTTTCCTCACTACCCTTGTCCTTGGAGATTTGGAAAGAAGGGGAATCTCCAGTGTGTCAGTCCTGCTTGGCACACAGTGTACTCTGTGAGTCAGATTAATGTGAAAGGTTACATCTCTGAAATCAATTTTAAATTAATTTAGTGAGAAACAATTAGGATATGTCCCCAAACAAGGTTTTGTCTGATATTTCTGGATTTTGGGGATTCCATTAGAGAGGGGAATAACCTGGGAACAGATTTTCTTATCACATCATTGTGTCCTTTTCACTTCAAGGCAGTATTAGAAAGTGCAGTGGTGCATAAGACTTAGTAATAACTATTATTATTTGTTAAGCATTGTCTTTTACTGTGCTGAGAACATTGGGGTTTCTGTCCTACATGGATCATTACTTTGGGTCTGCAAGATTTTTCAAATAGCAAGTGTCCTTGATGATTAGAGAGAGATTATCAGAAAGTGCTGCATTTTATTTGGGATTTTTTTCTTGTTGGGTTTTGTTCTAAATGAAATGACTGAGTTTAAAACTGAATGTAGTTATCTGTGGTAGAATTCTGGTTTGAGGATGAGATAAAATATGTCAAACCATTTAACCTGGTCCTCTGTCAACATAAATTGGGTGGAAGGAGATGTAGAAAAATCCCCTGCATGGACTATTGTGATTTTATTTTAGGTCCTCAAGCTCACAGTATGGCCAAACCTGGTCCAGGTGCTTGGGTTCTCAGGTGATGGGGTAGATTATCTTCATCCTTTAGCATGATTTTATCTCATATGAAAGCCAAGATAATGGGCATCTGAGCTTCCAGCTTTATTAATTGAGATATCCCATCTAAAACCAATGGATAAGGGTTTGGGTTGGCAGGAGCTATGGGTTACATGTAGTATTTTCTTTCCTTTGTGAGGAGGGAAATCTCTATTCAAGTTAAATCCAGGCAGATTTATGTATCTATTACTGGTACATAGAATAATAATTGGAATAAAGTTTGGAGACGTATCCAATAGATTTATAGTAATAAATCTTCTGAAGAGACCTTATAGTATTATCTGACCTTTAAAGTAAACTGGAATTTATTCAAATGCCATAGGCAGAAATTAGATGTTGTTTGCCTTAAAATTCATGGGGTAACTATTAATAGAATTAATAAAGAATAATTTTTCAGAAAAAGTGAACATATGGCTTGTTATTACTGACTTCAAGGAACAATCAGAACATAATCTAAATAACTCCAGAATACCAGCAGTATGTTCTCAAGCATCTCGTACATTAGAGCACAACTCCTCAGATACTTTGACACTTTGAATGTTCTGTTGTCGATCTTTTTCAGCAGTGTTGTCTCTATTCTGACTCCTAATCCTATTAAAATCTTTATTTTCAGGATTTTATAAAGGTACTGTAAAAATTTTAAGTGGGCCTGAGGTAAAATTACAAACTTTTAGCTTGGGAATGTTTTTCAGAAACTGAAACATTAATTAGAATCAGTCTAAGTACCCACAAGTATTTTTCCTTTTTTTGTTGTTGTTTCTTGTGGTGTTGGCTCTCCTGATGCTTAATTACTCTGATTCTTTTTCAGTGTAATTTTCCAGTCCTTTACTCATGTTCCTTCAAATCTTCCTGAGTTGAGTAAATAGATACAGTGGGATGAGCTGAGAAAATGAAAGACTTGCAGAATTTTTCCCAGTCTCAGGGGAAAAATATTGCAGCTTTTCTCCCTAAGTTTTTTGCTGATCCTAGTGACCAGACAATTCCCAGCCAGCTCTGGCTAATGACATTTAAAAATGTTTTTAGAGACAGGCAGAACAGTTTATCCTGGGCTGCTTCTCCCACCAGGCTGCCTTGTATCCCTGAAGGAAGAGCTAGAACCAAGTCCACAGGACTTGGGCAGGAGACTCAGAGCACTGGGAATTTAAATGTCTTGCTCATCTAATTTGGCTGTGAGCCATTTTATTCCCCTCTGTTTCATTGATGTATCTATTTAAATGCTTTGAGAACTGGGGCTCTCTCCCAGCAGGGGTTTGCTGAATGCATTGCAGGAGGGATCCTGACCTTGTTTGGGGCCTTCTGTTCCCAGAGAATGAAGTAATAACAGAACAGACTCATTATATAGAATCATGGAATGGTTTGGGTTGAAAAGGACCTTAAAGCTCATCTTGTTTCACTTGCCATGGGCAGGGGCACCTTCCATTATCCCAGGTTGCTCCAAACCCCATCCAACCTGGCCTTGGACCCTTCCAGGCCTGGAGCAACCCCAGCTTCTCTGGGCACCCTGTGCCAGGGCCTCAGCACACTCACAGGGAACAATTTCTCCCTAATATTGAATGTAAACCTCCTCACTTTCAGTTGGAAGCTATTCCCCATTGTCCTGTCACTCCAGGCCCTTGAAAATTGTCCCTCTCCATCTTTCCTGTTGGTTCCTTCAGGTCTGGAAGGCCACACTGAGGTCACCCCAAAGCTTCTCCTCTCCAGCTGAACAAGCCCAGCTCTCCCAGCCTTTTCTCCCAGCAGAGCTGCTCCATCCCTCTGCTCATCCTGGAGCCTCCTCTGGACCCTCTCGAGCAGCTCCAGCTCCTTGCTGTGCTGAGCTACAGGGCTCAGCTCTGCAGGTGGGGTCTCACCTGAACAGGGCACTGGGGTAGAATCCACCCCTGCCCAGCTGGTCGCGAAGCTGAAATTTAAAAGTTTGTATCTAACAAAGGCAGTGGCTGGGAGGAGTTGCTATTGCCCGAAGTTAACATGTACAGAAAGTGAGCTAAATGCAACTTCCTCTTCTTGGCCTGGGTGCTCAGAGGAAAGAGGAGAAATTGGCTTTTTGAGACCAAGAAGGAAGAGACTGCCTTTATTGAAAGAAAAGACAAAATGAGATGCACGCCTCCCCCACACCAAAACAAACAAGCATAAAAGTCAAATCTAAGCTCCACACTGGATCACAGCATCACAGCTCTTTGTTGAGCCCCATTCTGCAGAGATTTCTGGCTCCTTGCTGCATTTTGAAGCTCTCTTGCTATTTAAATTATCCTTAGGAGACAGCCTTGTGTCTCTACTTGGCTGCCTTTGCTTTTTTTCCCATTTCTTTTTTTTTCTTGATGAGTCATTCTACCAGCCTCTACCCTCTCATCAGATGGACCAGACAATGAAGTCACTGGGGTTGCCTGAGAGCAAAATTGGCCCCATTATCCACAACCACTGTGCCTTGTCACTGATAATATACTGCTCAAGGGCTGGCCCTCAAAGTAGGATGGAAAATCACCAGGGATAAGAAACCTTCTACCCAAACAAAAATATTTGTTGAAGTTCTTTTGGTGTGTGTTTTAAATTTGGTGAAATGCTTCCAGCTGAAAACAGAAAATAAAAAACAAAACTGGTGTTATATTTTGTCAATGTAGGAGGGAGAGCAAATTATCTGATAGTGTCCCTTTTGTGCACCAGCTTCAGCCTTCTGAAATTAGCAGTGGCAGGAGACTTTTATTAGTGTTCTAGTATAAACCAGGAGGCTTTATAACAGAAGGAGAGGAAAGAAGGATGCTTGGCAATAATGATTCTTCAGTAGCTCAGTACAGAAGCAAAGTTAAACTGTCATTTCTAGAGGACATGGGTGGAGAAAGACCTACCCCAGGAAACCCCATTCTAGAAACAGAACACTAAATATGAGAAGGGAAACAAAGCAAAGATGAGGGAAGTGACTTTTTCCAAAGGGTATGGCAGGTCAGTAGCTGTCTGGAACCAAGAATGGTACTTGGGCTTTCTGATTATCTTTCTACTCTTTCTGCTGAAAGAACAGAACCCTGCAGAGCATAAACAGACTCAGATAGTGCTGATGGCTTGTGGTCTGCTCAGTGGAAACAACGAAGTGCAGCTAGTCTTTTGGGATCTATAGTAATCTGATGAGGAATCCCATAATAACTGCTAATATTAAACCTTTTATAAGTCTAACTGCTTGCATCAATAAAGGACAGAAGAAAAGCTGAACCGGAAAGAAACTAAGTCTTGCAAAACCATAGCCCCCACAGAGACCTCTCTTCCTTCCTTTTGGTATTTTTAACAAGAGGAAAGCCTTCTTATTTCTTGGCTAGTCCATTTCTAGAGCTGTGCTCATGAGTGGGCTTTGGAAGAGTCAAGTGGCTGAGTTTTATCATCTGCCAAAGCTAATCATTCTTTTGATTCAAAACTGGTTCTCTGTCATTAATTATTATTTTATATCACTCTGTTCTGAACACAGCTGAGCCTCCTCACTTCTGTGCCCTCTATTAACTTGGTAAAAAAGGATGCTTTCTCTTCCTGCTGCATCTCCAGCCCAGGAAAGCTGAGTGCATTGCTAAAGGTGACTGAAATCTGCTGGGAGAGAGGAGAATCAGAGCTTGAGGTGCTGCTCAGGCTGCTCTGTACGTCATGTCTGCAGAGACCACAGACAGCCTCAGCAGTGCTGAGCCAGTGACACTTCCAACCCCCCTCGGAAGGGAGAACCTTATGTTTGTGAACTTGCCTCAGGAGCACAGTCCAGAAGGTGACTACTTTCATCTGTCTGTTAAAATCATCTCGCACTATTTTTCCAGCCTGATTCTATCTTACCAACTGTCTGGCTTGACTATTTTGCTGTGATTCTTGCTTGCAGTTTGTCACACTGATGGAAGATTGGCTCTGTGTGTGTGTATTTTTTTTTATTTTTTTTTTCCTTTTCTCTCTTTTTTTTTCCCTCCTCTCATTTCCCAGTGTGGCATTTAGGATGGAGGCTGAAAATATTGAACAAACTGCTGATGTCCCCAAGATTCAAATGTGTGAAAGAGACTCGTAAATGAGTCTAGCACACTCAGAAACATTCTTAACATCTGTTCAAGCAGGAGTCCCAACTCCCTTTCTCTGAAAGCACAATTTGTCCTCCCTGTTATTTAAAACTTCAGATTTCTTTAGATTTGAATAATATCAAAGTGGAGCTAAGGAAAATAAACTCCCTGATATTGAATACAGCAGTTACAATGGGAAGTGTGGTAGGGATGGAGCAGAATTAGAGAGTTTTAACTGCAGAGCATCCTCAGTTTCTCTTATATTTAACTTTTCTCCTTACACAGCAGTATGGAAAGTAGTTGCAATCCCTGTGGGTTATGTCCTCTGTACTGGTAGACATGGGTTTAGTGACTGTTCTTACAGAGCAGGAAAATATCAAGTTTTTTCCTCTGAAAGTTTTCTATTTAATAGAGTGAAAAGCACCTTAAAACTTGATAAAAATAAGTTTAGACTTTTTAAAATTTTATTTTCATGTATATTCCTGTTGAGACAGAAGAAATATCTCTAACTCACTCAAATTTTGCCTGTCAGTAAGCATTTCAGGATTCTCTCCCCAAAATGCAATTGCAAAACTCTCAACACTTCTGCAATTTAGTGAGAGAAAGGCTATAAATAGCCAGCCAGACAGAGGCACAGCAGGGAGAGCCCAGGGGTCTGAGCCTCCAGCCTCTTTCTGCAGCCACAGCAAGGAACTGCAGACACAAACATGACAACTGAAAAGAAAAAAGCAACTGGTAACGCTTAAAATAAGTAAAAGAAATGGCTGCATTTAACAAAGCTGCTGAATGGGCTGTGCAGTTTGCTGGGCTCTGAGGATGCTGCAGTATCCTCTGCTCGGGGACGAAGTCACGGCGTTCCAGCCCACAGCCAGCTCTGAGCTGGGCTCCAGCACGCAGCCCCTGCAGAGGGAGGATCCTGCTGCAGGATCAGTGTGTCCTGGGGAGCACGTCTGACTGTTTTCCTGATGTCCGGGGATAAATCCCACTGCTGGGTGAGACTGCAGCAGGCTGTGAGCTGGGAACAGGGGCTTGAGCAGTTTTAATGCAGGTAGATGAGAAATCTGTGCAATAATTGTGAGTATTCCAAGGAATGGAGCAGCTTTAATCACAATTAATCCATTAACATTCCATGTTTAAGTGACATTTATTGCTACAAATGTCTTGTGCTGGTAACAATAGTGGCTCTATTGCAATTAATTCCAACTTTTAAAATCCATACCACTGCTTTTATTTCTTTTTGATAGAGAAATTACGTAAGTCACGAGTCTTGGTGCTGATGTGGTACAGAAAGATAAAATACTTTTCCTCTGGAAGGTTAATGTGCTGCAAGTCTTCCCATCATTAGGAACAAAAATATACCAGCAGGTGGGATATATCCAGAACAGAGAGTTCTGTGAAATTCTACTTAAAACAGGCAATAAAACTAGCAATAGCATTTCAGCTTAGAGGCCTCCTGCAGCAGTGATCTATAGTACCAAGGAGAAATTCCATGGAATATACCTGTTATTTCAAGAACAATGACATTTTTGCAACTCTGACAACAATTTTCCAAGTGCACATTGGCCCTAAAAGCCTGACAAGTGTTCTTTCCTGAGAAAAAGGTCACTTTCAAAATGCCTCTTAACACCAGCACAAGAATATCAGTTAAACCAAATTACATTTGTCAGTGTAATCATTTCCAGGGAAGTTTAGACTTTATCAAATCCACAGAGAAGTCCGGAAAGTTTTGAGATGGGTGCATGAGCTGTACCTTCATGGTTTTGTCTCTTGTCTTCATTTTGGACTGAGTAGGATTTAATTCTGTTCAAAGCCAGTTTTGCAGTTGGACAGGGTGTTACCATGAGCTGAACCTCCAGGTTCAAACATCTGGTGCCTGGTTTTATTCCTGGGGCTTGCCTCTCACCCCTTTCCAGTAACATACAAAAATTTATTCCCATAAAACTATTCTGCTTGTGGGTGCTGCTTCTAACAAACTTAGTATTCATCTACCTGAAGTCTGTTGTCACAAGCAAGAGAGAGGAAGAGTTGGAAAATGAACTTAGAATGCATCCTACTCTAAAACTTTTCTTCAGGAAACACATTGTATAATGAGAGTTTTACATTTCTTTGTTTTTTACTGCAGTACATCATTCAGGTTTGATTTTTTAATTCATAACTCACACTTGCAGGTCTGTCACGGTACAGTGCAAGTGGGAAAAGTTAAGTGTTTTGGTGTAAGACAGGTTTGAAAATAACCTCAGTATTTCACAGTAAAGGGAAATCAATAAGGCCAGCGGGAAAGAGAATAGGTGTATTAATAAACCAAGACTCTGAGTAGAGGGGTCAGGAGCTAAATGTAGCTGTACCTGCAGCCTAAAGGATCCAGGCACCAGAGCCAGGACGTGGTGGGAAGCTCAAAAGCATGGCCTACTTGTAGCTAGACATAAAAAAGTGGGTTGCTGGGTTCTTTTTTTGGCCAAGGAAGGGTGTTTCCCCATTAGGATACAAAAACAGTAATTCCAGAAAATAAACTCAACTCCCAGACAAACTTCCAGCTAAATTGCATTCTGCAAGGTAAGTAGATTCTGTGAGAGCAGCAAAATGCATTTAAACTGGTGAGTAGCTCTGATATTGAATATACCTGATCTGGGAGGGTAAAGAACCTTCAGGACTTGCTTTTCAATGCTTTTCAGTAACTCACTTAAGTATCATTAATCTAGAATATATTTAGTTGACTTTGTGACGTAGGTCAAATGATAGTGCCTGTTATTTGGAGGACAAACACCCACCCAGATACCTCTTTATAAAGCTTCCACCTTTTGAGTGCACTAGATTTGCTGGTACTGATAGTGCTATTTCCCACCTTGTTTCTGTGAATTTGCTCCTAGATTTATAACACATTTCATTCATGGTCTTAGATGCTTTGGCAAAAGTGAGCACTGAGGAAAACAGAATTTGGGTACCCATAATGAAAAGAGTGCAAAAGCTCTGTATAATTTAAGACTAATAAGATAACATTCCCAATGAAGTTTTAGAACCAATGACAAGTAAAATTTAAAAAAGAAAAAATAAGTCCAAATATGAAGAAGGAATGGCTGGTTTTACACATGACCAATTCTTGTCTTGACTCAGGATCACTTGCCTCTCTGGTAGCTTCACATTTGGATCTGGTGTAATTAGAGTATTTTAGAAAGAGTTTTGAAATACTACTTATAACCTAATAATTTGGGACTAAAATGAATTTGCTGAGACTCTTCTAAGATGATTCTACATATAAGAAAACACTGGCAGGATTAGAGTCTACAGGCTTTGATCAGTAATATTTTGCCATAGTACTCTTTCCCAGAAATATTCTTAGCTACTAATTCTTGAGACTTATTATAGTTCCTATTAGTTACTACTGTTTAGCACATTTCTTTGATGTATTTCACCTCTTTTTGGCTGCTGTTCTTGTACTGTCTCGTTACAACAGGTGCTGGCATATTATCATACCAAATAAATGTAGTTTCTGAAATGCAATTAAGCTGCAGAGACAGCAGAGGTAATTCCTGCCCATGACCTGAATTTCATGGCTTGCAGTGCCACTGACTTAGCATATGACCTTGGATGAATTTCCTCATTAGGAAAATGGGGCTGATTATTTACCCCCAGGGCACAGTACTACGGTGTTACAAATGGCAAAAAGCTGGGGAAGTACAAATTTCCTTGGAACTCTCCCAAATTCTGTCCATTGACCATATGCTAAAGGACATTATGGCAGAGAGTCTGTGTTACCTACTCCGTGGGGACAGCAGAGTATTTCCTGTGCTAGAGGGAGGATGTTTAATGGCCAGATTTGTTACTCTGTGGTGCTGTGATGTGTGAGAGGAAATCTGCAGCAGGGTGGGTTTGTAGTGCAGCTCATGCAGCCAGGTAAAGGATGGTGCTTCAGCTATAAATCCACGTCTGCTCTGTGCAATTCTTAGGATACTTCATTGTTTCAACCCTGTCTGAGAACAGAACAGTAGAAAATATATTAGTACATTTTATTTCCTTGTTTTAATCTGCATTAGCTACCTGGTAAAAGCACTGTCTCTTCTCACACACCTTACCTTTTCTCTTTGTCATCTATAGTGCTGAATTTAGAGGCAAAGAGGGGATATGTTGTACTCCAGCACAGGGTTAATTTAGCTGAGGAAAGTAATTTATTGCTCACGGGATCTTTCCTGTGCACCTAACTGTATGTTAAATATAAAAATTGCATCAATATCAACCTTGGTTTCTGCTTTGGGGATGTCAACAGAGAGGTGAAAATCTAATGTGGGCATAATCTGAAATATAGCAAGCAAAAAAATTTCTATCTTTGACAATTTTTGCAGTAATTCCCTTATTTTATAAAATGTTATGGAGTTAATGGATATAGGAGCAGATCAACCTAAATGAAATATTTCTCTAAAATGGGAAAATATTTAAATCCAGGAATGCCTGCAGTGCCTGGTGGGAATTTGAAAGCTCTCAATTTGTGCTTCTAGAATTCTCTGTGGCTGGATTGCCACACACCTAGAAACCCAGAAACCTCCACCACAGGCTGCCCTCTCCTCTCCTGCCAGAAAGGCCCAACCATGGAGTTATAATATGGACAGGGAGCCCAGCTGAGAGAGAGTAAAGCCACAAAGCTTCAAACTCTGCCCTGCCAGCACCTAAGTATTTGTTTGTCCTTACTCTCACCCCTAAAAATGAAAATAGTATTGAAACTATACCATAATAGCTGTTTTTTATTCCTTTGATTTCTGATTACGTGAAACTCAAGGCAGATTTTAGAGGGGTAAGAAAGTGTTAATACAAATAAAAGAGAAAGAAAGAAAATGGTATGATTGTACTTCTTGGAAACCAATTTTTTACCTGTGTCCAAACCAGGCAGTTTTGGCATTTTGAATTTCATTTTCAACAAGATCCATGTGAGAAAGAAAGGAAGAAAGAAAAGAAAAGAAAAGAAAAGAAAAGAAAAGAAAAGAAAAGAAAAGAAAAGAAAAGAAAAGAAAAGAAAAGAAAAGAAAAGAAAAGAAAAAAAGAAAAGAAAAGAAAGAAAGAAAGAGAAAGTTCAGTTAATATTCCCCAGTAACTTGTTCACCAGCTTGTTTCCATTGTCTAATGCTGGGTCCAGCCCAGCCCTGATATTCTCTTGGCTGTTATCTAGTCCAAGTTTTACTCCAGTTCAATACAAATTCCTTTTAGCTAAGCTGTCAGAGCATTTTCCTGAGCAAACACAAATCACATATCTTATCTGAGCTAAGTCTGTGCTCTTGACTTCTACACAAACTTGAGACATGAGAGGATGTTTGCTGTTACTGAAGGCACCTGACAACCCCTATTAGTGTCACCTAATGAAATGTATTTGTGGTTCATGTCAGGGCCTTTTTTTTCTTCCAAAAACAAACTCTTTATTATTTTCTGCTGAGCCATCAGCATGCCTTTTTTAAACAAAAGCTCATCTGCCTTTATGATTTTGATTTGCAAGATGTCCATAAAACTTGAAGCAAATACTTGTTCTGCATTACACAAAACAGGAATTTAATTACTTGTTTTATATCTTCTCCATGTCTTTCTTTAACATCTCCAAAAATAAAACATGATGGCAGCAATGAAACATACCTTCCCAAATGTCTGCATTCATTACTGGTACCAATAATCAAGGCCCTGATTCAGCAGAGTTCTCGAGTGCCTGCCCTAATTTTAAGCACAAATAGTTATATGAAGCCAGTTACTCATCTTTCATATCTATGTTTTAGAGGCTTTCATTGCTGCCATTGCTGCTGATCCAGTCAGGCTGTTCCCAGCTACAAACAGTGTGGCTTTCTTGGGGAGCGTGTCTCGGAGTTTTGTTAAGTCAGGAGTTACTAAATTATGCAATGTTTAACCAATTCTTCATGAGGCAAACACTGCTCCCATGGAAGTCTGCAGCAACATTTCCTGCTTTCAGTTATAACAGAAATAGGCTTCAGTGCAACAGATTATGAGAATTTTATTTATTTCACTGGGGATGTTGACTACTTGACTACTTGTATACAAGAGGGTAGAATACTTTTTCTTTCATCAATAAGCTAAACACTTCTCTGGAAAAATAAATGGTTGTTATGCTGTAAACGTTACCACTGAGCATCATGTCCCACTGGTGTAAATCCATAGCCCCTTCACATCAGTGTGGAAATGCAGGCTGCTGAACCAGAAGAGATGCTGAATGGCAGCAGGGTGGGGAGAGACAGGGAAGGATGTCTCTGGTTTAGCCACTTTTAGAACGCAATGGAGCGATAATGTCAGAACAAGCTGTACTTTTTAGGAGCAATCATTCATTCACTACTGTCAGGTTTGCTATAACCTATAGCAAATGCATCTATTCAGTGTTCTCATGCGACCCAAGTGTGGGGATGGGAACTTCAAACCAAACTGTCAGGTTTGTGCTTCGCGAGTTTGACAGCAAACCCACTCACCAAGTCTGATGGTAGTGTAAATATATACTGGGAAATAGAGCCGTCACTGACAGACTCACCAAACCCAGACTCTCCTTTTGGAGCAGACCTTCTCCAAGATAAATGGTGTATGATACAGCCAAGGGAGTCAGTTTGCACAAGGATCTTTATAAAACTTAATGTTGTAGCCATCAGTGAGCCCGTGCGTCTGTTGTGAGCTTGCTGATTTGGCTTGCATTGTTTGATGGAAGGAATGACCCAGATGCAGGTGATTTTTTTTTTCCCCATGCATCAACAATGTATATATATCCCTCCCCTCTAAGATTCAAGAAGGCTTTATCATATTAGTGCCCATGAATGGCATTGCTGTGAGTAGCACAGGGGGAACAGAATCACTGTTGCTGCAGGATCACCACTGGGCTGCAGCTGGTGGCTGCAGCAGCAGATTTGGATGGAAGCAGGGTGGGCTGGAGGATGCTCTGCCTTACACTTGAAGTAGTACCAGGGAGCTCTTGGAGAATATTTTCTACACACACAGCAGGAGATTTTTTCCTGCCTCAACAGCTACCTCAGAAAGGGCAAGAGAGAAGCATCACCAGGCAAGTCCATTGATCCTGCCCACCCTTACCTGGCAGGATCCAAGTGGATCACTAACCATTAACTGTCTTTAAAACAAATCTCTGGCAGGGCCCATACAAGACTGTTTCTGTGTGAATGAAGGAAGCCTGAATTAATCCCTGCCAAACATCAGGACACAGCTATAGTTCTGCTGCTGGCCAAGAATTGAGTCTGCAAACACCATGCCTGGAGATAGGTGCTGTGATGTGTGCACCAAGTGTGCTTCGCTGGGTTTCCCTAAAGCACTGCCTTGCTGACACTCCCAACAGCGCCACTGGAATGTGGGGAAGGGCCCCAAAGAGCTGAGAGCTGCTGAAGGAGCCGGAGCTCCTGACTGCCATTCCTCCATTCCTCTTAGGAGACAATGCAGGGTAGGAAGCCCTTGTACATCCTTACAGTATTTTTACTGTTGCCTCCTAGATTTGATTTTCAGCAATGAGGTGCAATTTGTATAATGTATGGAAAGGTCTGATAGCACTGTGCTGGAAGGAAGCTGCAGCTGGAGGCATGACGGTGTTCCATTTCAGGCTAATTGAGTATGAAAAATGCAACAAGATCAAAGGAGGGGAGGGAGAAGCATTCTCTGGTTCATGCAGGGAAGGACAGCATTCCCCGTGTCACCTGCAAGTCTCTTTGGGCAGACCCATGGCTGTGCGCGTGCAGCTAAGCCTGGCTCTTCAGCAGCAGAGCCTCTGCCGTTAGGAGCCAAAGGGGTGCTAAAACAATAAACCCGATTGCCATTGTCCAGAGCAGTCCCCGCTGTCCTCCCGAGGCAGGCTCGGAGCGTGTGGGAGCTGTGGGAGCTGTGTGGGAGCTGTGGGATCTGTGTGGGAGCTGTGGGAGCTGTGCGGGAGCTGTGTGGGAGCTGTGGGAGCTGTGTGGGAGCTGTGGGATCTGTGTGGGAGCTGTGGGAGCTGTGGGAGCTGTGTGGGAGCTGTGCGGGAGCTGTGGGAGCTGTGCGGGAGCTGTGGGAGCTGTGTGGGAGCTGTGGGATCTGTGGGAGCTGTGTGGGAGCTGTGGGATCTGTGGGAGCTGTGCGGGAGCTGTGTGGGAGCTGCGGGAGCTGTGCGGGAGCTGTGCGGGAGCTGTGCGGGAGCTGTGGGAGCTGTGTGAGCTGTGTGGGAGCTGTGTGAGCTGTGCGGGAGCTGTGCGGGAGCTGTGCGGGAGCTGTGGGAGCTGTGTGGGAGCTGTGCGGGAGCTGTGGGAGCTGTGGGAGCTGTGCGGGAGCTGTGCGGGAGCTGTGTGAGCTGTGCGGGAGCTGTGCGGGAGCTGTGGGAGCTGTGCGGGAGCTGTGCGGGAGCTGTGGGAGCTGTGCGGGAGCTGTGCGGGAGCTGTGTGGGAGCTGTGGGACCTGTGTGGGAGCTGTGGGAGCTGTGGGATCTGTGTGGGAGCTGTGGGAGCTGTGCGGGAGCTGTGTGGGAGCTGTGGGAGCTGTGCGGGAGCTGTGTGGGAGCTGTGGGATCTGTGGGAGCTGTGTGGGAGCTGTGTGGGAGCTGCGGGAGCTGTGTGGGAGCTGTGGGAGCTGTGCGGGAGCTGTGTGGGAGCTGTGGGAGCTGTGTGGGAGCTGTGCGGGAGCTGTGTGGGAGCTGTGTGAGCTGTGGGAGCTGTGTGGGAGCTGTGGGAGCTGTGTGGGAGCTGTGGGAGCTGTGTGGGAGCTGTGGGAGCTGTGTGGGGGCTGTGGGAGCTGTGCGGGAGCTGTGCGGGAGCTGTGGGAGCTGTGTGGGAGCTGTGGGAGCTGTGCGGGAGCTGTGTGGGAGCTGTGCGGGAGCTGTGGGAGCTGTGGGAGCTGTGGGAGCTGTGCGGGAGCTGTGCGGGAGCTGTGTGAGCTGTGCGGGAGCTGTGCGGGAGCTGTGGGAGCTGTGTGAGCTGTGCGGGAGCTGTGCGGGAGCTGTGCGGGAGCTGTGTGGGAGCTGTGGGACCTGTGTGGGAGCTGTGGGAGCTGTGGGATCTGTGTGGGAGCTGTGCGGGAGCTGTGTGGGAGCTGTGGGAGCTGTGCGGGAGCTGTGTGGGAGCTGTGGGAGCCCGGCGGGCCTGGCCCGGCGCTGACCTCGGCTTGCGCGGCTCCGCTCAGCGCCATTGAGCCCCCACAATGCCATTGACACGGCCCCGAGTGCCAGTCACAGCCAATTCTGCTGCATAATACCGGGTCCTCCCGTGAAACGGGCCTCTGTTCTGCTCTGCCATCCCAGCCCGGCCTGCATAGCAACTGTGAGAGCCGACAGACCGAAATCCCAGCGCCGGGGGCACCCAGCCCTGCCAGGGTTCAGCCGTCCGGGGCCGGGATTGCTGAGGGGATGCTGAATATTCCCATGGGTGGCTTTGAGACGCCCCTGGCGCTGCCGAGATAGAGGTGGGCGAACGACAAACACAGGTCTGGGCTCCTGAGGGGAGAAATAAAGTGTGATTGATTCCATTTAAAAATCCAGGGGCTAAAATAGCCGCCTTGAAAATGTCAATACCTCTTTAAATGTGGGTGGCATGTAAATCACAACCACATATGCAAAGAGCGACAAAGATTTAAAGAGTGTTGGGGCGAAATGAGTTTACAAGCTTGCGTAAGGGACTGAGCAACACCCGGGAAGGAATTATTTTAACCACCAGGATGGTAACAGTCCTTAGATCCCGACTCCAGGGTGCAATTCTTATTTTTTTTTTTCTTTTCCAAGACCATCTATTTTTACAAAAATAATTTTAAAATAAGTTTGACATTTTGCGTGAGGAGATGTTGAGAAATTCCTTATATAACATTAGCTCAGCGAAATATTAAAAGCTTTGCTGGGCTAAATTTGAGTGCGACTGTTTGTTCCACTTACTGGGGTCCCTCCTCTCTCCCCTCCCCCTGCTCCTTTTTCCATACTGAAAAATAAAATATAGGTACGACAAACTGTTACAAACCTAAATTCCGCAGCCATAAATTCTGCAGCAAATAATCTTTTACACCCTCCCTTCCCTTCCTCCTCTCTAAAATGTATTTGAAACACAATTACTGTGTTTAATGATTCAATTTGTGAAGACTTTGTCACTAGAACAATGAAAGTGGTTCAAGTGTGATAAAGCAAACATACCAATAAACCTTGTTTTTATTGATTTGTAGGACGCTCAATTGTCTGGGAGAAACAGAGAGAGCTGACATCACCCCCTGGTCCCCCTGGAATGCAGTGATAAGTGTCAGCCTATTTTTCTTACAGGCAATTTCTCTGGCTATGTGATGTCTGGCTGCAAATTTAAAGTAAATGACATTCTACAATCTGTTAGGGATGGGGGGTGGGGGGGTGAAGTCTGCATTATTTGTTTTAGAATTTAAAATAATTTTGTGTCTGAAAATTTCACCAGTGTCTAGACAAGATGTATTGCTTGCCTGCTGAAAATATTAAAATTTTGTAATGTACAGCTGACAAAGCCACTTTCATAGTAAACATACTGATTAAATTTTAAGATTTTTAGACTTTTTTTTTACGGCACATTATATTATTATTACCACTGGGGGAGCCAGATTAAATCTAATTCAGGTAGTCAAACACAGTACCACTCTGTGCAGGCCAAATTGTCACAGCATCTTCTTTGAAAGCCTCTTTAGCTTCAATGTTTTGCATTTCAATGTTTTGCATTTTGTTGTGTTTCAGCACTAATGAAGCAGCACATCTGAAGGGGACAGTGCTGGGGCAGCTGTGCATCACACACAGGGTGATCACACAAGAAATGTGAGCAGTGTCCTCTTTAATTCTGCACATTCCTTTACTTTCCATAGTCTATTTGAAAAAGCTAGGCAGGGAATTTTAGGAATATGAAAACCCACCACTGCACACAAAGACCTTGGCTAAAGGAATAGTTTGATCTATGGTCTCTGTATTATCAATGAGACATTTTGCAATTTCAGGGAAGTTGAATTTTGTACCTACAGTAAAATTGAAATTGATCACAAAATATGAAATTTCTTTCATGAAAATTAATAAATATTTTTAATTATGCATCCTTTACTCAAATGCAAGGTTGTCTTAAATCAAAAACTGCCTGGGATGTTTTAAGGCAAAAAATATTTGCAACTACTTGTTTTCTCGTTTAATCTATTCAGCATATGCTCCCCAAAGTGTACAGCTTGTGTGGAGATAAGAGTGTGCATGTGGAGTTAGCTCCCGTCAGCTGGTGGATGGGCAAGAGGCAATAAAGAAATATTTTTGTCCTAGTGGGAGAATTGAAGATCTGCTGTGGATTTTCAGTTTCTTAGGAATGGAAAACATGTCTGACTGAATTTCTGTGATATTCTGGTACATATGTAGGTTTTTGTCTAGAAATATCAGAGCACATATAATACATTATAGCATATTCATCAGCGTAGATAGACAATATTATTATTTTCCTTGGGGCTTAAATAGGATCCAGATTTGGTATGTGGGTATTTACTTAACTTGAAAATATGCTATTTATTTGGACATATTTAAGTACATCAACAGAAGCTTGATGAAATGTTTTTGCTATTCCAGCTCATTAAAAAAGAAAAACTCCTGTAAGAAAAGCTTGTTGAAAAAACAAATTAATTCCATAATTGTTCCTTTATCATAAAAATGTAATTCCTAAAGTCAGGAAAAAAGGCTTTCTGATAGCATCATTCACCACAGAGATGCTGGATAAGAGTAAAATAAAGCAGGCCATGAACACTGAATACAAAAGCTGGGTTTGTTCTCTGTATTTGTTTGACTGTTTTGGTCACAGGTATCAGGCTCTCTATAGCCCCAAAGGCCCCTCTCTTTCCCCAGGAAACAAAATGAGTTTGTCACGTTCCAGCCACCAGGCTGATGTACAATTAAAGGCAAAACACTGTAACAAAGAGAGGCACAGCTCAGTCACCAGGGACTGTGGAGCTGATTGTTGTGTGAGAAAGTACCAGAATTTTGGAAGCCTTTAACAATCTCCCTCTTCAGTTCTTTAATGATCACGTTTTTATTGCAGTGAACAAATCTTACAGCTTTCTTCAAGCTTCTTGTAACTCCCCCCTGTTCCTTATTAAGAGTTTTGTGTTTCCAGCATTTCCAAATGCCAGTTCTCAAAAATCATGACTGAGGCCTGGGAAAAAGAAATTATGAGTTTGGCTTAAACCAGTGTACTTTGAATTCCTTTTATTTGCCTTCTCTCTTTGGAGCTGTTAAGGACACTGGCACTTCATCTTTTCAGGCTTCTTTCCACAGCTCTGAGAAGTGGAAATATAACTTTTTAAAATGAAAGATGAGATCTCTTTGCAGTGCACGAATCTGGCAGCTGGGACTTTAAAAAAGCAAACCCATGAACTATCGTGAGACTTGCAGTTCAGAGTAGGGTTTGACTTGCTTTGAATATTAATGCTGGTTCCACATTTTGAATATGTTAAACTCTGACTTTCTGAAGAGATGGTGATTAGAAAACATTTTGCACATCACACTGTCATCTTATCCATCAGCTGTCCCAAGACAGTCCACACTATTCCAATGCTGTCTCTCTGACCCTTTCCCATTACTCCAATTCTACAAACTCCCCCACTTTCTAGCAGAAAGTTTTCCCTCATACCTCACCTATTAAGTAGTAGCCCAGTCCTCCAGTCCTTCCCACCAGACAGGTAATTCCTTTTCCCTTTACAGCAGCCATTTACATATTTGGGGGATATTGTTTTATCTGTCAGTCTTGTACTGTCTGAACTAAACCCAGTTTAAAACCAGTTTACACATATTTCCCTCTGGAGTGTTTTTAGTTCCACTGCTTGCAGTGTTGCCTTTGTCAGAATTAAGCCCCAGCTCTCCTGGATCCCTCATGGAAAGGCCCTGGCAGGGCTGTTCTTTCTTTACTGCCTTTTGCATTCTTCTTTTCAAACTGTATGCAGGCTTTGATTCTGTTTTTACATTTAGTGTATTGGAACAGACAAAATACCTTTGAAAAGATAACACTGACAAAATTATAGGGGTTTGCATGAGCTGGGTAAACACTGGAAGCAATACTTGTATCAGCAAAAAAACAAAGCAGATAAGCTTTGAACTTACAAGATTCTCATGTTGAGATACATCAGCGAGTAAACAAAAGGTTGGTGCTTTAAAAGAAAGTGAAAATAATTGGGGATGTGTGTGAGAACAGTCTTGAATTGAAGAACATTTCCCTACAAAGGGGAGGGTTTTTTACCAAAAGCGTGCAGGAAGGTATTCAAGTGCTTTCTAGAATGCTTTCATGCTGCTGGAACAGGGACTCCTGTGTGTAGAAAAGGAGGTGCAGAATCAATGATAGCCATTCCTTTTTGGAGAATTTAAGGGCTAATCCTCATTTCTTCACACAGTTGTGGGAATAAAATACCTGACAGTGTAACTAGTAAGTAATTAGAAGAGGGGACTACCAAGGGACTTGAGCCATTTGAAATGTGGCAAGCAGGAAATGGGTTGGCAGTGCTGGGACAGCTCAAACAGCCCTGGATGGGCTGAGGTTAACTTTGCTGTTGTCCTGACAGCTGTCATTTCACTGCATGTTGTTGATGTCACCTTTGGAAAGATGCTCCAACTACCCTTTGGCACACAGCAAGGCCTTCAATTAGGGAGTGAGTGCTCAAAAGCTCATTCAAACTTTGCAGCTTGTGGCCTCTCTTAATTACTTTTTATTGTAAGCTCATGGTCAACATTTAATGAGGAAATTAATTACCAAATAGATGATAGAGAGCTCCACTTAGGGAGTAACTTTTTTTTTAATTTTGTCCAGAGAACAAGCACTGTTGTTCTGCAGTTCTTCTAACAGACTGCTGCCAACACAGGGAGAGCATTTGAGTAATTTAAAAATCAGACCTGGCTTTGGGATTTTTGAAGACTTTGTACAGAACTGGAAGACTAAACTCATGGGATGCTGCTAAATGATCTGCAGCAGTTTTTCAGCTTTGCACTTTTCCCCTTGCTCTTACACAGATGGATTCATCTCACCTACTGGCAGATGTCCACAATGTGGCATCCCTGTATGAAACAGTCTTTCTACTTCTTTTGTACTCAGTGAAGAGAAAGAAACACTTCAAATGTGCTACCTGGACTTGCAGCTGGCTACTAAAAGAGGTTGGATGAATCACACTGCAAGGGTGATTGCCCGTGGACTATAAAGAAAGTCCAGCCACGGAATTTAGATGGATATACCTGAAATTAGGGACTGTTTAACCCTTCTTAGGTGCCAATGCATGCAGGATCTTTCTCATTCAGAATTGCTCATTTTAGTGGGTAATACTAAGAGGTGCAATGGCCCAGATACTGCATTGTGGCTTGGCACCTTCAAAGCTGTCTGGTGTGAATTTCAGGAGTATTTTCCCTCTTAGGATCTGAGTGTTGAGCTTATCCCTGGAGGGAAGAATAGCAGAGTTGTTCTGCAGAGCCTGGCAGGGCTGCCCTGGCTGACTCCTGGTTTACGTGCTGGTGCTGTAAATACATAATGTCCAAACCTTCTCCTGGCTACAGATCAGCTTTGGTGCATTGCAGGAACAAGAACTTCTTCCCCATTCTGTCTTCATGCTTCTCTGAAGAAGCAAAGTTTGTAGCTTATAGTCATACTTGTAAAACTGAAGCTCAGTTATAATCTGCAACCAACTTTTATAGCTTGGTATTAAGAGGACTACATTTTGTATATAATTAGGGTATTTAAAATTATCTTCTTTGTATTTACTGTAGATCTTAAAACTGGTGATGATTAATTTATTTTTTCTAATATAACTGATTGCATAATGTTGGAAGCTACAGAGGGTCTCATTTACAGCTGTGTGTGTTAAGAAGAATCTGGAATCTCAGGGCTGTTCCCTCCCATTTTCTGGCTGCAAGGCAGACTGACAAAAGCAGCTTTCTTGCCAAAGTTCTACTGAGGATCTGCACCTCCCATTCCCAGTGAACCTGGAGTGGCCTTTGGCTTCCATGCTGGAACACACCCTGTGAGTCAAGTCAACGATTGGAAAAATTGCTCAGGTTCCTTCTTTCCCAGTGCACAAGTCTCATATCGGGTCACAGAAAAGGTGGGAAGGTGAAAGGGAAGGGTCAGCAGGCCTGGGAACTCTGAAGAGCCACCAGCAGGAGTGGCAATCCCAACCTGGTGGCACTGACAGCACCCTCGGAGGCAGCATCCGTCCGCAGCCTCTGCCTGCTGCTCCGACTCCCAGCGTGGGATCTGTCAGATCAGCTGCACCGTGGCAGAGGCCTTGGCACGGGGCTGGCAGTGAGGGATGTGTGTTTGTGACCACCAGCTGCCACCAGAGCCAGTTGTGAGACTTTCCCCCTCCACTGTGAGTCTGAAAGTATCCAGGGTCGCACCTTCAGGCCTGTGGTTTCCTCGGAGGTAGCTGGGTTTGTTGCTTTGCTTGCGGTACATTTATTCCCTCCTTGCTGAGTGTCTGCAGGTTCCTGAGGGGCTGCTTTCTTTCTGGCTGGTTTTTCTGGGTAGAGAGGACCTTAAAAGATGCTTACAAACTACAGCTGTTTTGCTCCTAGCATTTAAATCTAGAGCAGTTTATCAAGTGAAGGCCATACTGAATAATTTTAGATCTTACTTGTCTGAATTTCACTGATGTGCTTTTCAGATTTCCAGTACATCTGCCTGATGTCCTTTGACCTTTCTGGAAAATCAGAAATAGAACTACACAGTCAGTCCCTACTCAGCAAACAGTGTGTTTGTAAAGCTGCAGTGTAGATGGATGTGTCTTAGTTAAAACATCAGTCTTCCTATCGGACTAATTGGCCTGATGCCAGTCCTTGAAGAATGAAGCTGTTCCAACATGTAATCAAGTAGCTCCTGTGGGCCCCCAACTGCTGCCTTAATACAGCCCTACCTGCCACCGTGCCGAGATGGCTTTCATTCCCAGCCAAGCAGAACAATCCCCCTTTGGAGAAGAGCAGCTTTGGAGTATAAATGTATTTGAGCTTTCTCCAGCCTTGGGGGAAGGGAATCCGCACACTCTAAACAAATGGAGATTCTTATATCAATTGTTTGTGCCTTAATTATTGCAAAGGATAATTAAAGAATCCCAAAGGGACTTGGGCTGTAAAGCATTGAAGGACTTCATCATTCACTCTGTGCTGGCAGGCTCAAGATTTGTGATGACAAGGCACTCTTCCCTGATCTCTTAGAGGATTTAACCTAGGCTTTATGAAGCTCATGATAACTGGGTGTCACATGATAACATGGTGTCACACTTCTGGAGTCTGTGCACGTCCATATTTCATTGCAGACAAAATTAAAAGACACTGGTGCATAATCCAAGTTAGTTGACCCCAACCTCTGTTGGCTCTGGGCAACAATGCTGTGCAGAAAATGCACTGAGATCATCACCTGCCCCCTGGTCCTTGGCTTTAGGACAGCCTTCTGCTATTATTAATTATCTTGTAAGGTTACAAGGACTCTGGGAAGGGGTAGCTGGCAATATTTTTTCAGAGTTTCTGTGTCTGGCCTATTCAAAAAGCAAGTTGTTAACTACTAACTTCCCACCTCTTGCTCTTGGGACCAGAGATTTTTACCCACATGCACAAGCAACGTAAGAACAGGGACTAAAAGGAGTTGCCCAGTCCAACTGTGCCCTGTGGCAAGATCAGCTTTACTTACATCACTCTTGATAGATCTTTGCCCAACCTTACTTAAGTATTTCCATTGTCTTCTGCAAATTTTCCTATTCCACACTCTGAGACATGAGCAGAAATAATGGAACTAGACTTAGAACAGCTCTTCAGGATATCCACTCAAAACATGCTTCCAATTTGACAATGATTTCCTATTAAATATTCTGTTGCATAGTTTTTCAGCCTTTTGCATCCACTGCTGAGTTACTTCAAGATCAAATTTCTGAGCTTGCCTATAAGAATGTCTCATGAGTCAGAGTCAAAAGACTTGCTTAAAACAAGCCATGACAACTGTTGTTTCTCCTCTATCCCTGAGCCTGTAATCCTGTCATGGAAAGAATAGAGCTTGGTTTGACATCATCTGTTCCCAGTAGCTGTATGCTAGTGCTTGCTGATGTTCTTGTTATCTTCTGTGGGTTTGCAAGTGGTTTCATTCTTTTGTTTCAGTACCTGTGCAGAAGATTTATTTGCCAGACAGTCATTTCCCAGTTCTTCATCTCCTGCTTTCCAGTGGGTGCTGTGTTGGTCTTCTGCCAGAGCTCTGGCCCTTTCCTGTCCCTTAGGAATCCTCAAAAACAACTGCTAACAGCTCCTGAGATTGTTTCCAAAGTACCTGAGGGTAAATGGTATCAGAGCCAGCTGAGTGGAAAAGTCTGGGGGAAAAAAGAAAAAAGCAAAAATTCTTCCTAATCAAAACTTGTCCTCCATTGTCACACTTGACAGCTGTGACAGTGTTGGCTCCTGGGCTGTCTGCCCAACTCCAGAACAGGTTAAGGTGGGTGTCACTGTGCTGGCTGTCCCTCTGTGTGCCTCTAACAGAGACTTTTACTATTATTTCCTTTAAGATTATGCCTACAAACACCCAGATGCCCTTATTTTAGAGACTGTGAATATACAAAGAGAAAATAATTGCTCTGAAGAGTGTGGATCTATAAAGAGAAGAGAGGAAAAATAATACAACATACATGCAGGAGTGGGAAACTGCATGGACAGGGAGAAATGGGCAGTGGATATAGCCTTTGGTTTATGTGATTTTCTTTTTTTTTAAAGTGCAATTCTTATTACCTGCAGTTGCTCAAATGAGTTGAATACCTGACTGTTACATTTGACACAACAAAAGAAGTGTATTTTGTCAGCTAAGACAAAGCTCCTACACATACAAGTCTGTGACAAAGATGCCCAATGTGTTTGTTAAGATGTATTTCCAAGTCCCACCTGGCTATCAGTCACCCAGCATGCTTTGTATAAATTTGTGGTTTCACTAAGAGACACACAATCTGATCAGAAAGAAATAGTTTGTTCACCAGGTTTTGCCACTTTTTTTTTCTTTTTTTTTTTTTGAGGAGGATGTGTGGTGTAAAATTAACCGGTTCTAGTTTGGAAATATCTATCTTTACCAACACAGCTGCTTCCATAAGCAAATTTATAGTACAAATTCACTCAAGTCTTCCTAAATCCTTTGGTTATTCTCTCATTAACTCCACTGGGTGCTGGGATAAGCCCCCAAAGGCTCATGCAGCAATCTGAGGTGAGCTAAAAGCTCTGCTCTGTGAGCTCACACACATTTGCCCATTCCTCTGAGTGCAGCTGCAGTAGTGTTTAATGCTGCATGTCAGAATGTACTTCCAAACTGCCTTGGAGTTTAGTAAAAATCCATTAAGCACTAAGTTTTCCTCTTTCTTGAAAGTGAAAACAGTTTAGCCTAGATATGTACTGAAAGGTGAATGGTCTCTTAATCTGTGCATGGGCACCCAGGCTCAGTGGGTGAGAAGCAGCTCCAACTTTCTGTTGCTGTGGCTTGAAAGGCTATGCAGAACTGGGAGGGAAAATATGTGCTCTGAACCTGGGCCAAAGCTGACTTAAAGACTTTAAAACTCTGAGTTGCTCTGAAATAAAACAATTGGGACATTAGTCATGTGGAGACAGGGCTGATCATTCCAGTGTGTCACAAGATGGACTGAGACAAGTGGTGCACATGACACAAACACCTTCACAGCTTCTGCCTCAGGCTTTTAGAAGATATGGGCATTGAACAATGAAAGAAAGGTAAACAAGGATGAGTTCTGGTGGGAAAATTCTTTCTTAGTGTAGGAAAAAGGAAGATGCCCAATGGGTTCTCAAAGCCATTCCCTTGTTTCCTGTGTTTCCCCCAGAAGATTCATCTTCTGGAACCTGCCTCAGGAGATGGGTTCATGAGGGAAACAGCATGGCCAGAAGAATCCACATGGGACTGAGCAGTGGATTTGCTGTGTGGGCAAGACAAAACCTTGCCTGGGTTTCTGAGGTGCAAAGGACATCCAGACAACAAAAGTGTGGACAAAGCTGAAGATGGGAGATTTTGGACAGCTGTCCACCCTCCCTCTAAGTTCTTTGTTCAGCCATGTGTTTCAGATGTTTGTGAGCCAGGCTGATCCTTGTGACTCCAGCTTGTCTCTGAACCATGAAGACCTTTTTGGGTTGAGCCTCCAAAGAACTCTTCAAAAACCTGAGTGTCATGAGCCCAGGGCTGAAGGCACTGACTGGGCAATGACCTTCGCTGTTCTGGCTGTGTGAGTGTGGCACAAACATGGAATCACACACATAAAAGGGACTGAATCAAAATTTAATCAACACTTTTATTCTGTTCTCCAACTTGTGCTCATTGTTTTATATCTGAGCATGCTGAAGCCTGGAGTGATTGAGGGGGCTTGCTGTCATCGCAACTCAGCCTGCTCTTCATGCTGAGCACTTTGTGTTTCTCTGCCTGGAAAATTTCAAATAAAATGTCAGACTGTGCATCTCATTAATCTGCTAACTACTAAGTTAAAGGTCTAAGTGTATTTAAAAATGTAACATAGGTTTTAAGTTCAAGGATATAGTTAGGTTAGAATCCTTTCCTGTGCTCCATCCATCCATCCTGTCTGCCAGTCGTCTCACTCTCGTGCGGTTTGAATCTAAATGAGCCTGATGCAGAGGATGGTACACTGGGTTAGCTTCAAAGCAGAAAAGAAGGTAGTTGAAGCAAAATCAATACTTTTGAAAGACAAAAGAGTTACAAAGCCTTTTTCCTTGAATACATCTGTCCATGTGTCACAAGAAACCACCACCACCTTTGATGTTCATTTGGCAGCATTTGCAGCCGAGTCTTCAGCCTGTGTCAGTGTGAGAGACACTGAACTCCATCTTCTCCTCAAGGAGAAGGTCATTGGGTCAGACCAGGGAGAGGCTGGTGTGGCTTTGAGAAGCCATCCTACACCATGCTGTGAATGGGCACTGGGTGTCTTGGGAAGCTGTTTCAGCTTGCACAGATGCCTTCTCCGCACAACGTGTGTCATTTCAGTTCCTCAAGCACTAAAAGACCCATGTATTTTCTTTTTGATAATGTTGTGTTTATAGATCCATGTGTGTGTGTTTGTGTTCACTCCATGTTATTATTTACAGCTAACTCTATCCCCTGCTATTTCCTTCTCCCTCTTTTGTTACATTGGATGCCATATTTCCATGCCATATGCCACTTAAGCTGTACCTTTATGTGTACAAAATGTGTACCTAATTTGCATGCACAGTTACTACCATTGTAGACACAGGCACGGAGTGAGTAGGCATATTTGCATGCAATTATCTGATTTGCTTGTCCAATTGTGGTGATTTGCATATGCAGATTGTGTGCACAGTTGTAAATTTACATTTTTAAAAAACTGGCCTCAATGGTTTATTAAAATGGCTTTAAGCTTCCTCTTATAAAATATTGAAGATCCTAGAACCCCTCTGGCTTTGCAGTGTTATATCCCCTCAGTAAATGATCTCCACATTTTTATATTCTCTCTCGTCCAGTACTCAAGAGAGATTTAGTCTGCAGATTTATACATCCATTATTTCAAGGTATATTTGATCTTCTCCATATGCCTCTGTTAATCCACCTTAGCTGCAAGTAAAGAAAAAAAAATACCCTTACTTAATTTTCAGAGGATATTCCACCTCTCTGAGCCTGTGTTCTCCATTTAAACCCAGGTTTTTTCAATGTATTAATTCTGATGGAACTGAAAAGATTCTTTTCCTAATAGGGAATTCATAAGTTGCTATGGGTAAATCCAAGACTGTAATGTGTGCTCTGGCACCACTTTAGCATGAAGGGACCAAATGTGTCTTTGAAAACATCTAAAAGTTTTCTCTGGGAACATTTCGAGTAAGAGGAAAGTTGCCAGTTTGGTTCCTTTAAGTTCTTTCAGATGTGAAATTTACCATGATTTCTCAATCATAATTCCAACACCATGGGGTTTAACTTCTCCCACCTGTATGGCCAGTAAATTTCTGGTAACTTCACTAACTGCAGCGTAGCTCTAGCTCTTGGAATAAATGGTCCCTTAGTGCTTGGTGCTGCACATACTTCCAGTATGATGAAGAATTCAGCTGGGCAATCTGCAGTTCTGTCAGGCCACTTTGAAGCTTCTCATAGTGCCTGGGCTTTAGACAATTCATTTTTAGACCTATGTGTTTGTCTTGAATTCTCTGAGGATTTAAAAAATGCACCTACAGAGTTTTACATCTCACACTTACATATTGGTAAGTCTAGGTTGTTATTAAAGCCTCATAAAAAAATATGAATGCTGCTTACAAGGCACTAAATTAGCCTTCAAGTAAGAGGATGAGCCATCTCTAATTTTGTGCACTCATGTTGTTCTGCAAATGTTCAGGAAATGGTTGAACAATGTTGTTGTCTTGCTCCAGCATTAATCAAGGGCTTCTTTGGCTTAACCTGGCTCTACCAGAATATCCTAAAGAGAGAACTCAAGTGCTAGGAATTGGAATGCTGTGCTGAGAGAGTGAGAAAACATAGCAGCAGCCTCTCAGGCCCCACTGCACACATCCACTGAGCAGAGCTGTTCCAGCAGAGGTTTGGAAAAAGTTTCATGGTTTCAATTCCTTCCTCCTCTTTGATTTGCTTTGAAAGCACATTCCTGCCCCAGCCTGAAATGCTAACACAGACATAGCCAGCGTTATTCCTTGCTGCTGTCTCCCCCCTGCAGGCTTTTAACAGGCTCTTCCTTAGCAGGGAATTCGGTGTCTGCTGTGCAGCCAGCTGTTCCAAAGGGCTGGGAGCAGCAGCTGGCTCTGCCTAAGTGGCATCTTTATCCTTGTGGAGCACCAGGACACTGACATGCCATGGGTGCTGCTGATCAGGGGCTCCTTGCAGCCCATGGCAGCAGGAGCTTTGTTTCTGCCATGTTTTTGCTGAAGGAACAGATTCCCTTCCCTGCTCCCAGGCTCCGGCTGGGAGCAGCAGCATTGCTCTGCAGCCACGTGTTCTCCTCTGTTCCACCTGACTGGCTGTGCCAAGCGGGACTTAGTTTGCCTTTAGTGTGTCACACAATTTTAAAGTTCATTAAAATAAAATTTGAGGGGTTTTTAATGCCCAAAGTATAGTTTTTAAAGGTTAGTCAGAAATTACCTGGAAATATCCCTCTCTGTGCAGGAAATTGTATATAATTATAGCCCATTACTGCCAGTCTGTGCCTGCCACTGTGTGTTACTCAGTCCCAGTTTATTTTGGGTTAGGAAGCAGGTTTCATTTTATTGTAACTCTGCTTCCGAAACATCCAGGACCCCTAAATCTCTGCAGGCTACAACTACAGCAGAATTTTGATCATGTTTTACTTTTAGGCCTCTTCCCAGTGTTTTGCACTTTGAACAATCATCTTTAAGCAAGTGACTGCAATTCCCATGGATTTATCCTTAGGAAATGTACCAGGAGTCCCCTGGCATCAGAATTAATCATACTGAATACAGAAAAATACATTTAAACCCAGTTCCAGCAGGGAACCTACTTTGGGATAAACTATGAATTCTAGTTTACCCAACATCCTGCTTTGCAATCCCTGCTGCACCCCTAAAAATGAAACAGGGTATAAAAGTAACTATGACTTTTATTGTCCAAGGTGAGAGAAAAGCAAAACAAAACAAAACAAAAAAAAACCTACATGGAAAGATTCAGTCAGAATAGCACTTTATAATGAGCAAAGCAGGTTTTAGGACCATGCCATATGTAAAGAAATGTGTAAGTTCACAGAACTGTGTAAACTTGAGATTGAACACTTCCAACTGCATGGGGATTGCAGTCATGATCTGAGCCTGTTCTGTAATGCAATAATAATGCACACAAACACAAAGCAGTTCTGCAATTTCAAATGAACACAAGATTTTAAAAGTGGCCTTTATTCCCTTGAAAAGATAAAATAATTCTTTGCTCAGTATAGCAACAGCAAAAGTGTCTCAGGTATGAGATGTTAAAAAAAATACAGTGAGAAAATGGATCTTTTATCTAAGTGGAAGGAGTGAGTGAGGCTACATTGACCTACATAATGGAAAGGTTTGGAGCTATTAGGCAATGGGTAAAAACCGATTCAGGTAAATTCCTCACATGTTCAAAGTCTGAGAGTGCAAGACCTATAATTTGAAGAATATATTTAAAAGGCTTGGAACAGGTGATTAAGAGGGGCTATTTGAACTCTGAAAGTGCCATTGTCTGACAGCAGTAGGCCTGGAATTCACATGGCCCAGGGAAAATAAGGATTGTTATAGGACACAGGCATAAATGGGTACAAACAGGTGTATGTTTGTCATGAAGTCTTGAGGGCTTGAAATAAAAATGAAGTGATTAAAAATGTTTGACCACAAGGCAGTAAGAAGTGCTTTTCAGTGGGAACAGTGAGGGTTAAAAGTCTAACTTGTTGAGCTGGAAAAGGGATTTTCTGATATACTTTTCTGTTGTGGGTCTGTGCTCCTGAATATCTTCACCAACAATGTTGAGGATGGGGATGGCACACAGTGGGAATGGGGCAGTGAAATCTCTGAGTAGAGCCTGAGCTGGCCTGGAACCTGACTGGAGTAAATGGCCTCCAGAGAGCCCTTCCTGGATCTTCTTCTGGGATTTTATGGCTTTGTGGTTCTCTCTGGCTGCATGTGCTGTTTGTGTGAGGCTCCATGCCTGTGTCCATGTGCTGTTTATGCTGCCCTGTGGGGCAGGGTGACTGGGTGGATCCTGGCTATTCTAGGTACCATTGCTGGGGAGGATGGTCTGAATCAGGAGCCCACTACATCACCTCTTGTTGGAACTGCACCATCTCTGTTCTGCACCAACCTTTTAAAAAGTTTCGTGTTTCCCCTTCCTTTGGAAAACCTTTTCTCTCCCTTCCATAGCTTGTGGGGTCAAATCTCTCCTTTCTGTAACTCCACCAAGACTAATTTGGCCAGTGTTTTTCTCTCTCTCTCAGGCAAAGACCCAATTAAAAGAGGTCCTGAGAAATCACTGCAAAGGGGAGTTATTTCCTCTCTAAATGCTCTCCCTGGGCTGAATCCTTTATGTGAGCTGCAGTCTTTTGACAGCCCATGGGAAGCTGGTGACAAACACATTTGATGTCTCTTCCTAGTCAGAAGACCTTATTTCAGTAGGAAATATCTGGACCTACTTCTCCTTGCTACACTTCCCAGATATCCCCTTGTGGGTACCTCAGCAGCCATTACATGGAGCCAGTCCTGAAAGCAGACAGTTTTTCCTATTTTATAATGGGAGAGTTCATTTCTGCTGAGAATACAGTTTTTACCAGACTGCCTGCAGGACAATACAATAAAAGATTTATCCTTAATAGCATTTCACTGAAGTTTCACCACAGGAGACAAGGTTTTTTGTTGTGCCTTTTTTATTATTATTTTCCCCTTCAGTTGCTATGAAAGTCTCTGCTCTTAACTTTTCTTTTTTTTTTCTGCAGAGCACAATCCCTAGATGTCCTCTGCCACCTCTCAACTGAATTTTTCTCTTTTCTTCGATCCTTTCTCATCTCTGGCACATTTCTCTCATTTTTGTTTTGCTTCTCTTCTTCTTTTATGTAGTCAGTGGAAATTAGAAAAGAAACTGGTTGTGAGCACAGTAACTGAAGTTGGACAAGGCACCAGTAGCAAAACTGATGTGAAATAGAAACTAAGCTTTGCTCAGCTGCACCTTCCAATTTGCTTTTCTCCCTAAGTCTCTGTTAGGCACATTCTGCTCATTTATAAGCTGTGATTCCATGACTCTTCTCCTCTCTTCCCTGCAGGTCTCAGCTGAGCCCCAAGTGCACGCTCATGTTCCTGCCTGTTGGAAGGTCTCCCTGCTCCAGGATCTGTCCAGGTAAGGGGCAGACCCTCTGATCTCCCAGAGTTTGTCCCAGGCGAGGCAGCACCCCGCAGAGGGCAGATAGGGAATGGGATTCTCTGTAGAGTGCCCTCTCTTCCCAATGAGCTCAGCAAGCTGATGGAGGCACTGAGTGGTTTAATGAGTGAACACAATCCTGAATCAGTGACAGTTGCCTGAATAAGGGTCCTGAGTCCTTCTGGAGTCATCTGAAGTCCAGTGATGTCCACTGTGTGCCTCCTGACTTGGCTGGAGGGAGACTTGAAGTAATATTCCGTCTCACACTAGTCAAACCTTGTCTGCCTCTTGTTTCCTGCTGCTAAATAAGCAGAATGGTGCCTTTCTTCTTCCTAAAGTGCTGCAGAACTCAGGGCTGCATAGAGCTTCTTGAGCAGGATGTCTCATAATTAATTGTTATCCTAAGCTTCCTCAGGTGCCTGACTGCTTGAATATCTAAGAATTTATGGGCATTTGGTAACGTCTGAAAATGAAAAGTCTCTTTAATATGCTTATGATAAGTATTTGCACTATTTTAGAAAGCTATTTTCATTCCGCTCAGACACTTGTTAAATAACTTTAGAACTTGAACATTTACTGCTCGTTTTATATGTGCAATAAATCAATCAGATTTAACAAAGGAAAGAACCTGATTTGCCCACAGCCCTGTCTGAGCACAGAGGTGCCATTTTGCAATCTAATGAAGCTTTCAGTTAAAGAAATGAAAGGTGGGGGGGAGATTTTGATGCTTAATAAAAATGATTCAGCATCCTCATAACTTTGACAAGTAGTGTGACTTACAAACCTTCCAGTGGAGCAGTGTAACAATAGAGTAGGAACTTACAAGTCTAGACTACAGAAGATAACCACCACCACTTATGTATCCTCCCCAGATCCAAAAGAGCTTTGGGAAAGGGAAGGGCCCCAAGCAAAGCAATTAATATAAACAGAATGTAGTACCATGAAGAAAATTCATGCTGTGGGTTTGGGCTCATGGCAAAAAAAGATATCTACATGCACTCATCTTTCATTATTCACCCTTGTTTAAATTGCTTAGAAGATACTGAGATTGCAGACTTTTAAAGAAAGGGGCTACTGTCCTGTATTTGTATGTGCCTGGCACAAAAATGGAATACTCCAGCATGAAATGGGCTTCTTTGCTGATAATGACATCTTCTGTACTGAATAACTCACTGTGAGCATGGGGAGCCCAGGCACAGGGTGTCCAGAGCAGCTGTGGCTGCCCCTGCATCCCTGGAAGTGTCCAAGGCCAGGCTGGACAGGGCTTGGAGCAACCTGGGATAGTGGAAAGTGTCCCTGCCCATGGGAGGGAGCAGAAAAAGATGATTTTTAAGGCCCCTTCCAACCCCGGCCACTCTAGGATTCTGTGATCTTCAGGAATACTCAGCACTACATGTGGCTCTAATATGGCCGCAATCTTTTCCTACACATTGTTCAATTCTCATTGTTTCTAAAACAAGTTTTTCCTTGTATTTTCCTTGTACTTCATAGCTAACCAGTACAGAGTTTAAACAGGGAATTATATATACATAAAAAGAAGGGTTCCTTAACGCCTCTATAAATCATCCATCCTTCACAGTCTGGGGTTATTACCAGATGGGTATCTGTTGAGGCCTGTCTGAAGAGACTCTCTGTGACTTTGATGTATTTTTCCTATGCTGCTAACAAATGGGTCACAGCCCAGTTATGTGATTATACAACATGTTTACAGCTCCTGCCATACTGAAGATGCACAGAATATTGCTTGGCAGGAGCCAAGACATGCATCTTGTATGATATAAGGAGTTCTGCCTCTCTCCCTTCCATCCCTTTATATACACAAGGAACCTCACAGGGACAAAACTTCCTTGCTGTCATACTTGAGAATGGTGGGGCTGAGTCTCACAGACACAAAGTCTCACAATCTTTAATATGCTTTCAAGCTCAGCAACAAAAAAAACCATTAAAACTGTACTGCATGAAGGCTTCTGTGTTATGAAGTATCATCATCCAAACACTTTAAGTAGTATTCTATAACATAGTCTACCATAAGTTCAATTTTTACTCAATCACTTGAAATGCACTTAGGAAAATTGCTCTTTTGCTGTTTTCACAACAGCTCTGGAAGTCAGCCTCTGGTTTAATGATAACTGCTTTAATCACAGTTTGGCTTGTTTCATTTTGACAGCATTGAAGTAACAAACTATTTATTTTCTGTATGTTAAATATACTATCATTGCAGCAACCAGATATTTTTTTCTCCTGGTGCACTTAATGCAGATGACAAGGTTTGCATCTCATTAAGGTAATTTGTGTGCACATAATTTTCAGTAAACACAGTGCATGAAATCACGGATCTTCTCTACCAAAAGTGTCATCTGAAACTATTTGTGCTCAGTTTAGTAACGGAAGTGATTTTCCAAGCCCCACTATATATAGCAAACCATGTGCCTTCTCCAACAGGAGAGCTGGGCTGCAAAGCAAACGCAGCATCCTCGAGCAGGAATTGCATTTAAAAATATTGTTACACCATTAGGCTGAGCAAGCTCCTCTCATCTGCCCTGAATCTCCATGTCCTGCTCCGGGCTCAGATTCCGCAGCATGTGCAGGAGGGAAGGATGTTTGTTCCTTCACTGTGAGCAAGGGGACAGGGGAATTCTGCCACTAATTTGTTCTGATCCTGCTGCCTCATTAGGGCAGTCTGTAAAAGATGGGAAATGTGTCCTATGGCAGTGAACTTTCTGCATGGAGCTGTTAACACAGTAAATAGCTCAGGAGGAGGGAGGGAGACAGCTGGAGCACATTGTGTTTCATAAAGACTATACGGGGACCTTGAGTCTTCATTTAACCCATCACTGAGGTGACAAATATCCACTGCTTTGCTGCTGGGTGATGCTGCTGCTGCTTGCCTGTTAATTTATCTGTTTTCAGGCTGTCTAGACATTGTTTGGGTCAAAAAGTGCTGTCTCTCCCCTGCCGTGGGATTTGCCTGCTCAGCTCTTGCTGCAGGCTGCTGTGCCAAACGGGCTTTCCAGAAGAATGCTCCCTCTGTCTGGATGGCTTATTAACAGGACTCCAAATGGATGGAGAGGGTTTCAATCAGGCTAAGGCTTCCTACAGATAAAGTTTATTTTAACTTCTTCTCTCTAAAAATACACTGGCAGGGATAAATAATTCAAATACTTTGGGTTTTTCCCCCCTTGTGATTAAAAATCTGCCTAAAAGTGCCCTTGAAATGTTCTCTTAAGAGGTTCAGGCAGGTTTTGGATTGTCCAACCACAGACTAAACTAAATGCCAATGTGGGGCCCACACTGTGCCTTTGCTGGGGTGGTTTTGACACTGTGCTTATCAGAACCTCTTTCTTTGCTGCCAAATAAGTATTAAAAACTACTTTTAAAATCATACTTCAAGTTAAGTAAAGCTACTGCTGAATACCTCAGTGTCCATGTGTTTCTTGGAAACACTTTTAGAGATGTTGTCCTTTGGGGAACTCAACTGCAAGGATGTTTTTTATGTGAAAAAAAAATCCTCCAGCTCTCTTACCCAAATTGTAGCCATGTGGTTCTCAGTCAGATTCAGTAGAAGATAACCAGTAGTTTCATAAAAGCAGGAATCCTATTCACTATAAAATAATGTTGTATTGCATTCTATATCCAATATCAGCATTGATTTCATAATGTCAGAATATTGTCCTGTCTAGGACTTGATGAAAAATCTCTTTTTTTGGGGGGACAGAAAAATGGGGTTTGGATTAATTTAAATATTTTGGAGGGACTGCAAGGACTATGAGAATCTTTTTTTGATCTTTGACTAAGTCTCCCAAACCAAGACACACAATGTGAATTGTGTGGTGGGAGCTTTAGGTCCCCTGTTTCCTGTTCCCATTTCGTTGCTTCAGTCAGCCTGACTTTGTCTTCCAAGAATTATGGTTTCCTCACACCACATGGAACTCACCCCTTGTTATTGCTCCAACACAGAGCATAGGAAAGGTAACCCAGCTGGGGGATCTGTGTTAGGTTCCATTCTTTTATGTGTGTATGCTGCCGTGTGTTCAGCAGAAATACTTAGAATTTTCCTCCTTTTTTTGTCCCATAAATTCACATTTATGCATAAATACTTCTGATATTGGAAAAAAAATTGAGGAAAATAAATCTACCCTCACTGGAAAAAAAATCCTCCCACCCTCTCTCCTGATTTACAGATAAGCACATGGGCTATGCCTGCTTTCTTTATGCCTGGAGATCCCTTCTGAGCTGGCAAAACTCTGTCAGAGGTTCCTAACTCTCCCACAGGTCCCTGATTCTGCCCTAGGCCCCATAGAGGGAGAGGGATGTTGGTGCTGAAGAGGACCCCCTCAAGATTTTCAGCTGATTTTTGAAGGACAGGTCTCAGTTTTCTCCATCTGTGAACTCCCCCCTGCTCTTTGCTGCAGAGCACTGTGAGCAATTCTTTACTAGTCCTTCTCTTACTGGACAAGAGCTCATGACCCTGGAGCAGGCTCCCAGTTGAGGTGGAGCCCTGACAGACTGGATTGACCTCAGCAAGGTCCTGCTGGTCCTTGGCCACTTGGAGAGCACCCAACCCCAGGCCCTCAGCTGACCAGAGTTCAGGCAAGTGTGCCCAAGCTCCAGCAATTAACTCTTTGAACCCAGCGCTGAGAATTTGTTGCTCCAGGCTTTTATCCTCTACTTGCTGGCAGTGCCTTTTGCTAGGAAGGTGCTGGAGGGAGCAATGGGAGCAGCATCCCTATGAAGGAACAGAAATTCCCCACAGTGTCCACCCTGGCTGGCTTTAAGTCACTCTCATGGAGAGATTCTCAGGCTTCACATCTCTTCTCACAAAGCAAGGACTACAGAGAATCTTTGTTCTAAATTTTCTCCTCCCTCCCCATCAGAGTTTACAACAAAATGTCATGGAAGTGCAGGTTTTGTTATAGCTTACTACTACAAAGCTGAAATTTTAGGCTAAGTTAGACAAGAAAGAGTTTCTTTCTTTTTTTCCATGACTAATACTATATTTTTTCCATAGAATTTGCATAAATTTTTTGTACTTACTGTAATCATTGTGGTAATTTTAATTGGAGCACCTTTCAAAATACAAACTAAATAGAGAGGTACTTTCTCTGATTTACCTGTAGACCTACAACTAAAGGATTTTCCCTCTATCCTATCTACTCTAAATGAGTGGGCTCAAGAAAGAAAGCTGCCCTTATCTTCCACATGATGATATAAGACTAATCCCAGGATTTCAAAGCTTCTCATGCAACTTCTGAGGTGTAGGCTCTGTAACTGAGTGGTGTCTCCCACTGAGGCAGGGAATGAAATTAGGTTTAAGGAGATGAAATTGTGGGGGTGGGAAGGATGCTCATAAAAATTAAAGGTCCCAGTATCTTTTCAACCCACCCTTGTCTCTGACCTTCTGCCATATCATTTACCTGGCTCTTGCTTGAGGCATCTTCTAGAGTCCTATTCCTGACTGCATTAAAAATCTCATCCTTCTGTTCCCCTTCACTCTCCAGGCCAAGATGTGCCTCTGGCATTGTCTGAGCCCTGCAGAGGACTCCCAGCTCAGCATTACCAGGGGAGCCACCTGGGCAGGCACTGCTGGCTTTGTTTCATGTCAGAGATCTCTTGCTGTGCTCAGGGCTGATCTACTGCAGTCATGATTTTAATGACCTTCCTCTCTCTAAATCAGATGCTAAGGGCAAAGGAGTGTATTTCACTTAATTAGCCAGCAGCAAACTAAAATCAGGCAGTGTTTTCCTGTTGCCTTGGCAGAGATGGCAAACTTCAGCCCTGTTCACTTTTGGGGGCATCCAACTGAACACTGACCCCCTGAGCTCACTCCCAGTTGTGCCAGGGATCTGTGGCAGGTTTGGGACGGTCTCCCTCTGCATGGGGAAGGCAGCCAGAAGTCAGGCAGCACAGGAGGAGATGGAAGAAGTGGCTTCAGTCCCTTGGCCTGCCAGGGACTTTCCGCCTGACTGTCATCCTCTTGTGTTTCAGTTCTGTCTCTAAGCCAGGGCAAACAGTGATTTCATCCTTCTCTGTGGTGCCACGAGGAACTGCAATATCCCCTAAAATCTGTGGTAGAGATAAATGAGTTGGTTTATACACAGACCCAGCAGCTGTAAGGGCAGATACTGCCTTCAGTGCCTGCAGGATCTGAGACCAGCAATGCATTCGTGATCATGGTGGGCTCTGGAGATGGGATGTGTTTGGGGCCTGTAGCTACTGTTGGGTTACATGTTACAGAGCATAAGTCTGTGCTTCTCAGTTGACTCCTTTTACTCTGCTGTGATGCCTTGGGCAGTCCAGGAGCGTGGGCAGACATTCCTTGGTTCAGTCCCACAAAGTGGATATCACTTGGATGGCAGTGTTGATAATGGACAGCTTTAGATGTGGACTCATCACTTCTTGCTTTAGGTGCATTTAAACATGTACAGGATATTCCAAATCATTCTGTGAGGCAGTTTTCATTTTTGATAGATACATTACATTCCTGTTCAAAAAACAAAATATCTATTGATGGCACCCAAGAAGTTATTTTCCTCCTTGTCTCAAGGCTCACAGGCAGTTGGTTTGAGAGCTGCTGATCTCAGCTCAGCAGGTGATGTTGTTTGATTCATCCTGTGCTGTTTTGTCTGCTCAGGTTCCTGTCAGCTTGCTGTCTAGCACACAGAGAGCTTCCTCACTGTACCTAGGGGAGGGACACTTGATGCTAAACTGCCCTCATGGAAGGAGCACCTTTCATTTCTGCTGGGCTCATTTGGAGCTGGTGGCCTCATGTGAAGAGAACTGCCCTGCAGCCTTTTGTTCCTCAGCATCTTAAACCAGTGATAGTGCCATGCTCCCCTTTTCACCTGAGAGGAACAGAGTGAGTGAACAATTCTGTCAGAACTTGGTAAAAGTTTGGGAAAGTGGAAATACACAGTAAGAAGCGTTTGATTCTCTAGCCACCATTTGAAGCTGATAGAATAATAATTTTTAAAAAGCCTGTGGAGGCATCCAAATATTCCAGGGTGCTGGTAAAACACTGCAGCCATTGAAAGTTTGCCCTCTTCCCTTCTGGTAGTCTACTCGTCTTTCACATATTGCAGCAGGCCTTCCTTTTGCATGTTTTAGTTCCTTTTTCACTTTTGGAGATGAAGCATCCTCGTTATGCCCAGACTCAAACTGAAAGACAAATGAAAGAGATTTTGCCATCGGGATATTTTCCTGGATGTACTTTTACTGCAGTCCCTGTCTGCAGCCTCACACAAACATTTGTTTGGCTTGTAACCCTCTGATGGCCAAACACCAAACTGGAGCTCAAGCTTGCTGTTCCTCTTTGCTGCTAATATCTTTGCTCCTTTGTTTATTCCATCTGAAGTTGGTTTATAGTTCAGCCCACTTCTGTTCCTGCTGGACTTTTTGCTCCATAAACTGAATGCCTCCCTGGCTGAAAAGTCAACAGTTACTGAACTTTCATTTCCTCCTCTGAGGGTGAATCATAACCAAGCAAGGGCTGCAGGAGCAAAAACAAAAGGAGAGAGAAATAAGGCTCTGGATCAGCTTCTCCAGTCAATGTGAGCTCCTCAGGGTGTCCTTTACTAATGCAGCCCATGAACTGAGTCTGAAATAGTTTCCTTCTCAATGACTGAAATAAAGGGACCCTTGAAGGTTTGCTGGGTGATTCCAGGCAGATGAACTCGAGGTTTCCAAGCAGAGCAACCTCCCAGCACTGCCCTGGTTACTGCTTGAGTTTACCTTTCATCCTCACCTACAGCAGCAGCAGATGGGCTCGAGGACCTTGGAGGCCCTTCCAAGCCTATCTCCATGTCCTCCAACCATTCCTAGAGAGATCCAAACATGCAGCAGACCCTGAGCCCCTGGCTGGGACTGTGATGTTCATGGGCTTCTGAACCTTCTGCATTCAGAATCAGCTTCTGCACTGAATGAATGCATATGGCTTTAGCAGCAGCTTCCGTAAAAAGGATCTTCTGAGGGCAAAACTGCCAAAGCAGGGAGGTTGTGTGACTTTATAATTTCCTCTTAACATCATTTGTAGCTGTTAACTGGTTATTTTGGTAAAGTAGTTCCTCATGCCACCAGGATAGGGCTGCATTATATGGAATATGATGAGGGGAGGACAGAATGCATGCTCAATCAACAAACATACATATATATGAATTTACATATATTTTAATATTTGTGTTTAAAGATGAATATTTGAAAATATTATTATAAGAAAGATTATTTTCACTGACATTTTCTTGAGAAAAATGAGTATTTTCTAATTAGTGTCAGAGTTAGAAATAATCTAAAATTTATGAAAAATGCCACTAAATGCTCTATCCAAGCAGGCATTGCTGGTGTGTTTTCACTCACAGTGTAACTGCACTGCAACCCAATTTGAAGTGAATGTCAGCCCAGAAATAATTTATACTGAGGGACTTTCAGTCTCACACTTTGGATTTTCAGGAGATGCCACCTTACTTGAACTTGCAGTTTCTCTGAGTTTTAGTCATGGCACACGTACTCACTAAACAGAGGCATCAGAATTTTGGCAGATGTTTGGGAAAAGATGTTCTGTAGTTTTGCTCATATTTGAACCATTTTTTGTCCTCTGTGGCTTGGTGCAATGCCCATCAGTCTTCATGGAAAACTCCAGTTGAGCTGGATGAGTTTTGCAGATCCGGTTCTGTAATGTGACCAGTTTCTTCCGTTCCATGCCAGAAAAAATGGAAAGTGCTAAACAAACTGCAGGAGGTGGGTGACCCTGGTCTGTGCTGAGTTCTGCCTTAGGAGAGACAAGATAGAAGAGAAAAGTCACCCCCCTGCAGTGCCTGAGTTCTGACCTGAACCAGTTCTTAGGCTCATGTAGTCTTTTGTAAAACTGACATTTAGCTCTATGAATCACATGGAATTTGCATCTTATGTCACACGTACACACTGAATAGTGGAAAGAATATGACTCAGTTAGTATCCTTTTTATGAATTGAATGCTAAAGCAAGATGTTTTGCATTGTTTTGTTAAGAAGTCTCTGTTCTGCTGCCTTACATCTCCTCCAACACCCACACACTCAGAGGCACATGCACTTCCTCCCCTTACCCTCCCACCACTCCTTTCTGTGACCCTTCTACTAGAAGTTGTTTACTGCTGCCTGTTCCCTCCAGTGACAAGTCACTGATGTTATTACTGTATAGTTATTATTATTTTTGTGCCAGCCACTCATCTGAACAGGAAAGCTGTAAGAACCTTAATTACTTTGTGGCCAGACATGGAGCTATATTTCTAAAAGTAGCTTTTCTTTTTTGGATCAAGTTCATTTCCTACAGTGTCTGGTTTTATGAGTTTGTGAAAAGCTTTCAGGTTTTCAGGAACCCCTGTACTTTCTTCTCAAACACACACACACACACACACACACAAAAATATATATAAAGAGTATATCATAATCTGGAACAATTAAATTGCTTTCACCTCCTGTCAATCACCTACTCGGAGTCATTTGCAGTTTCACACACATACTCTGCTTTCACTTCTGGGCTAAATAACTCTCTAAAATTATCTGTGTGATTATTGTGTGCTGTAGTTCAGGACCCTTCCAGCTGAAATGTTCCATAGAAAATATCTCTGTTACTCTTGAAATGTAATTTCTGGCGCTTACCACCAACTATGTTAATTTTTGTATTTTTTTAAGAGAAGTGCAGCAGAACTGGCAGCGATAGTGAGTAATTCCCTTGAAGCTATGTCCCCACTGATTTGATTTTTCCTTGACAGCTTATCCATCATGCTGTATGCTTATTTAGACAAATAAATAAGAGAGCTGTTATCTGCCAGCCTGGCCTGAGGGCTTTTAGCAACACCAGAAAGTCTGCCGGCTTTCCTTTCAACATTCAACAAGACGATTAGGGAATCACATCATGGTAAATGTGGATACTACATGCTTCAGTGGAAAAAGAAAAGCTGGACTAAAAATTGGGACTCCATGAGAAGTCCAGTGATGGTTTGCACAGTTAACATAAAGCAAGGACCCTCTGAGCAGGGATCATGGAGATAGCTGGGGAAAAACTTGTATCTAATTTCATGTGGTGAACAGGGCACTTCTGGGATTTATTGCAGGCACGGGGAGATACATTCTGATAAAACATCTTGCTGTAAAGAAAACAGATTTGGGTCAACTGAAACATTTTGTGAATTCATGTTCAGTTTAACAAGTTGTTTCATTCTTAAAATTTAAGCAAGTCAAAATGTTCCCTTTCAACATTTTAACATGAAACAGTACACCTTTCAGAAATGTACCTGGGTTTAGTTTTTAAATGCTTACAAGTGAAATGACACTTTTTACTTGAAACTAAGTGACAGATTTTACTCAGCTTAAATAACTCTTTTCATTTCATTAAAACGGAGAGGGGGGGAGATTCAATTTTGAATCTACCCTGGAATGTTTTCTTTCACAATTTTTCAGTACAATTTTGCAAATAATCCATCCCCTTTGTGAGAAAACCTTTAATGCATCCACAGAATGCATCCATTCCTCCACCTGCTCTCCAAGGGAAATTTCTCTCTTTCAGTGAGAATAAACCAGCTGCTGGAATTGTGAGGGCATGCTGAGGGCTGGCATGAACCTGCTTCTCTTTGTGCTGTTCAATTCCCTGAGTGACTCCCTGAGCATGGACAGGCTCAGATCTTCTCACAGCAGATCAGCCAGGGGAGAAGTTACAAGCAAAAGTTTGTGCTGTCCTTAAACTGGGGCTGGATTTTTAGAAATGAGACAAACAAACTCTGTTTGCAAAGTAAAATTTCAGAAAGGTCAACATGAAATTATAATTAGTATGAAAGTTTCATAAAGGTTTGGGTCTAGTTCTTTTGGTCCACACTGGGCACAAATATGTTGTCCCGATTTTCTGCACACTCTACATTTTACTGCCCAATCTATCTTGAAGGTTTCCATAGTGTGGGACAAAGGGATATCTGTCAATTAGGAGGGAAGCTAGGTCTGAGGCACAGCCCTAATATCCCTATGAAACTGTGCAACCATAAAAAATTCCAAGTTGGAATAAAGGATGGAGCTGTGTCTGTGTCCCTATGGGCGTCTGGAGAAGACTTAAGCTCATCTTGCCATCAATGTCAGAAGACTCTGATAAATAGAAACTTTCCAAGCATGACTTAATTTCTCCCTAAGATGGGTTGGAAAGCTGGAAAAACCTGCCTTATAAAAAATGGTCTCATCAAAGTGAAGATCTCCCCAAGTTCAAAGACCTGAAGGAGTAACAATTTGTATCTCCCCTTAGCTTTTTTAATAAATTCATTTCATTAGGGAAAGTTTAAATTGATGGCTTTTAAAAATCACTTTTCTTTCTTCTGCTATTCTCGTTTTCAGCACTACAGTCACACCCCAATTAAATGACTGTACTGCTTACAATAAAGACTAATGATCCTCCACTGGCCCCCACCTCCATTAGCAGCTTCAGAATCCCACCAGAATCCCAATTAGCACATTGATTTGCTTAAAAGAAAAATAGTGATTCTTGCCTGTCCATTCCACCAGCTGTGTGTTCCATCACCCAGTCTCCAGCAAGTCCATTGATTTCCTTAAAGTAAACCCAGCAAATGTCCATTAATTCCCCTCCCCTAACTTCAGGATCCCACTTCTTTTTTTGCCAGTTTGCTGGGATGCTTTATGCAGGAAAGCTTTAGGACTAATATCCTGTGCTCCTGTCCTGCTGGCCCACTGGTTCATCAAACTGATTTTAGCTGACTGCTGGTGTGAGACTGAAGGGAAATGCTCAGTGAGGATGTTTAACTGCACACTGCCAGTTCGACTTGGTGAGGCATCCAGAGAAACCAGGGAAAGAAAAGGGTCAGGAAAGCCTGGGTGTTAAGGTTGTGTCCTCTACAATCACTCTCTGATAATTAGACTTGGTAATGAGGGAGCCCTTATTATCGGGAGCTACACAAGGAGCCTGCCAATGTTATTCTTGAGGCTGGTGGAGGTCAGGGGGAGCACAGCCACAATGCTGACTTGCCCCGAGGCCCAGCGGACCAGCGGCAGTTCCTGCGTGCCCGAGGGGGACTCTGCGTAGGGACTCCTCCTGAGACAAAACAGCACAAGTCTGATGTCCAAGAAGTTTCCTGTTTCAGAGGACTCTTCATGCTGTGCAGTACACTGCAGATAGAGGTTATAAATAATTAGGAATGAGTGACCCAATTTGAATAGAGCTAACCTGCCTGTAAGCTCTTTCCAGGACTCGCCGTCTGCCTGGGCTGGTGTTAGAGACTTCTTCAGGACATGCATGATCCAGTCATGCAGGTGGCTCTTGAATAAATGACACCAGGCATCTTTTGAGATTTCACCACCACAGATGGAAAATACCAATTTCCACTGGCCACCTATGTATCTCAGGCGGGTTGCAGTGGCAGGATTCTGCTCTCCAATTGCTAACACCAATACCCACAAGACCCCTGTAGTAAAACGTGCTATAAAAACCACTGTGAAATAATAACCAAGTGATAAAATTACAAGTAGGAACACATTTAAAAATATCATATGCACTGCAGGAACAATGATAAAAGCCTGCCTCTCAACCTGTCTAATCTCACATGCAAACCACACCCTTGGGTATTGCCAACCAGCTGAAAGCAGAGTAGGAGCAAAGTGAAAACACATGAATGTGTGATATGTAGCCCCATTCCAAAGCCATATTACAGCATTTCTCTTTTACTGCTTATTGAGATTCCTTGGGAAGGTCTCCTCCCTGGCTGGATGTGCGAAGCAGAAGTCAATGGGATGCACAGAGACATCTCCAGGTGTTCCACCAAGAGTGCTCTGGAGTTATTGCCAATGGCTGCACTGTGCCAGGTTATTCCTTCAAGACACTGGGCTGCTTCTCTCAGGCAGGGTTAGGCTGTACTTTCTGCACATCCTTCAGGAGACATCATCTGGGAAGGGGAGAGTACAAAAAGCATAGGAAGGGATGACTAAACAGGTACAACAAATAAATAAATAAATTATTGATGGGCACAAAGATATCTTATGCTTTTCATTGTAAAATACATTTTCCTCTTGCTTTTCTTGCTGCCTACCCCATCAAAGATTAAGGTCTGTGTTAATTTTCAATCAGAGTTGAGCCAGGCTTTACATCTCCTGTGTCAGTGTAGCAAGTTAAGGCACAAACCATCCAGAAGTGATGTCTTATTCTTTATGAAGTCAACAAAATGCTTGCTAATGTCTAAGACAAAATCAAGATTTCACTGGCCTTACACTGCAGTCTCCCTGAACATGAATTTCTTTTCCTACAAGGTGATTTGAATAATGTTCACCTTCAGTTTTTATGGAGAGAGCACACTGGGGCAGGCCAAATCCAATGTGGTTTTTGAGTTCAAACCAGTACTTGCATCAAGGTTATTTTGGTGTTGTGGTGGAGTTTTTTCCCCTTTCCCAGCATTTGCTGGATTTCAGATGCAAACATACACATAAAACCTGGCTGCAGTAATCTTTTCAATTAGAGAGATCATTCTACATACTCAGAGAGATTAACATGCTGCAACTTGAAAATCTGCAGCTTTTAGGTTCACTCTTGGATGCCAGCATACTACTAGAGATTTGGAGATAACGACAGGGCATTAGACAGTCTCTAAATCACAGCAATTATTTTTGATGAGAATAAAATGAAGATAAAGCTGAAAATAGCACTGCACTTTCAAAGGAGTGATTACAGGGCCTAAACCCTGGGCAGTGAGGTATATGGATTTTAGCAATATGCAAACGGAATGCTGAGCAGAGCCTTGCGTTTGTCTTCCCTGCATTGCCAAAACCCAGCACTCATGGCATGCCCCTTTTGAAACTTGCCTTTTTAAGGATTAGTGGGAGGGATATGATCCCAACCACACCAAACCAAATGTGTTTTCTTGCTTAGTGGATGAAAGGGCAGCTTCTGCTTTCTGCATTCTCCTGCACACCCTCACCTAAAGCCCCCTTACTCACCAAAGTGTCAACTGCAGCTACAGAGGCCCAGCCTACCTCTGAGCCTTCCAGGATACCTGGATCTCTGTCTGCTTCCTTCTCACTCTTTAACACTAGAATAATGTTGCCAAGTAATTTGCATTTGCTGTAAGAACATGGTTGGGTTAAACAATTCAAGTTTGAATTCTGTTCCAAAACACACGATCATTTGCAGAGCTTAAAGAGAATTACAAACACTAATTGAGTCTGACAGTGCGCCTGTGATGGCAGATAAAGAATATTAAAGCCATTTCACTGATAGGTAAACAAGGATAGGTAAAAGGAATATAATTTCCCTGAGCTCACACAGGAAATCTGTTATGAGGGTGAGAGAAGCACTCAGCATTTCTGGTTCTCTGGTATCATGTCCTGTGTAAGAGAAAAGCCCTCTACGAAATTGCAGTTTCTGGTTATTAATTTCTGTACTGTGAAGGACCTGGGATCTTGTTTTCAAAATAACATCTGCTAAAATACACAGGCTAATAGATACATCTGCATTCACCAGGAATATTATAGCTCCACATTTGGATTTCCACATGCAAATCTTGAATTAGTCTTCTAACAAGTTCATTATGTGAACGATGTCTAATTTGCACATGCTGTTTTGGCAACTGTCTGTGCAATTTTGAACATGCAGGACTGTGTGCCTGCCCTTTGGAAACCAAAGGTCTTTAACAACCCTTCATGTAAAATTCTCTATTTTTCTTTCATTGAATTAAGCTGACCTAAGAACTGGGATCTCTTTTTATTATTATTATTATTATTATTATTATTATTATTATTATTATTATTATTATTTAAAGGAAACCAATAGAGACTATTACAAAAGACATCCTTAAAAATGAGTTAAGAGTGTGATTGACTTTGAAACCACTTTAGTCTTCCAGTTTTTAGAGAGGTTTATTCTGATTAACTGACCTGAATGTTAACAGAACTGGAATTTTAATTTGTATTCAGACTGTAAGAATATCATCCACTCAGATGAGACAGTGTTGTTTAATTAGGTCTAGTAGTTAACTCAGAAGAAAGTAAATGTACTGCTAGAGGTTTGGAAGACTGCTACAGGCTCCTGGGATTTGCGGAAGTTTGGAGAAGCTTAAAAATAAGAAGTCAGTAATTTTAGGAATTAGAAATGAGTGCTTAGAAGGTATTGGAAAGGTTCTGCAAAGTCTGTAGTCAGCATCTTTTAACCTTGTGTGTCCCATTAGCGTAATGACCTTGGAAAGATTTTAAATTTTGCAGTCCAATCAAGTAAATGATATATATGTAAGGTTCAATTTCTGTGATTCCAGAGAAACCCCTCAGATATTATGATAAATGTGCTATCGACAGTATCTTCCACAGGATTCTCTGTGTTTCATTTATGATGCAAATGAGCTGTGAAAATTAGAAGTAATGCATATGCCACCACCAGCAGCCATTAATAGCAGTAGGATATTGTTTTCACAATTATAGTTTGAATCCTTACAGTTTTCTTTATAGTTGATAAAATAAATTATATTTGTTTTTTCAAATTGCTATTCCCACATAGTTTAATACATCATTGAGACTTTGCTTCTGGTTGTTGTTTTTTTCTTTGTTGTTGTTTTGGGGCATTTTGGTTTTAATTGAAAGAAACATTGCAAATTACAGACTGACATATTTTTGATGAAATGACAAGGCAAGCACAAAGCCATACAGAGCTGACAAAATGAGATAGAAGAGGGAACTATTCTTTAAAGTTATAAATGTGAAAATTGATTCAAGAACACTAGCTGTTTTCAATTTTTTATTACAACATACTTTAAGGACACCCATGTTCTTACAAACTGGAGCTTATGTTCTGATATGAAAATATAATTAACACTTAAATTGACACTTTATGTCCTGTGGAGTGGAGTTTTTCTATTCTCAAATGCGAGCAATTTGTAAAGAAAAACGGTGGCAGTGAAACATCTCAACATCTGAAATTGGGGTGTCCTCCTGGAGGGGTTGCTGGCACTGATGGCTGATTGGATCTGCCAACATTTAGAAGTGCAGGAACGGATTTTAGGACAGGACTGGGAAGCTCCAGGGGCTGTTACAGCAAGGGTTTGTGTGTCACCCTAAGCCAGCTGCAGATGCTCTTCAGACATCTTTGGGACGAGGCTGGAGAGGGTTGGGAACAGGCTGGGGCAGCTCTGCATGGTTACTTTGTGTGGCTTTCCAGATACACTGTGGAAGAACAAGTCCTTGCTTGGGCATTTTGAGCTGCCCATCAGTTGTCCTCCAGTGCCACATCGGAAGGGGATTTGGATATAGTCACATCTTCAAATTACCAATTCACTTTTATTCCCCATGTTCATGTATATTCCTTGTGTTTTGCTGGCTGCTGCTGCAGAAGATATCTTCTAGACCAAAAGCTGCCTCTCAAACTTCCTCAAGTAAATGGAAAGACTCTCCTCAGCAAAGCAGCACAAGAGCCCTCCAAACAGAGCTGTCGTTGTTATTTCAGAGGTTTGGGAAGCTGTCACAAGCGAGATGCATTTCTGCAAACCACCCAGCAAACACCCTGCACAGCCACCCCTGAGCTCTCTGTGCAGGCAGAGAAAGTTTGTGGCAACAGTGATTTTCCAAAGCCAGCACAACATGACTGTTTGAGAGCTGGAAAGGTCTGGAAGAGAACAGACATTGCTGCTGCTTGGAGAGGTAACTGTGGCTCACCGAACAGAGATGTCACTGCCATTGCATTCTAAATTCCCTTGTCAAAGCCCATAAGAGCAGTGTTAGACCAATTGCTCAGTGGGGCTTTTTAGGGGCATTTTTAGATTCAAACTTGTCTGATTGTACAGTAGCTTCACACTTACACCTGTGCTGAGGTAGCAGTGAAAAGATGCAGCTCTGTTTCCATCAAGGTAGCAAAACAAAATCTCCTTTTGCTCAGTAGAGCCAAGAAAGTAATCTCAAATTATTGTTCTCTGGTGGCAGCAAATTCCTACCAACTTGATACAGATACAAACAGAGGTTTCAGCTGGGAAGGATGATCGAGATGAGCAGGGACAGACTGCATCCCGTGCATGCAGAACAATGAAATTACCTGGTAGCACTTCACCCAGCCACAGTGTGCAGTGCCCTGGAACAGTGCTCAGCTCTGCTCTTCATTCCTCATCTTTCACTGGGTTGCTACGAAATCTCTCCCTTCTTTACCATGCAATGACAACAATCTTATCAACATTATTTAAGAGACTTTGCACCATACTGAAGAGCCAACACAAATGCCTAGGCAGCCTAAGGAAGGCACAACAGGAATTATCTGAAATTAAATACTGTGAGTAAGAAGAAAAGATTTTTTAAAAAGTGGATAGGTTTTGTGTTTAAAAGATTAAGGGTGGGCATGATAACAGCCTAGTGCTATGGAGAAGGTTGATTTAAGGAGGGTGATGGTTAGTTATTCCCCTTCTCCACTGGAGCTGGGACATCAGTTTAGGAAGAAATCAGTTTAATTTGCTGGGAAAAAAAATTATATTGTATAGTAGGAAAAGCTTTCTGCTTATTAGGAGAGTTAGTGGTGGAACAGATTCCCTAGGTTAGTTTTAGATCTCATTCTCTGAAAGGTTTCTAAGGCTGTGTTACACAGACAAAGAAGACAGTGGTACACCAGGGATAATCCCTGTGTAGAAGTAACTGAGACTGCACAGCACAAGGATGGGATGTACAAAGTTTCATTCAGTTCATCTTTGTGTTCTTCTTGTCCAAAAATGGAGATATTTGGCCTAGGGAAGGTGTGCATTCAAACAAGCTCCTAACCTGACCCAGTTTTATTGAAAGTTTTATTTTATTTCAGGCAGAAATGGGAGGCAATAAGAAAAGTTTCATTTCTGGAATTAATTATTTCCCTTTTAATTTTCTTCAGAGTAAATAACATATTTTTTCTACATGTTTTCAAAAGTCTGCATGAAAACATGCATTTTTTTGTTTACTGAAATTAATGTAAAAACCTGACCAAAAAATCATCCATAGTTTTCGGGAGATTTCAGAATTTTAAGGTTTATTGATCTTGTTTGGAAAAGGAGCAAACCTCAGAAGTGCAAAGTCGTTTGTATCTTGGAACAACTGTGCTCTCCACTGCTCTTGTGTGATCTTTGGCCTCTGTGAACTGGCAGGGCTCCTGGGGGTGTCCAGGGGAAGGATGGGAAGATGCTCTGCTCAGAGATTCCAGAGCTCTGTGGGCTGGACTGGGCTTCCTGTGCCGCTGCCTTGACCTCAGCATCACCAGTTCCTGCATCTCCAGCCTGTGAACGTCTCCTGCAGCTCCTGCTTCCTCTTCCCTGCTTTGACAGAGGCTTTAATCGCCCCTGTAGGTTTTGTGAGAATCTTTATTTCATTTAGGGGAGGATGAGAAAAAAGGATGAGAATCTCAGAGGGTTCTGTGACTGAATCATGGCTAAAGTTCAAACAAACTTCTGGAGTGGTCCAGCAGCTTCGGGGGTGCAGCTGCAGCGAGTCCTGCAGCAGGAGCCTGATGTGTTCTGAGCTCACTGACAGCAAGGTGCTTTGAGCAGATTCCTCCAGAGCAAGCCCAGACTAGCAAGGCTCATTTAAAACATTGTCAGCCATCTCCTAGTGCAGCAATCAGCTAAAGAAATAAGACTGGGCAGATGAAAACCCCAGGAAGGTAATAGAAGCTGGGGGAATGGAAGTTGGTGCCTGAAACAATTAAGAGTTCAGAGGTGAGTCAGAGAAAAAACAACTGCTTTTTATTAAAAATTCATTTCAATTTCATGGGCAGGCTGGAGAAGTAATTCCAGCACAGTCTGACTTCAGAGAAATGCCTCCCAGATAGCAGGATACAGAACAGCTAAACAGCACCAGGAAGACACAGGACTGAAGTGTTGTTAGAGAAAACTTCTTCCTGGCCAAGGAACACTGGAGGATTGAATCGAAACGTCCTTGGTGCAGGGAAATTTACAGGCTCCTGTGCAAAAATTCCTCTCGCCAAACTCTCAGAAATCATATCAAGTCTAATATCTGCAGAACCAATGATGCACCAGGTTTGAGGCATTACATCACCAGCACCCGGCTCCATTGGCTGCTCCTGCCCTGAGGACAAGACATTCCTTCCTGCACCTTTCCAAAGCTGCTGCTTCTCAGGAATTAACTCTTCCAAGTGTGTCACCTTGGGACAAGTCTAAATTTATGACTGATACTTCTAGACAGTGTTTAATGCAAGAGGTGTTGTTAGGTGGTACCTCCAAAGCAACAGCCGTGTCTCTTCAATTCAGATTGTTTCTCAACCTTCACTGCAGAAAAATAAACGGTGTATTTTCTGTCCTTCAGGGGAAAAAAATCAAATTCTCAGTGCTTTTATAAAAAGGAGAATACACTGAATCAAGAATACTATGCAACATCAGTAAATAAGGCATTTATACAGGAAATGGAAGGGCTGCTGCAGTGTGAAAAATTCCTCTAAGTAGTTAATTAGATTAATCAGTGGCACTGCAAAAAAGATGCTGCAGATGCAGGTTAGCGCTGCCTTGCTTGAATTTGTATTGCTCTATTTCAGGTTGCATCCAAAAATAGCTGGTGGATCTAGACAGTGTTGCAGGAAAAAGAGTGGGGTACATCTGTGTGTGTATATATTTTGAGTATGTGTGTTCTTTACCCTTTCCAAATTTCCAGTTTGCCTAGTAAGTGTGAGAAATCAGTTTCATAAGATTACTGCCCAAAAATCAGCTGATGAAACCCGTTGCATTCTAAGTAATTTGGTTATGTAACTTTTCCAAAAACAAACAAAAAAAAAATCCCGTATACAGAAAGATGCAAGGAAGTTTCTGGAAGATCATTTCTTGCCTAACTTTTTTTTTTTTTTTTTTTGCTTTCCTGAAGAAATGTTGTTCCAGGGAGTGTCTGACTAGTTCTGCAGCTTGGCAAAAAAGCCAGACGTTACCTCATAGCTGCGGCCAGACAGCCCATTTCTATGCCAGGCAACCACTGCAGAAGCACAGAGCACAGGGCCCTGCTTGATTAGCACTTCTGCTGTTTCGAGAGTCCTGGAGTGTTTTGTTCAAGGTGGGATGCTGAGAGGGGACTCGGTGTGCTTTTGTGCAAATGAGTGTGAGGCAGGGGATGTGTGGGGTGTGGGCTGGGGGCACAGGGGGAAGGGAGGCACAGGGACACAATAGGGGGAGGCTGCATTAATATTCAGCCTTCATGTTATCTTTGGGAAACAGGATCTGTTTGATTTGACCTGGTCAAAAAAAAATTTTAAAAAAAGATAAAAACTGCCCACCAAGTACCACATCGTAAAGGTCAGAGGAAAAGAAAGAGATGGGAAACAAAGAGCTGTAATGACAGAGCAGGTCAAACTGAATTAAATGTTTAATTGTCTCCCCTGTGTCTCATCAAATAGCTGTCTTTAAAGCAAGAGGGATCTTTTCTTCCAGCAAAACTATTACCAATTCATCACTAAGTTGGAAGGTGACGAGTGTTTGTAAACATTACAGTCAATACAATCCTCTCTCTTATTGTTGATTTACCTTTATTAACTGGATCATTTGCCTAGTAAAGCTGTGTCTATATCATGTGTTCCACATATGCTGGGGTCCCTGCACAAAATTACTGCCCAGCAGGACTGTGCTGTGCTTTTCAGCAAACTGTACCCCTTGCACAAGAGAAAGGCAAAGAGCAGGGCACCTTGTGGGCAGAGATGCTCAGCCCTGCACCTCCTCCTGGCAGTGTCCTGGGGCAACTTCTTGCAGCAGCTGAGCTGTGGTTCAGTGCTCTGGAATGGAGACAGGCTGTGCAGTGAGCTGGGAAAGGAGGTGGTGTGCCCAAGTTCACCTCCTCATGTCACACAAAGCTGTGGGGATGCTGTAAGGCACTGGAGCTCCATGACCTCTCCTGTTTTATTGCCTCTGTTCTTGTAAATGACAGCAGAAACTTCTGTTTGGGACAGAAGAAACACATTTTAATAATTTTACTTTATTAGGTGACAAGATAACTGCTAATAAACTCACCCTTCTACCTGAGAGTACTGCATAATTGTCAGCTACTTCGATATCAGAAAATGTGTGGGTTTGGATTATCATTAGTAGTCAGTTTTCCAGATAACAAAAGTTGTAGCTGAAGAGGTAAAATTAATTGGTTTGGTCACATATAAAATCAATGTCAGGATCAAACCCTTAACAGTTTTTAACTCCCAGTCTTGTATTTGAGCCCTAATGCAAGATATACACCCGTGGGAGGTACAAATCAGTCCTTATCTAAGACAGCTTCTACTGAAACTTTTTGGGGGGCTTACAAGGAAAACAGATTCCCAGAATTTTAGGAATTTCAACTGGAAGTTGCAAGAGGAGAAACTAAAGTGTTACGCTAATGGACTTAGGGCAAAAGTGGGATCCATCTGACCCAGTTAAGACCAGGTCCCACTGCTCTAAGGCCCAAAGTCATGTGTCAACACCAGGGATGGGGAAACCACAACGGGAGTTTTCCCAAGATTTACAGGAAGAGATGTGCTCTGGATGTTCCCAGCTGCTCACTAGTGGGCCAAGAGGCTGGTAATTCCAGTCCTCCCTCCAGTCACAGCACTGGAGAACAGCTGCTCCAGCCAAGGGTGTCACAGAGAGCTCCTGCAGGGCCACGCTCCTGGAGGTCCTGGAGTATCACCTGGGTTTTGTGCTTTCTAGAAGCATCCCAGGCTCACTGGGGACATTTGGCTGCTTGGCTGGATGTGTGTGATAGCACAGTGGTGGTTCTGGGTGTGGGTGCCTGTATCAGTAACAACCATTGCATTAACAGAGCTTTCCTATGGTGCTGAATGCAGCTGATTCCCTGCACTGCAGGGAGCCCCACAGGGCTCTTTGGAGATTCCAGTCACAGGGCTGCAGAAGAGAAAAAGAAGGAAATTGCTTTTCTCTTCCTTTTTGGCAAATGAGAAGTTGGAGCAGGGAGCAGGGTGGATTGCTGGGTGCTGTGAACTGTGCTGGCTCTATCCCTCTGCATCTCTCCCAAGCTCTTCTCGAGTTCATTTAAATACATTTAAAACCCATTTTACAATCACCTTAGGACCAAATAATTTTGAGGCCAAATTTCCTTTTTAACATATTTAAGTTTAGTGTAGAGTAAATTTCCTCAAATTTTGGCGTGACGCTTAAAAACACCTTGGCACATGAGAGCAAACCCTAAGCCTCTCCTGGCTCCTCTTTTTTCCCCAGTGTGAGGGGATTTGCTGTTTCCCATGGTTTCACATATCAGTGATGACAAAAGAACATGGACATCCCAGCTTCCAGGGACGTTCTGAGCTCCATTTGGGAAGCTCTGTGCCTCATTTGGCTGCATGAGAAAACCTTGCTGAGGACACCCCATGTGGAGCTCCTGGCAGGTCAAGCAGGAGGGCAGGGCACAGCTCAGGGTCAGTGCTGCAGTGTCCTTGTACAGGGTTTGCACAGGAGGAGGAGGAGAAAGAGGAAGAAGAGGCAGAAATGTGTGCTAAGGAAATGCAGCTGGAGGAATTTCAGGCTTTGGAGGTCAAAGGGCAGAGTGAAAACCTCAAGGACAGTTTTATCCCCAAACCCTGGGTTCATCTTCCCAGCACAATGCAGATGGAAGGGTAGTCTATGCAATAGGAGTGGGGAAGTCAGTTAAATGTATGTATGGGATACAGTGGAAGAAATGCATTACAAAGTAGAAATCACTGCCTCTAACCAGATCATCCCTTCCAGAGAAATTGGAAGCAGTTGGTGAAGGGAAGACTTCCAGGGCAATGGATAGAAATAAGAACCAGCTCAGGAACAGCAGGGAATGGGAGGAGGACAATCAGAGCATACCAGGAGCTGGGCTGTGCCTGTGGGCATTGCCCATTGGGAAATAGGTATGGATGGAGCTGCAGTTTCCTTAGAAGATAACAGAGGTATAAACATTAAAGAGTAGAGATTGTTTAGATTGTTAGGGGAGCAGGAGGAAGGAATGAGAGGAGAGAGAGCTATTTGAGAAGGAAAAGGACTTATTAGCCTTTGAAAGTGGGGATCTAAGTGAGACTGCAATGGGGCTGCTGTGTCATTATGGGCTGCAGTTGGAGATATTTCAGAGACTAAACTGATAATAGAAATATTTTATAGGCCACCTGACCAGAAAGAACAACTGGACTGTGAAATGACTGTGCAAATAAAACAGGCATGTAAAAAGGAGAGAGTGGTAGAATTGAAGATTTTAACTACGAGGCATAGACTGGAATACATTAAGGGAAGGGAAATAAGGCTGGAGGTATGTTTGCAGATCAGACACAGACCTGCTTTCTAATTCAGCCTGAGCATCAACTGCACAGCTTGGCTATTACAAAGGGACTGCATGAGGACAGACACAATAGGGGAGAGCCCTGGGGAGGCAGCTTTCACAGGCTCCAAGGGAAAAAGATTTTAAAGGTGGATTGTGAAGGAAAGGATAAAGGGAAAAAACAAAAAGAAGCAGTGATTTTGGTCTGAGTGGCCTCAGAGCTTGAATTTCAGATATTTAGGTTTTATTTGTCTCACAGTTCCACAGAAGCAATCAGTAGTGTGGAATCATGACCCACTAATGAATTAAACCCTGGAATCACCCAGCTTTATCCCAGGTGAAGCTGTCTGTTGTTAGTCAGGCCTGGAAAATAGGGCCAGTAATGAGCCCCTGGCCCCACTGACACCAACAGTAAAAGTCAGGTTTGATTTAACGAGGCCATGGCTTCATGCCTGATGCTCATAATCTCCTTGGGCAGGAGGGTGATTAGGGAAGGTGAGAGCAGCAAAGCTGGTTTGAAGGGCCAGAGAGGCTCCCAGGGGGAGGGAGGTCTGGGGTTTCATCGTCTGCCATACACAGCTCCTAAAGGGTCGTCAAAGGGTGAGACCCCTGCCAAAGGTAAAGATGAATCTTTCCTAGGCAGGGCATTGTATATGTACATGTATAAAGTGGCCAAGGAATAGCTAAATTTTGAGTGGCTGTCATGAGTCATACACAGTTTTCTTGTAGCCCATATGCTTGACTTCACCTCATATATCCTAGCTGATTTAAAAAAATAAAATAAATCAAGATAAATAGGTTGACTTTAGGGATTTTCAGATGAGTCCAAAATAGCTACACATATGACATGTATTAAGATACCAATTTTACTACAATTGTAGAGATACTGCCAAAAGGTAGCCTTCTTATTTTATTTCTTTGTATTAAAAAAAAAAGGTAGAAAAAATATGTGTTTAAGGAAACAGAAGGAAGAAGTTGTAAAGAGTGAAAAGAACCTCAAACCCAACAGGTGTTAATGATTCACAGCTCTCTTAGTCACCATTGCTGGCTGTATGAATCAATAGAGGACTCTGTCTATTAAACAAAGATTCAATCTTGGCATAAAGTATTACCTGATAACCAAGCAGCCTTGTTCAGTGAATGCCTCATGAAAGACTCAGACTGAGACCCCCAAAGAGAGACAGGTCAGTGCACAGTCATTTAGCAAGGGAAGCAAAAGCTGAATTTTAAGAGTCTTTATGCAGATATAAAAAAAATAAATTTGCTCTTATTATAAATACTAATAATATTAATAAACTGAAACCCCATCTCATGTGAGCAGGCACTGCCCAGGCCCCCAGGGCAGCCCTGAACCATGGTCACTGTCAATCCAAACACAGCCACTTTGACACTCTGTGGGTTCATGTTTGTGCACAGCAAGGGATGGAGCTCTGCCCAGAGCCAGGCACTGCTGCTGGCAAAAATGTTGGATTAACTCTGAATGCCTCTTCCCTCCTTTTCTGTTGCCCCCCAACTTTTCAATTTGGCAGCCAACACCCCTCTCCTTCCCTGATAAAAAAGTAGTGACTGTTCAAACAGATTTTCCTTCAGTTGGTAATATTTTTTTGGAGATGAGATGTGCATGTGTTCATTAAAACTGATTTTTTTTTTTCCGAAAAGAACAAACACGATCTGTGGTGATTGTCTCTGAGCTGCTAATCCATTTTCCCACCTCCTTTTTCTTTAACATTTGGTGGAGGGTTTTCATCCCATTCTCGATGTAGACTACTCATCAAATGAGTCTTCCAGCAGCCCTAGCAGGGTGTAATTTTAAATCCCTCTTTACTCAAACAGCATAAGGGGAGCAAATACTTTCAGTACTTTGGCCTCTGCTGTCAATGGAGTGGGAGCTGCTGGGATGTTGCAGTCTGAGAAGGATGGGATTTGTGTGCAAGAGCCAAGCCTTGATCTGTTCTGCTGATGCTCAGGATAATTAAACAATAGAAGCAAAATTATTAAGGTTTTTTTTCCAAGGCATGGAAGAAGAGAAGGCTGAAAGCCTGGAGAGGGGCCACTGAATTTGACTAAATGAACGTAGCAGAATAGGAAGATTTTCAGCAATTATTGGCTCATTTTTTCTCCCCAGGCTTTCTAGCCCGTCACTTTAACTTATTGGCTTAAGACACTTCTTACACCCACATCACATTTTGCCTTGGGCTATTCTGCTGCTCTTGACAGCTGTCTAGGGCAAAAGGAAATCACCCAACCACAAATGTTTTCTCATAACTTCATAACAAGGGAATCTGAAGAAGTCAAAACCTTGGAGGTTCAGACCTTCCTTTAAAAAGCGAGATAAATTTAGGACCTGAAATGGAGCACTGCCCTCTGTCCCCTGGCTGTGTATCCAGTTGTGCTGCAGTGTCCATACATTAGCAGCACTCTGAAATTGGGTACCTCAATTGCTTAAGTGCTGGTGGTCACTGGAAAACCAGTCACAACCCCTCAGTGCTTCATTTTGGTACCTGGTTGGTGATGCAGGTCAAGGGAGAAGTCCTAGGATGGGGCTGGAGAGGTGGGACTTCAGCAGTCCCAGCTGCTGAGGGATGGCAGTGCCTGGGACAGGGTGGCAGGGCACGTGGGCAGAGCTTTGCTGTGCCAGGAGGGAAGGACAGTCCCAGCTGGATAATTAATGTTCAAGCTAAAGCTAAACCATGCTTGGCAGTGGTCTGGCTGCTGACTGTGCCAGGGTAGGGAAAAGGGAAGATGCCTTTGAGCCACTCAGCCTTTTGTGAACTGGGTCAGAACAGCACAGCTGCAGTGGCAACCACTCTCGTGGCAGGTTTTTGATGCCTGGTGGAGATGTAGGTTGGTGAAGGGATCAGTGAGGGCAGTATCAGCCCTGCTGTAGGTGTTCAGTGTTTGCTGTACATCTGAAATGTGCTGAGTGAAGGCTGTCTCTGAGAGAATGACACTAAGGGGACTGGGAACAGACACAGATCCTGACACTGTGCTGATGGACATTAGAGCTCACTGATGTTCAGCTTGTGCTCCATCATCTGCCCATGGCCTCTACAGCAGGTGCATCCAGCAATGACTGGAAAATAATAAAAACCTTGCCTGTCTTCCCACTCAAAGGGAAGATAAGCTGGCAAACTCCAGGAAAAGAAATGCAAATCAATGAGCAGTCAGTGTTCAGGGTCTTTTGTCTTCTCTGCAAATGGGTGTGAGGGAGTCTTGGAACTGCTTTGGGAAGGTCAGAGGTCCTTTAAATGCCAAAAGCTTGAGGGATCCAGCTGCATCTTGCTCAGATGTCCTGTCTGAAGACAAGTAAAACAACGGGCTGCTTTTTAACTTCTTGATATTTTATTTAGACCCCTTCTTCCTTAGAATATGTTTCAAACAAGTACACTCAGTCATTCTTTCACAGCCCTGTCCCCTTCTGCACAGAGGGAGAATGGGGAGGCTGTTGTGGTTCTGGTGTGAATGTGACTCTGTCTGTCTGAACTAGTAAGATATCAAACATCTCGCCCAAGGTCACATATAATTCACTGTCTTTCCCTGATGATTTTCAATACAGTATATTCTCCAGCACAAGTCCTCTCTGGAGAGTGTACATTGCAGTTTTACTGCCTGTATATGATAAGTTTCCCCTTTTTTTCCCATACAATTACCAGTGTACCTGAAGACCTGGTTTGAAAGAAAGTTGGGATATTGTTCCCAGGAATAAATCTGTCTGCAAGTTTGAAAATGGTTGAGTATCTGAGCCTTTCAGTCTTCAGTGTTCTTTCTCCAAACTTGTGCTGGAAACATCTCGAAGGGACGTTCCTGTGGCTCTGAAAGGTACTGCCCAGTGTGATTCCAGTGGCTGTCAGCTCAGCTGGGAACACCCTGACCCCCTTGGAAGAGCAGTTGGAGCTTCATGGCACTGCTCCATGGGCATCCAACAGGGACTGAAACAGAACTGCAAAGCACTAGCTACAGCCTATTAAGAAGCATAATTAAAAATTTAATTACTTCTGAAAATAGTGGTGTCACTGGCTAGACATGCAAATCCCACTGCAAGCCAAGTGAGAAATTCAGCTTTCCAGGAAGACCCTTGGGATGAGTGGAGTGAGTGGCTGGGATCCTGGTGTGAGGGGCAGTGGGTGCCACACCTGGCCACATCAAGTCCCCCTGCTCACACTGTCCTGGCATTCCTCTGTCCCTCTGTTTGTCTCTCCTTGCTGCACTTATCTGGTGGTGGAAGTCACTCTTATTTACATTGCCCACAGGGCATGTTGGATTTGAGCACATTTCCTCTCTTGTTACCGTTGATGAATGCAGCTCTATTAAAATATCATCTCATCTTCACACTAGATTGCAGTAAGATAATATGTATTTTTTCTATATCGTTTATACAAGAAAGATTATGTTAAATGCCAGACCCAGTAAATATTTCAAGATCCACTGCATTGCTGAGAACAGTTTCTCCCTGGGCATATGTTTCAGAGCCAAAGAAAACACTTAAAAAATTTCCTTCCTGTTTAATTTTTTTAAAGGGCATTCTCCCTATATCTGTTACTGAAATGACAAGTTGTCATGTTTCTTGATCTTATTACAGTTGCAGATGTAACTCAGCAGGGAATCTGCCCAAGTTTACATTTAAAATCATAAGACCCTGATTCTGATAGTTTTGGGTTTTTTTATCAGTTTAAATCTTTCTGTGGTATAGGACTTCCAGCTTTACCTCATTGTAATCAAGATCAGAATTGCTCCTAATTATAACACTTAACTCCTGTGTAGTGCTTTACACTTTTCAAGCTCTCTATATTCATCAATTAATTAATCCCCAAAGCAGTATTAGATTTCTACTTAAAAAAAAAAATGGAAACCAAAGCAAGAGGGTGAGAAGAACTTGTTAAAAGGCAGAGGTGATGGAGGAAGAGAACAGAACCCAGCTCTAATCCCAGTATCCAGGGAGGAGGAGAACACCTCCAGTTCTAATCCCAAAATGTTCTTGCAGTTCACTCTCTCTCAAACCCTCACTGGGTGGATTGACCTTCCCAGTGTGCAGGGAAATGCCCCTGCATAATTGTGGCACAGTACCTGCCCTGTGCCACCTGGAACAAAAGCTGTGACTGCACAAAGACACGCTTCCAGAATATCAGTTTTATTCCAGGGTAATATCCAGGCAGGATATTTTACTGGCCTATTTGTAGTGGATTAATTATTCTAGTACAGCTGTTCTGGGAAGGTATTTCCCTGCAGGCAAGCCCATGGAGGGCAAGGGGGAAATGTGAGCTTGTTGAAGGATTAGGCAGAAGGGTGGGATGTTTAAAGGTTCAGCTAAACTTCAAATAAATGAATTTAAATCTTTGGAGATTTTTTCCATCACACCTCATGGAGATCAGACCATTTTTATCAAAGAGAATAAAAAGGACCAAGATACATTTTTTTTTTTTACTACATTGGTTAGTTGGAGAGGGAAAAAGAGAGAAGTGACTTCAAGAGAAAAAGCAGGTTACATGGACTTTAGATTATGTGATTTTGGAAGGTGTGAGTCATTAGGAAAGAAGAGGGGGAAAAATAATTTGCTGTGGTCACTATGAAGTAATGCAGAACAGTTGTTCCTGTGTTTATTTGTGTTTTCCAGCATGGAAATTGTTGGCATGGCCCATTGTGAGATAGGGATTGTGCAAACTGAAATAGAAAAGCAAATACTCACCAATACAATGGTAGCTGATGCCAACTGTAACACCTGACACAAATATGTTGAACCTATCAGAGAGGAGGGATCATTAAAAGAAACAAGTATTCTTTTAACTTTCATTTCCTGAAGGGATTTTGATTTGTTTAGGGTATTTTAAGAATAACTGGAACAACTGCACTGGACTGGAATGGCACACCAAGTAGGGCAGGGAGAAGAAATCTTTGATTTTTGCTTTTGTACTTCAGAGTCTGAATGCAGAAAAGTACTTCATTAAAAGCAGGGGCAGCAGGAGATCAAATGGTTTATTCCTATTACAGTGTATTAGTATTTTGAATCAATATTTCATTAATATGTTTCACTCTTACATGCCTACTTTTTCTTAAGAAAAATTGAAAATCAAACACAAACAATTGCAGCTGTTGTTTGCATTCCTCCTGAAGGTCCTCTTGTCTGTGCAGGGAATGTTTGTTCCTTTCCCTTGTTTTATTTTCTTTTTAAACCTTGAGTTTGGTAAAAGTAAGATTCTTTTCAAATTGTTTATGTTGTTGCCTACATGAAAATCATCCCTTTCCAAGGAAATGATCTTAAATGCAGCCAAGTCTGCTGACATGGTATCATTTGTTGAAAATGTCTCTGGTCATGGCTGTGTTTCATAGATTGGTTGCGGGTACAGGAATCATTGCAGGATTCTTTGGCCGTCTCTGACCTTGCTGCTTGTTCTGTTTGTTCTTTGGGGTTTTGAAGCAGGTCCCTGGAGCAGAGTCCCACAGCAGCACAACCTGGGCTGCCGAGTCACACACCTTGTGCACAGAGGGTGCAGTGTCCCTGCAGGGTTCATGTCCCCGGGATCCTTCTTCCTTCTGGCAGAGCAGCTCTGTGGCCTCTTGCTGGGATGCTGTGACTCCTCTGGAGCTGGAGCAGTCTCAGAAGGTCGCTGATGGCTCAGCCTGAACATCCAGAGCAGCAGTGCCAGGGCACGTCCTGGCTCAGGTTGTCATGTCTGTCTGTGCTAACTCTGTGCACAAGAGCACTCTGTGTGCAGAGCCCATCTAAAGCTCACCAGACCGAGATTCTTTGCTCAAGGACCCGAACGCAGCAGTTCTGCTCCCACCTGGCCCATCTCTCCCCTGTGGTTTTTTTTCCCCGTGGTTCCCTCCCTGGGGGAAGCAGCTTCTGTGCAGACTCAGAGCTTGTCCTGACCCTGGGTGAGGAGGGAGCTGAGAGCACAACTGAGAGCTCTCAAATGCTTCTGGTTCACCAGTGCAGACACAAAGTACGCAGCAGGAGAACATCAGCCCACAGGGAGTACTGTACAGGGCTTGTAATGCTTGAATAATTTTTGTCTGTTCCTGTGGTGCAAAGTAGATGGGTCCCAACCCAGTACAGGGCAGAGTCAGTGCTGCATTCTCTTCTGGCTGGATACATTGCCTCTGACTGCAGCTCCTTCCCCTCCTGTGCTCTAGGGATGCCAGGGAGCAGCAGCACGGAGCTCTGGGACCTGGGTGGGGTTGTGTGCCCTGGCAGTGCCCTGTGTTTGGAGGCTTTGGCCCTGGTGTGTTTGTCTGTCCCTTGTCTCATGAGAGGGACAGGGGGGGAGCTCAGATACAAATGTAGACATCTGTCTCCTGTTTAAAAAAACAAACAAACAAACAAACAAAAAAAACCCCTGGTGTTTGGGCAAGTTTCTCCACTTGCATATATAGTCCCAGCCTTGAACTGTCCCTCTCCATCCCACAGTTACTCTCTCCCTTAACATGGACGTATTTGTTTTCTTTGTTCCTTTGATACCAACATTTCTTCTCTCCCAGAGTTTAACTCTTCTACAAGAGGCTTTAATGTGTTTTCTGTATGTTCATGGTTAGATTTGCAGAGCCTTTCAGAGCAGCTAAGAAAAGCCAGCCAAGCAGGTCAGAGAAAAGAGCCTTCATGTGCTTTGTGGATTGCTCTCATGGTTGGTGAAACTGGCAGGACAGGGGGGAAAAAAAGTGTTTGTCTGTGTGTTGTGTATGTGGAAATCTTTGCAGCTCCAGTCTAGACCTTCCCTGCTGTTCGGGGAATCAGGGAAACTGCAGCCAGAGTGGTGAGGCTGGGTGAAATCATAATAGTCCCATTGACACCAGCCTGCTCTCAGTGACTGTGCAGACCCAGCAGCCTGGCAGGGAAAATGTGTCACCCACACTGTCCTGACTGGGGGACCCCTGACACTCATCAGTGGTGCTGCTTTCTCATGCAGCAGCCAAAATGCCCATCAGGACACTCCCTCTGAGCTCTAAGCAGATCCAGGGGTGCTGTGGATCAGGTGTTGCTTGGGTAAACAGCACTTTAGCACCCCATTTATACAGAACACCTACAAGGTATGATGAGAGTAGGTTTTCTTTCCCCAGTGCCATCAGTGCTCTCCTCTCTGAGGTGAGAAAATCACGGGCGCTCCCCTGGAGACTGAAACTGTGGAGGTTGGCCAAAGACATTGTGTTGAGCCATATGTTGACCCAAATCATCAGGAGATTCTGTGGGTTTCATGTCCCAGCTTTGTTGTGTTCAGGCCCTCCCTTGTGTTTGTCAGGCTTCCAGGCACTGATGTCTGGCGTTCCCACCCTGTCTGCCACCCAGTCCCAGTGAGCTTTTTGCTGAAATAGGAGCCTTTGATTTTTCATTTTGAATTAACTCTGGGGGTTTAAATTTCTTTCCTGGGTATTTTTTTAAGATTTCAGACAAAAAGAATAAAACTTCTATATCCAAAACAAAACCTCTTACGTTGGGGGCAAATGAAATGTTTCCCTTTTTTTCCTCCTCCCCTTTCCTTTTTCCTAATTTGATATTGGTTTAAAACACAAACTGAAGACAACCAGAAATGATGTTACAGTGCTATTACCCTCTTTTTCCTTCCTTTCATTGGCTGTGATGCATTTCCACTGCTTGCAATCCTGACTTCCCCAGAAGTCAGGCATCCCCAGAATTCTTTTCCTCAAAATTCCAATCCCGGCTCCCCAAGTTGTTCCTGCGCGTACCAGATTAATGACATCAGCTCCACCAGTCTGTATTTTCGGCTGCAAAAATAGCAAGGTGGTGACTCAAAATGAAAAGTGCTTTCCAAGTGGTTATGTTGTATTTCGTATATTAACCACCACCCCTCAGAGGAGGCAGATGAGTGTGGAGGAGGAAGAGGTTGTTTTGGAGATTTTGTGCAAAATTTCTTTAGAGTGACAGCATTCTGTGACAGTTCCCAAAAGCAGTGCTTTTTACTGGCTCCCTAATTTACTAATTCTCTTATCTTTTGGCAAATCTCCTCCCCATTCTGCTGCCTTTCCTCCTTAGGATACTGGTGGAAAACCAACAAAAGGAAGAGTGAACACCTGGCGCGTTTCCCCTGTGGCATAGGGACACAAATACAGTTCGAGTCAGTTCTCAGCAGATGGGCTCCTGCAGCCCTCCTAGAAGGACATTTTGGCCCTGGTGACCAGAATTTTTCATCATGTGTCCCTGATTATTTTCTGAGCTGCTGCTGACTTTTTAAGACCCATTGCAATAGAAAATAAAACCTTTATAAGTGCTACCGGCAGCAGTGGTGGGGAAGGATCTGATTACCAAAGGCATGTGTGGCACCCTGGCCTGTGCTAGAATGGAGCATTTCAATTGTGCTCTGCAAACTTTGCCCCTGCAGACGGATGGAAAATGGCTTGATGGAGCAGAGATTCATTTTCTAAAGGAAATGAGGATATAAATTCATTTCAGAAATGACATGCCAATTTTTCTTGCTCCATTTTCCTCTCATAATAAACGGTACAGCTGCCAGGAATTTTTGTGAAAATAACACTTGCTTTCTTATTTTTTTATTTTTATGTTTTTAAAATCCTTCTCAAACGTTATGAAGGACTCTGAGCCAGATATTTCATATTTAAGATCTCAGTGGAGGTAAACCTCACTAAACAAATGAAGAGTCCTTGTCGACTGCTGACAACGATAGTGACACACACTGCAACATTACTTCCTCAAAACCTGGAGAAAATATATAACCCATTTACTTAATGGACTGAACTATAATGTCATCAGTTAAGTGAATCCTGTGAATAAAGAACAAGATGAAGTAATTGCTTCCAAAACATTTCTGGAATGAAGTAAAGCTTCACAGTGACTGGTCTCCTGGGGTCCCATTAATAACCTCTTTGGAGCAAAGTTTGTTCTTCTGTGGTGCAGAGATCCTTTTCCAGGTGTTATTAAGGACTTAACTCTCTAGACAGCATTTAAGGGGGGACCTTGATGTCACCCCACTGTGGCTGGATTGGGGGATTGCCAGCTTGGTTGGGTTTAAAACAAAGCAGCTTGAAGGGAAAACAACCTCAAGTGCACAAACTGGCACAGATCTGCTGTGTTCTAGTTCTGTTTATGGAGGTATTGAGCACCTGTAGGTCCCAGTAGAGCAGTTTATAAACCCAGCCAAGGAATGACACAGCAGGCTGGGGTGTGTTCCCAGCTGAGACGGTTTCATTTCAAAACAAGTGAAGAAACTCTACTGGTCTGGTGTTGCAATCAGCACTCCTTGACTGCTGTGGAAGAGCAGCAGCAGCCAGGTCTGCACCTTCACAGTTCATCTTTCACTTGGCTTTGGCTTTCTTCTTCAGAGGAGAAGCTGGGATGCCATCCCACAGTTAGGGCAGATAATGAAAGGCTGAGCTGGTTCCAAAGAGCTTGGTGGTGTGTCTGTAGAGACCCTCTTTGTTTCAGGGTTGTAGGGCCCCTGAGAGTTGTCAAGGTCTTTTTCTCATAGTGAAAGAAAAGCTGTTGGAAATGCTGTTTTTGTAGTCCACTGGATAAAAGAGTTGTTTTCCTGAATCTTTGCAGCTTTAACTAGGCTGGAAGGGACACGTGGGGGTCATCTAGTCTGGCTGTCTGCTTAGGGAAGGGCTATTTTCAAAATCAGATCGGGTCATAGAAAATAATCAGTTTAGCCCTTGATTATAATTTTTAAAAGTTTCTGCCTCCATAGCCACACAAAGAGCTAATCTGGCCTTTGGCACGATGAATTAGGCAGAAATTTCCAGCTTCAGAGCAGAAGGAACAGAGCGACAAGAAGGATCTCTTGAGGTATGGGCAGGAGAGCTCATTTCTTTGCCTGTGGTGGATCCATTTGGGAAGGCTCCCACCCCTGAGTCCCATCTTCCCTCCTGCCCCCTGCCTGGCTGCCCGAGGTCATGGAACCCTCACGCATGAAACAAAGCATTTGTGTCACCAGCCTTGGGGAGCAGGACAGGAGTGGCAATGATAATGGTTCACCAACTGTGCTTTACAAAGCAAATCTAGAAACCTTCCCTTGTTCCTGACTCCCCTTCCTTATCCTTCACACAATTCCCCTATTTGCCCTTCTCATGTGATTTTTGTATTCCCTTCAGTAATTTTATTTGCACAATGTTTTTTTTCTCTCACATGCTTGCTTTTCTGGCTGCTTCACAGTGGCTGAAATGTTTAGTTCTTTCCATCTGACTTAAGAAGTTTCTGGTCTTACAGTTGCTCTAGAAAAATGTAAGTGCTAAATTAACATGCAACTACTGGAAGGGAAGAGAAAAAGGAAATACAAGGTCATGCTCTTTTTGTCTGTCAGAGCGAAGAGCCCCATGGTACAGAGTACACAAAAAAGGAGTTCCATAAAGAGATCTGGGTCCTCTTTCCATCCCAGTGCCTTGTGTGATTTCCAGGCAGTGCCTCATCTCTCCAAGCCGCCTTGCCTGCTCTTGTTTTTCTTTCCTATTCACTTATTTTCTTCTCTGTTGAGGTGCTGAGCAGCTTAGGGCAGGCACCATCCCACCTAAAATGTACCTGTGTCAACTGGCAAAGCCCCTGCCCTCTGAACCCTTTGCACTCAGTGGTGAAGAGAGACACCTCACAGTGGTTGGGAGCTTAAGTGGGATAAATAACAGCTCCTAAAACCCCTTTTTCTCTCCATTAGCTGCAGTGGGAACCTAAAACTACTGTGTTTCTAACCTGGACAAAGAAAATCTAGTGGGAGCCTACGCAGCCCGGAGCATATGCAGTGTTCATCACCAACAGCTCAGCTGAAAACTTTAACACCTAACTATAACAAATTATAATGCTAGGAAAAACTGCTTTTCCTGGGTTTCTTTCACACAAAGAATTTCGTTGCTGAATATCACTATCAAAGCAAGCACAGCAGAAATCACTTGAGCTCCTTTTTTTTTGTGATAGCAGTGAAGGACTGTAAGCAAAATGAAGCACTGTTCTTCTGGGAATAAATAAAAAAAGCAAGATCTGCATTAAAACAACACTTATGGAAACTTAGAGGAAACTTAAGGCCTGATACTTTGCAGAGTGAAGAGGAATGATGAAGATGCAGAGGTTGGAGAAGGGAGTTTGCCCTATTAGTTCATTCTTTAGTGGAAGCCAATATTTGGTGCAGCTCAGTGTGATGAGCAGCACACCTTGTTACAGCCCAGGAGGTGGAAGGATAAACTTGAAAGGGGAAGGAACTTTGTAATGTTTGAGATTTTGTACCTGCTTTCTAAAGACAGCAAAATGTTGAACACCAACAAAAAGTCTCACATAAAAAAATGAAGAGCTCCTTCCCCCCAAACCCCTCAGAAGGCCAAATGGTCTTTTGAAATGTGGTGTTTTATCTGAGCACTGCAACGACACTGGAGCATGGAAGTCAGGAAGGGGTTTGTGAAGGCAGCTGCCACTGCTGGGTGTGAGAATAGAAGAACAGGTCTGTCTTAGATAATCTGGTGGAGTCACCTCCCTTTGTCCACCCTCATCATTTTCCATGAATCCCTGCTGCCCTCTCCTCCCTGCCCCATTCCCTCCTAATCTTTGTTCCCACTATATCTGTCTCCAGTTGGATAATTTTTGATAGCTGCACTTTTCCCTCAAAGAAAGCACATATTCATGAAAATAATCTGTCATTTGCCACTATGACTTGTGGTTTCTTTCCCTTCCCACTGGATGTTAGGGTCATCTTTAGCTTTAGCTCGAGAAGATGTTTTTCTTTTAAATTTTCCTGCTGCTTTTCCTGCTTGTGCAGTGCTGAGCCCCTCAAAGCTCAATTCTGTTGCCATACATTGCATGATGAAACACTTCTGCATGTGCTGAGTTGTAGGACTCATCAGCCAGTGAGTGGATGACAGTTTCTACAGTAGCTAACAAGCCACTAGTAGGTAAAACAGCAATAAAATTCTAATAATTCATTTGCTGAAGCCTTTTCTCATAGACAGATTTCCTGCAACAAAATTATGACTCAGGCACACCATTTTCAGCAGTCTGTTCTTCAAAGGATGAATGTTTTTCACCCAACATGGTACTGAATCATTCCATGGGATGTGTAAGGTATTTGTGCCTGCACCACGTTGAGGTGTTGTCGTTATGGTAACTCTTCTGTATTAGTCTTGATTCCTCATGTAGTGCAATTATCAATGTTGTTGTCTTAAAATACTCTGAGCTGTCTCCAGTCCTGGGAGCCAGCACAGCTCAGTGAGACCTGCACATCCCCACTGAGGCAGAGCTGCTTCACCATAAGTTATTGAAATAAAGAGCTGGTAAGGAAAAGAACTCATCAGAATTATTTCTGTGGGAAATCAGTGGAGAAGTCCTCACTTCCCTTGAACTTTTCTCCACAGCTCTAAGACAGACACCTACTTTTCTTTTTCTTTTTCTTTTTCTTTTTCTTTTCCTTTTAAATTAATTCAGCCTTGGTTCTCAGGTAATCACATGAGTCTGAATGAGCAAGACTGCACTGCACTAATTGAAATTATTACATAAGCTGTGATATTTCATCAAAGGTGGTTTAAAAAAGCCCACTTTTGCCCAAGGTCCAGAAATTGTACATCCATTGCTCAGTATATCCCAGAAAAGGATTGGGGTATGCCACAGTGCAAGGACTTCCTTGTGCCCCCTTCCTTTATGGTTTTATCCACTATTTCACTTTGCTGGATCTGAAGCAGTTCAGATCTCAGTGCAATATTAAAGACACACAAAATCACTAAAGACTGTGGCTCCGGTGTCCGCAATTTGCCTCAAGGTTCCAAAACGTTCCCTGGATGTTGCCCAGGGGACAATAAATCCACTTCTATCTCTCCAGACTTTGAAGGACAGACATTTTTTTCTTAAATAGATCTCTGCTTTCATTCCCTTATTTATCTGGAGCTGACACTTTAGCATAGTAGATGCAGCCAGGCACTGAAAACAAAGAAAAACATGAGTCCTTGACTTTTTCTGAGACTTGCAGCCTGTATTTAAGAAGGAAAGAAAATATCTAACAAACAGAGAAAGCTTGTTTACAGATTTGTCTCCTTGGCTTTTCTAACATCAAATAGGCAGAACAAAGATTTGGAGTTTCTTCTGTTTTGTGAAATACTAAATAAAAAAGAATAAAAATATTTATAGAAAAACGAAAGAAACAAAAGATACAGTGCACAAGGTGTTCCTTCGGTTTCTTGGGAGAATGTGCAGCTCGAGAAGCTTGAGATTGTTTGTCTGCATTGCAAACGCTCACAATGAGCTTTTGAAAAATGTTTCATCTGCTGGGTACTTGACCCTCTGTGTGGATAATGTGTCTCCAAAATGAAGGGAGGAAAGCAGGAGGCAAGGGAGAAGAAAGGAACTGTCTTTGCTTCTATTATCTTCAAAGACTGCAACATTTCTGCAGGGTTTCTAGATAAATGGTGGAGGAGAGCTCTCCCATCCTTCCCCATGCACTGGGACATGCTGTCCTCCACCCCTTCTGCTGGAGGCTGATTTCACTTTCCAACCATTTGTGGCATGTTTTACCAGGCCTTGGCTGCAAAGAAACCAGATTTCCCAGCTGAGCTGGCCTTGGTGAGAGAATCACCCCTGCCAAAGGCTGCAATCAAGGTTTTTCACTTCATGTTCAAGTACAGAAAAGGGCAGAAAGCCATAATGGCGGAGAAGGGTAGGATGGCCAGACATCCAAAAGCTCTCTGAGCGGTGTGGGATAGATGGAACCTCTTTCTGTGGCAATTTTGTCTTCTTGGGCAGCTTTGGGTGGAAGTGCCCTGTTGCTTTTGCTGTTTCCTGGTGACTGCTGCTGTGGGTTTGTGCTCTGGAAGTCCTGAGGGGATACAGAGACAATCAGCTGCTCTCAGGCTGGGCAGTGGGATCAGAAAGGAGGAAAGCAATGACAGGAGTGGGGGTCAGCTGCAAGGACATAATTTGTCCCAAAAGCAGTTTAAAAAGTGTGAAGAGCAGTTTGGGTGTTGGTTTGGCAAAGGGTGTCCCGGTCATCCCACCAGGCACTGCCATCACATTAGTGAGGGCTCGGTCTCTGTAAAACCCAGCCACTTGTTTAATCACTGGGATAAGGACTTGGGGCAGTTTGTTTTTCAAGTAGCTGGATTCAAAGCTCTTGGCCCTGGCCTTGAGGAGGGAAATGAAGCTGGTGCTGAACACGGAGGGTGGTTCTCACGTGGGATTTTCTGTCGCCACCATGTGAGACTGGCGCGTGCATGCAACAGGCACGGAGCCACCGCCACCAAACACATCCCCACTGCCAGCTGGACTTCAACCAGACATCCAAAGGTGAAATCTTATCTCCATGCCTGAGAGAAAACAGGAGGAGATGCAGATGGTCCCAATAAACCATCGCAGGAAACAAAGTACACTTGATAAGGAGCAAGGGAAAAGGAGGATGAGAATTCCTAATGTCAGTGATTCTGTTAAAGACTTTGACCATGCCTTATGGGAAACTGCAAAGTTAAAATATAAATAAACTGACTTTAAAACCTCAATATTGCAACAGTAGTGGCTGAGTTGAATTTAAATTACCTTCTGTAATTCTTGGAATATCTAATGCTTTAAGAAAGTGTGATGTTTTTCTTACCTCTTACATAACTTTTTTGGGTCAAATTTCTGAAGCAGTGTATTGATTTTATTTCTTTTATTTTTTTAAGGCAGAGATTATCAAGCTTGTTATCAGTTGCTTACAAATAAGAGTTGGACATGTTAGAGAACTAACAATTCAAAGAACAGGGGATTCTTCTCAAAGTCTTATCCAACAATCCTAACACTTTCCTCAAAAGTCCCTGAATATCAAAGAAAGGCAAGGTTAGAAACATCATATTAGTGACTGTAATTTTATTTTATTTATCTGCTGAGTGCAGTGCAGAGAGTGAATCACTTTTCAGTTCTGAAATTACTGTAGCTCTTGTCCACAAATAGAACCTAAGTACTGCAGACTACACTGTGTCTTTGCTCTTTGCATCCTGAAAGACTCTTTGGCTTGAGGAAAAGGCAGTTCTTTATCTGCTCACAAACAGTGAAAACCAGACAGCTGCACACTGGACATCAGATTTGAAGGTGCAGTTTTGCCTTGGCCCTCGGAATAGGAAGTGTTACACGAGCAGGAGCACAGGCTGGCCCCCTCAGTGGCCCAGCATTTTGGGGTTAGTCTGTGCAGACCTGCAATATTCTCTCTTGTTGATTAGAATTAATTTGATAGTACTATTATACCTCTACTGAATACAAAATTATTCTGCAAGCCCTAACAGAGGGGGTTTTTTTCCTTCTGAAATGGTATATGAGACAAGTAAATCTACAGGGCACTCTTTGACTGCTGATTCATTTCTGATTCATAAAAGTAAACAGATAGCAAGACATATGTCTGAGTTGAACAGCATTTACTCTGTGGGAACATGTAAATGTAATAACACTCTTTAACAGGGTTAAACAATATTAGCCCTCTGATTTGTCATTATTAGTGTCACTAATTCTAGTTTCATGAACATCACTGAAAATATATGGCATGCAAAAAAACTACTACCATAATGTGAGCACATGCATCTGTCTTTCCAGAAGAAAAACAGGCTTGGCAGGGATTGCAGTTCTGCAAGGATTTGAAACAACTTTTTATTCATTAAAACGTGGTTGTGGTCTGAAAATGGACTTGAGAGAGAGGAGGAGGGAGGGATAAAATGATCTCTCATTGCAGACAGCACTTGGCAGTTCTAGTTTGTCTTCCACTGGCAATCTGCACTGACAGATACAATGGCTTATTACTGCCCCCATTGATGCCAACGGAAAAATTCCCTGTGGAATTCAATGGGAGAAAGACCAGACCCCAAATCTGGACTGCTGTCAACAGTGGGGAGCCAATGTCAGTCTCAACAGAGCAAGTTTGGTTTCTTTTCTGCCCCAAGTGTCTTCAACACACTGCCAGCTCAGAGTTGAATCCAGACCCTTTACAACTCGTGAGGAGAGTGGCCGGGCAGGCTTTGCCAAGCCTGTGGAGTTTGAGGCTGTGTGAACCTTGTGAAATATTTACCAGCTTTGCAGGACTGGGGATTGACTTCTGCAAGCCAGTTCTCTTCTGACTTCAGGCCAGGGCTCATCTCCTTACCAGGACACTGCCATTGCTCTGGGTGTCCATGTGTGAGTGAAGGAAGTTGCCAAAATGTGGCACCTGCACATGGTCACATCCCCAAAGGCACAGCCTGGACTGAGTATCCAGGAGGAGGCTGTCAGAGGAACATGGCCTCTGCCTCAATAATCTGTTCTGAAAGCCCCCAGTGCAGAGGAGAAACCAGAGCTGCCTGTCCAGGATTTCCCTGCTCCTGCATATAGGAAAGATGTTTTCCTAATGCCTTAACCCCAGTCATCTTTGCTGCAAATAAGGTGATTTCTGAAGGAACAAGAAGAGTATTGTTCTCTTTATAACAAACTTCTGCATGTTGGAAGACTTCTGTCCTATCTTTCCTCTTATCAAATCTTCCCTCGTTCTTTTCTTCTCTAGCCTAAACAAACCCAATTCCTACAACCTTTCCTTACAGGTCATGTTTTCCACATCTCCTATCACTCCTTTCTGCTCTTCCCTGGCCTCTTGCCAGCAAAACCAAATGATGGTTCCCAAAGCTGGACATCCTGCCCCTATTTTGTTGCTTTGGATATAGGACAGTGAAGCAAGCAGTATTAGCAAGAGATGAGGAGCTGATTTTTAATCCCCTCCATTATCCCTGAGCTGGATAGCAGTGCTGCAGGGGTTTAGGGGAAAAAAAGAGCCCAAGTGGCAGCTCACTGAAGCACTGAACAAATGACATCGATTCCGAGTTATGACCATCTCTTAAATTATGCCAAGTCCTCATTAACCCTGGGGTTATTACTTTGCTCAGATAAATATTCACCTGCACGTTCGCCTCGGATGGGGTTTCAGGGACAGCATGAGGAGTTTGCCTGGAGTCAGCTCAACTCCTGGCAGCACCACTGTGCTCCCACAGTCCCAGGAAGGAGTGGATCACGACAGAAATCGCTGAGCCGACTGCGGGAGCAGGGGGAGGACACTGTTGTCATGTCCATGTTCTATCTGTCATCTACTGGTAGCTATTTATACTGCGCTTATCGCCGGGGTGGGATGAGCAGGGGGTAGCGGTAACGTGTGAGAGCCTCCGAGGCACCGAGCTGAAAAAAGAAAGATCCTGTTGGGTTTTAATGTGCCAGACTGAGCCTGGGAGGGAGTCACAGCTACCTGTCACAGCACGGGGACTGCTCTGCAGGCACGGCATCTCTGCAGAGACACGGCCTTCCAGAATCCCTGAAAAATCACTGCCTGTGCTGGGGAATTGCAAATTCCCTCCAGGACTGAGCTCCAGGGCTTTAATAGCAGCATGTTTTATTCAGCCTGTTTCTCCTGTGCTCTATGTTGTCCTTTATATGTTTTCAATATTTAAAGCCTGTTTTTCATGACAATGTTTCTTCTGCCATTTCCACACAAGATTTTTCTCTTTTCCATGTCTCTCTGTTCCAGAAAAGATGTGGTTTTGTGCACTGTTCTCCTATGGCTGTGAAATCTCTGGGTGTCCATTAAAATGAAAAGAGTGACAGAAAATTAAATTAGTTTTATTGTCTATGGTAGCAGTGCTAGGAAAAAGATTGGAACTGTATCTGTTTGGGCTATGTAGCACAGGTACAGTCAGAGAGCCAGACTTGGCCTCACCTGGATTATTAATTTTTATGTTTTTTTAAAATTCTATCCCCTCAATTGATTTTTAAGGAACAATCATTGCCTTTTATTGTTATAAACTAAGCAGTGTGGGAGGTTTCAAACAAACCCATTTAATTTTTTAATCCTCCACTTCCTCCATGACGTAACCATTCCTCAAACAGTGTGGATTTAGTGCTACTGGTGATGGGAAATCAAGGACCATTTTAAAATGGAATAATTTCTCCAGACAGTCCTGCTGTTGACAAATCCAGTTAATACTACTACACAATTTTAGAGAGTGCAGGGAAATGTTACATCTACTCATTTACCTGCAGAATAACTTAGCACTGCATGTCAGCATTTAAAGGGGATTGTCAGTAATTAGGCTGCTATAAAATGTAAATATAGTGGTCACAGACAATAAAACCCAAGGAAGTATCTTTGCAGTGTGTCTGAGCACAGGCAGTTCCACATGACCATAATGATCTTTCACAGGAGGCTCCTATGGAAAAAGAAAAATTAATTTGCATATGTGTAAATGAATATACACACAAACATCCAACTGCAGAGGGGGTCTATCAGTTTTACTAGCTATGTATAACCTCCAGGGAAAATGGAACTTGGTCTAGGGACATTTAAAGGAATTATTTTTAACTGAAGATGATTACATCTGTGTCTGTGATCCCTCAAGACATTGGGGTTTCTTTGTCTTCCTCTTGTTTTCCCTGGAGACTGTGTAGGAAAATGAACAAAGCAGAAATGCAGAAATCTGCGGCTACTCTGGAGACAGAGGCAGCCTCGTGTATGGCATGGGAAAGGAGAGCCAACATTCTTCTTTCCATCAGGAGTCCAAAGCTCCTTCACAGAGACAGAAAATCTACTACTGCCAACACAGTGAACATCCTTTGGGGGCTTTGGGGTCACCCTGGGTGCTGCAGCTGGCAGGTTTCAGCCTCAGAGAGTTGTTCTGCCATAAAAACAGGGGCAGAATACCCCCTGGTTATTCCCTCTGAAACAGGGTATTAAGGAGTGGGGAGTCCCAAATGATGGGAATTCCAGGGCTCTTGGGATCCATGGCCAAGTGCTCCTCCTGAGTGCCTGGTGCTGTCCTGTGCCATGCAGGGCTGGTGGCCTGGGTTGGATTGGCGCTGGT